>NW_008329134.1:2130912-2134248 GCF_000622305.1 Nannospalax galili
TTAGTAGAAGGGAAGAATAACAAATCAGAAAAGAAACCAGTGAAACAACAGAATCTACAAATAATACAAAGTTTCACTAGCACAAGGAATTGATTCTTTGAAGGAAAATATCTGACAAATCTTAGAGAGAGAAGACTAAATAAACATAGAGGTAAAAAAGGAGACATAAAATCACATGCCTTAAAAATGCAAAGTATCATTAGAGATTATTTTGAAAACATAAAATATCTAACTGGATAATGTAGAATAAATACATCAAACCTATTGAAATTAAGCCAAGAAAACATAAAAAACCTGAACAGTCTCATTAGAAGTAAAGTGATTGAATCAATAATAAAAAATCTTTTAATCAGCCAGAACTGGATGGCCTCATTGCTGAATTTTACAAACTTTTGAAATACTAACACTACTGCTTTTCAAATTTTTCCACGGAACTGAGTGAACCCTCTTCATCATTCATCAAGGCCCATACTACCCTTTTGCCAAAACCAGACAGAGACAGCAAAAATAAAAATATAAACCCAAAACTCTGATTAATACTGATAAAAAGATACTTAATTCGAATGTACTCACAAATCAAACTCAACAACATAAAAGTATAATCAAGTTGTTTTCATTTCAAAGTACCTTAACACATGCACATCAATGATTAATACTGCTAAAATGCTCTTAGCACCCCAAGTAATCTACAGATTTATTGTAATCTCCATCAATTTCTAATGACATTCTTCACAGAAATAGAAAACACAATAAAAAATTTATATGGAAGCACAAATGACCTCAAATAGTCAATGCAGTTTTGAAGAAAACAACAAATGTCAAACAAAACAATACAAAGAACCATCAAAACGAGTGACAGAATAATACTTGATTTCAAGACACATTACAGAGCCACAGTAACCAGAACAACATAAAAATGATATAAAAAAATAGAAAAAATATTCACTGGAAAAAGGACAAGGACAGCGTCTACATTTAACAGCACAGGCCAAACTGGATTTCCACCAGCAGAAGAGCAAAACCTGACCCTTGTTTCTGAGAATGTAGAAAACTCAACTCACAGATTAAATACCGGAAAACTGCAGCTAGGAAAGTAGTAGAGGAAGATACAGGGGACACTAGCAGATATTAAGATAAGAAATATCTTTCTGATAGGATAGCAAAATCTTACATAACAAAATCAAACATAGACAAATGGGATTACATCAGATTAAAAAGCTTCTGCATAAAAAAGTAGTCAATGACATTTATCTATTTTCCTGATACAAGTTAGTATATAAAGTATATGAAGAACTCAATCAAATTTTAAAATCCAAGTAAAAAGAGCAATGACCTGGATAAAGTAATGATAATAGCCAAGAAATATATTTTTAATGCTCAATGTCATTAGCCATATTGAAAAATCAAATTAAAACTATGATGAGATACCACAACCCAACTTGGTAGCTATTATTATTTTTATTTTTTAATAACTACATAATTAGAAGAAACATTTCATTACAGCTTTAACATATTCAGTTACACACTCCAGAGCAAAAGTACATCTCTTTCACAAGTGGCTATAAGTTTCTAGGTTCACAATTGAATTAATACAGTTATACAATATTGTACTCAGTATAAGCCCTGTAAGAAATAAAATTGAATGAGTTTTTAACCTTTAGAAAAGATCTCCATTTCATTTTAGAATATATCGTTCGTTAGTTTTAAGAGGTAAATTGGTTAGGAATGTACATTTAATCATATTTTTAAGAGATAAAATGGTTAAGAATGTACATTTAAGCATATTTTTTTCAGTGCTTCCTAGGTGACATCTTTTTTTAACTCATTGATTTTTTTTTTTAAGTATTTCATACAGAACATCCCAAATAATCTTATTCCTCTTTGTACCTGCATCCCAAATGGCACCCACCCATAGCCTCTCCTCCCCCACACTGGAGCCCATATACTGTCATCACTGTTACTGTCCACTGTGTTGTCAGTGACCCCAGCCATTCCCCAGTGCTGCCCATCCTCTGAATCTAGTCAGCCTATAGAGAGGGCCGACCTCCTCTTCCTCATCTAGCAGCAATCAGTTGCCAATGCTCTAGGTAAGATTGGGGTCTGCTGTTCATTTTCCCAGTTCTATGCTGGGTTACTGGAGTCCCTTTGGCCACCCTGGCCAACAGCTCAAAAGAAGGTATCTCCTACCTGGCATTGTTGCTTGTAGCCTTTAGCTATGCCTACTGGCTCTCAAAAAAATTATACTGACCCCTTTAATCTTTAGTTATACTTTCTTTTTGGGTGTTTAAGGCCATACAATTAGCCCAGATACACCAATATACTTTTACTCTTAAGGTCCTTTGAGCATCTGTTCCTCAGGGGTCACATGGGCCTGGGAGGAGTTCCTAGCACCTTTCTTTTACCAGTTCTGCCTATAAGATAAGTCAAAGGCCTGGCTCGACCATGGTTAGCTTTGCTTGGAAGCATGGAGGAAATGATTCCTCTGTGTTGACCCTCCTCTTTGTAGACTGGACTCTGGTTCAAGTCCATCTGGTGGGGTCTCCTCGGCCTCCTTGACCAAGAGGACAGGTTGCACACAGTTATAGGAGATTTTGAGAGATGCTCATAGTCCCCTGGAACTAGTCGACCTAGGAGGGCAAGG
This sequence comes from Nannospalax galili, assembly GCF_000622305.1. NCBI lineage: Eukaryota > Metazoa > Chordata > Mammalia > Rodentia > Spalacidae > Nannospalax > Nannospalax galili. The sequence continues at coordinate 2,133,554 of NW_008329134.1, forward strand.
AGCAAAAAGTGTCCTTTATGTTCCTCTGACCAAATTATTATAGACCTCGAAGTATGTCTGTTAAACATCCAAGAAGGTTAGTTCCACCAGTCTGGTACTTATAATTACTGTGTGTCATGTAGATAAATCTTGGGCAAAGACCAACTGTTCTCAGATAAACCTTACCTAGACATATATTTACTGATCTTCTATGTATAATTTGTCAGTAGATTGTTGGTGTAATATGGTTCCCCCTGGTTTTTAAAACTAGCTGGGGATTATTTATCTCTCGCATTGTCTCACCCCTCCATTATGGTTTTCCCACTTAAGATGCCCCCATTTCCCCCTTTCTCCCTTAATAATACCCTTCTCCTATGGTCTTACCTCTCTTGAGCTCCTTCTTTCCTTTTATCCCCTAAGTTCCTTGTACACCCTTCCCTCCCCCCTCCCTTACACTAACCCAATTTTTTTCCATATCTCCCTTATTAAGGCCTGTTACTTACTATTCTTCTCCTTCAGGTTATTTCTTTTCCTTTACCTCAATGTTTCCGTACCCTTATCCTGGTTCCTGCAGTTATGTCTGTTTGCATACTTATTTATCAGAGTCTGTTCCTAGGATCCACATATGAGGGAGAACATATGTCGAGTTTTTTTCTGAGATTGTGTTACTTCACTTAGTATAACAGTTTCTAGTTCCATCCATTTACCTGCAAATT
>NW_008329134.1:2134723-2153872 GCF_000622305.1 Nannospalax galili
ACACTATGTTGCTTCCATCTCTTAGCTATTGTGAAAAGAGCAGCAACAAACATGGATGTACGAGTGTCGCTGCAATAGGACGAGTTCTTTGGGTATATGCCAAGGAGTGGTATAACTGGGTCAAATGGTATGTTCATTCGTAGTTTTTAAGAGTTCTCCACACTGCTTTATATAGGGCTTTTAAGTTTAATGAAGTCCCATTTGTTAATTCTTGCCCTTATTTCCTAAGCAATTGATGTCCAGTTCAGAAAATCCTTTCCTACCCCTATATCTTATAGGTTTTTCCCAATGTTTTCTTCTAACAGTTTCAGAGTTTCGGGCATTACATTGAGGTCTTTGATCCATTTGGAATTGACTTTTGTGCAGGGTGAAAGAAAGAAAAAGAATTCTGGGGCTGGAGTGACAGCTCAGCAGTTAAAAGCACTAGCTGCTCTTGCAGAGGACCCAGTTTCAGTTTCCAGCACTCACAGGGCAGCTAACAACCATCCTTAACTCCAGTTCCAGGGAATCCAACATACTCTTCTGACTTCTGTGTGCATTATACACATGAGGTACATTTTAAAGGATGCAGAGAAAACATTCATTCACATAAAATAAAATTAAAATTTTTTTTAAAAAGAATTCTGGTAGAAACATGGAGAAAAAATTCTGTAGTGTTGGATATGAAAGTAATTAGTATACACATTTTGAAATACAACATGGAGCTTCTTCAAAAAACTGAAAAGAACTACCATACCATCTGGATATCCAGTTCCTGGGTTCCTGGGTTTACAGCATGGCCATGCTCACTGCAGCACTAATACAATATCTATGGACAGACAGTTCAGGTGCCCGTCAACAGACAAATAAACATAAATGATATACAATATAAATATTACCAATCGTAAAAGGATGAAGTTCTGTCATTTGAAGCAAAGCGGGTGGAGTGGTGGACATCATGTTAAGGAAAGTAAGTCAGACAATAAAAGATGCGCATAGCAAGTTCTCCCCCTCACATATTTGGAAAGCTTAGAAATATAAATCAATGTACAAGTAAGACAGTGATTATGAAAGACTGGGAATGGTAGGTTTGGGACATGGTCATGATGGTAGAGGAAAGGTGGTGGATATGATCAGTGCACACTGTACATACATGTGGTGGATATGATCAATGCACACTGTACATACATGTGGAAATGTCAGTGGATCCCTTGATACGCACAACTAATATTTGTTAATACACATAAATAAGTATAATGTTTACAGCAAAATTAATGTGATATTATTGTAATAAACATCATCTGTATACCACGTTTTAGGAGGAAGCAATGTCACAAAAAGAAAGTAAATAAGAGAGGAAAAGGGAAAGTGGAAGGAGATGGCACAAAACAGGTAAAATTAGTTATGTACAGGAATGCACTTTGCAGTAAGATTAGGTATGCTAATCCAATTACTTTTTGAGACAGGGTCTTCCTAGTATTGCTAGCTGGCCTGGAACTTGCAGTGTAGCTCAGGCTGGCCTCTGTCTCACAGAGATCTGCCTGCCCTTGCCTCCTGATTTCTGGGATTAAAGGCATGTGCCACCAAGCCTAACTTTTTTGTTTTGTTTTGTTTTGTTTCAGTCACTTTCAGGCCATATACTAATTTTTAAACATTTTATATGTATGAATTTATTGCCGGCATATATGTAAGTGCATGTGTGTTGTGCAATGCCCATGGAGGTCAGAAGAAGTTGTTGGGTCCCCTGGAACTGAAGTTAGGATGGTTGTTAGCTGCCATGTGGGTGCTGGGACCTGAACCTATGTCCTCTGCAAGAGCAGCCAGTACTCTTAACTGCTGAGCCATTTCTCTAGCCCCTGAGGTCATTTATTCATTAAGTATCTAATATGTTTAACTAACTATGAATTAGTTTCACTGTGAGACAAATGACAATATGTATTAAATATATTTTTCTTTTGAAAAATAGTATGCAGTTTCTCAGCAAATTAAGCATAAATCTATCATATGACTCAGAAATTTTTAAAAAATGAATAAACATAAAAAACATTTCTACGGGCTGGAGAGATGGCTCAGTGGTTAAGAACACTGACTGTTCTTACAGAAGACCCAGGTTCGAATCCCAGCACCCACATGGCAAGTAACAACTGTCTGCAACTCTAGTTCCAAGGGATCCGACAGTGGCTTCTGTCCTCTGGGGGCATTGCAGGACACGGGTGCACTTACTTACATGCAGGCAATACATGCATACACATAAAAAATAAAAATAATAAATAAAATATCAAAACTTCTACATAAGACCTGTATATGAGTTGTTCGTAACAGTATTATATGTGACACTCTAAAGTGGAATCAACCCAGACACCAATCAATTAATGGATGATAACTATCCATGGACTGTTATGCAGCCTTGAGAAAGAATGAAGCACTGTGTAAGCTTCACAGGAGTGACCTTGGAAATGGGAAAGAAGACAATAACAGAGGCTGCATATTTCATTTCCATCTATATAAAATGTGTAGAGGGCCAGGGAGATGGCTCAGTTGACACCCAAGTACCCGAATATTCACTAGTACATACACAAACAAATAAACACATATACTACAAAAACATACAGTCTCGGAAATCCATGTAGAATATATCAATTTACAGAGACACAGGTAGGTAATTGGTTGCTTAGGGCTGTGTGTGGAGTATCACTGCTAATGCATATCGTTTCTTCTCCAGGTAGTACAATTGTTCTATAATTGTCTTTGGAAGTGGTGCAGACTATGCTGTAGAATACATCAATTTATAGAGACACAGGTAGGTAATTCATTGCTTGGGGCCATGTGTGGAAGTATCATTGCTAATGCGGATCACATTTCTTCTCCAGGTAGTACAATTGTTCTATAATTGACTATGGAAGTGGCTGCAGACTATGCTGACTATATTAAAAAAAAAATCATTGAGGGGCTGGAGAGATGGCTCAGCAGTTAAGAACACTGGTTGTTCTTGCAGAAGACCCGGGTTCGAATCCCAGCACCCACATGGCAGCTGACAACTGTCCGTTAGTTCCAGTTCCAGGGGATCCGACAGCTTCTTCTGTCCTTCACTGGCATTGCACGACACGGGTGCACTTACGTACATGCAGGCAATACACGCATACACATAAAATAAAAATAATAAAAAATAATAAATAAAAATAAATTTTAAAAAATCATTGAATTGTGTACAGAATCCTGTAAACTGCATAATGTATAATGTACGTTATGCATAGTACACAAAGGTTTCTGTACCATTAACTTAAAATTTATTTAAGATGTTTATATAACTTGATTTGATATTTTCTCATCCTTATTAACTCCTGTTTAGTGTATATTTTGCTATATAACACAGTGGCAGTGCATTTATATAATTTGTAAATATGAGTTTATATGTGTTTATGTATCTGTGCAACTGTGTAATCAGGTATACACATACCAAAATATATTTGGTTGCATAAAAATTATGTAAAGCAATTCATGTGATTTGGAAGGCAGAGTGTCTCTTCTGTGTGAAGCAGAAATTGGGGAGGTGGAGGCTGCCTGCCTCAGTGAAAGAGGTGCATTGTCTTCACTTCCGTCCCCACAGCACACCAGCATTTTGAATTCCAGTAGGCAAGTGTGGTACCCAGTACAGGGCTGGCTGACACTGTTTGTGAGCATCAGGTTTAGAGGGTGCACACAGCTTCTGCCGACATCCTGCCAGAGCCAAGACTTGGCCCTTGTGGCGAGGTCAGGCAGATGAATTCTCATTGGTCACTTCCAGTGACTCAAGTCAGTCTCTTCTAAGATTTTAATTCCAAATGTGTTCGTATAGCACGCTTTTCGTACTAGCAAAAGAGATACATGGGGACAAACACACAAACACACACACACATACACAAGTGAAATCTTTTACAACCAATATCCTTAGATTGAAATCTTCCAGAATCTATGGTGGACATGACTCACAAGGCAAGACTATGGATTCCTGAACATTCCAGATCTCTCAGCTATAGCATCTCCAACAGAATCAGGGAATTGGGTTCAGGAGTGGCCACTGATGTATCAGTGTGCACCGTGATGCAGTGTTGTACCAGCCTGCTGTGTAGCCAAACCTTTTGAACCACATTGGGCCTCAAGGGAATACTGTGTTGGTAAAATTTACTGCCATTCATACAGAGTTTGTAAGTAACACTTGTAAATAAATCCAGACACAAGGGCTTCTGGGAAAATAAATAGCTCATTTTTTTTGCAGTATGCATGCTCATCTGTGTAAGGATAGTTGCTTTAGAAATGTTTAAGACCCACCCACTTCAGAGCACTCTTGGAAAGTGACCTCTTTAAAATAATGGAAACTTTACTCCATTACTGAATACAAAAGAAACCACAGTCAAAATGTGAAATTAAATAAATCACAATGAGTAATTTATTTCACAATAGAGAAGTTTTTTTTTTAAGCCCAAGTTATATTTTTGTTCCATCAATTGCTTTTCAGCTTCTATGTTTTTACAATGCCTGTAGAAAAAATGTTCAAGAGAGCAGATTGAAGTTATTTTAATTATGTAACAGCCCGGAGGAAGACGAAATTGTACAATGGCCCAGACTAGCATCTTCTGTCTGGTCTCTAGCCAATGGACAGAGCATTCTGAACAATAGGGCTCTGGTCTAGAAATAATAGCCTGTAGATAAAGAGGAAAGCGAGGTTCGGGTTGAGTATGATGAATCTCTCGAGCGTTTCCTTTATTCCTCCCTTAGATAATTGGAGTTCAGATATAAAATAAATCATAATGAAAGGGAAGACAAGCAAAATAAATCACTGCTTCGTGGGACATATGAATCAGGCAGATTTATATTGAATAGATGCTCTCGTCTTGGGATTTCTGGAAGAATTCTAGTATGCAACATAGTGTGAGAGTATGCATCTGTGATTTTTTTCAGTAGATAGTCCAGTGCTTTCACCAAGGGGATAATTAATTAAAAAATAATATTATACAATGGAGCTCTAAGAAAAGATTGAGTAAGTGGCTGTAATAAAAGCCTACTAATTAAAACTTTTGTCTATTGATCGAACAGTATTAAGATGGATAGAAACTCATGTTTATTTTTGGATACATGAGGGTTCAGACCTTTAGTTGGGTTGACAGAGTAGGAATAGGACTCTGGGACCTTCATTTCTATCTCAGTTTGAAAAGAAAATTGCTTAAATGGAAGATTCACCCATTTTTTTTTTTACCACCTATCTCTAAATAGAATGGATTATGTGCAGGTTAATAAACATGTTGAACTCAAAAATTTGTCTTATATTAATACTATATCTTTTCTCTCAAAGCATGCATATATCAAAGGTAAGGCATTCCATATGTCTTATTACTGGACAAGAAGCCAGTCACAGAATAACGTCTGCTAAAATGTAAGACTCACAACTATATCAAATAGAATCTTATTTCATGTGCATTATTTTGTCATCCTCTTAAAGAAGAGCAAGTTCTTCGTAAAAGACAGGTTTTCTAGGAGGAACACAGTTCAACCCATAGCATTCAAATATAATTTAAACACTTGTCGCTCTAGTTTGGAGTTGAAGATTGTTTTTTTCACAATCAGATATTTAAGAAAAATACTACTATGATGCATTTGCTGAAATGAATGTAGAAAATATATCTCAAAATATTTGATCAGTTTTTGAAAGGCAGCTTTTCTTAAGTATTTCCTCAAACTTAAATGTCTCAAGTAAGATATTTATAATTTAAAACAGTTCTGTAATTATTTCTTGACTCTAGTGGGATCATGGGGTGATCCAATTTCTCTGTTAAGGGTTTGTGTTAGAAACAAGGGGATAACAACAGAGCAGAGGCCTTGCTCCTCTTTGGGGAGTTCATAGTCTAGGTAGGAAGACAAATATTTCCCAGAACAAATGTGAAAGAGAAGCTGTGGGAAGGGCTATGAAAGGAGACATAGTATTATAATGTAAGAAAAAAACAACATCAAGGAAAGATCTAGAAGAGATATTTGAGCAAAAAAGATAAAGATGAGAATTTCGATTGGTAAAAAGACAGAGAAAGATGCCTCTGTAGAGGGCACAGCACATTCAAAGTTACCCAGTGGCCTGGCATCCAGTCAGTGGCACAGAACAAGTCAGGTAAACCAGCTATCCCCCAAAAGGGGCTGATGCTCAAAGTGCTCAGCAGTGCTTGCTTCCTGATAAGTCTACATCTTAACTGTAAGAGGAGCTTCCAGGGATTAGGTCTGAAAGTGCTCAGCAGTGCTTGCTTCCTGATGAGTCTACATCTTAACTGTAAGAGGAGCTTCCAGGGATTAGGTCTGAGATCAGTTATTATACATAGTTGGCAAAAACACATTTTGAAATAATCGTGCTAAGAGAATAATAGCCTACGTATGAAGTCAGGATTGGTATCTGATAAGTCTTCCTGTTTAGGAATAAATGGCTTCTCTACAAAACGGCTTATCTAAAAAGTATTGTTCTGTCAACTTTATAGAAGTCTCCATATCTCGGTATAGAATAATAAATTAATTAATATTAATATATCATTCTCAGTAACTGATATTTTAAAACTCAGACAGATTTGCAAAATTCACCGTAACAAAGCATTGCTTTGCCCTCTCAGGTCTCTACAACAGATGCTTCCATCCTAGCTGCCTTTCCCAGCCTTCTCCCATTAGTAATGATCAAATGTACTACCTTGAGGCTGACATGCTTATTTACCTCGTTATCCAAAATTATATACGTTTTAATTTTTCTATGCTTTTATTATGTCTTACTAGCATTTTTATATGAACAAAGTGCCATGTATAAATGTCCTGCATGATTATCAGAATGAAAAAGCGTAACTTTTCTGCATTTGTTGTACCATATCTCTATGGTTTTAATTTTTTATTACTGTGTAAGAATTATATATACTTACACAATATGGTGTTTTGACAAGTGCATACATTGTGAAATGGCTAAGTGGGTCAGTTAATGTGTACTCTTTTATATTTCTTGTTTCTCATCCTCCTCTAATTTATCTTCTGATGGCTGGTTTCTGAAGTATTCTTTGTGTTTAGTTTCATAGGTCAAGGATCTTTTTTTTGAGACAGGGTTTCCCTGTAGCCCCAGTGGCCTAGATCTTGCTATATAGACCAGGCTGACCTCCATCACACAGAGGCCTGCCTCTGCCTCCTGAGTGCTGGGATTAATGGTGTGCATCACCACAGTAGGCTAGGTCAAGCATTTTCAATCAACTAATTTATCATCAAACAATCATGCTTTTATACTTGTGTGTGTGTGTGTGTGTGTATATGTGTGTGTGTGTGCCTGTGTGTGTCTGTGTGTGCCTGTGTGTGTCCGTGTGTGTCTATGTGTCTGTGTGAACCATGGTGTATATGTGGAAATTAGAGACAATTTGTGAAAGTCTATTCTCTTCTTCCACCATGTGGAACCTAGGGATTGAACTTTCATTGCCAGGTTTGGTGACAAGTGTCTTTCCCTGTTGAGTTATCTTGCCTGTCCCTGTGTAGGAGTTTTAATTTCACCCAGAAGACAAAGGACTCATAAGTGTCTTTAAATCAGCTGAAGAACATGATTATATTCACATTTAAGCAGGATTTGGCTGCTTCAGTTTAGTTGAATTAGGATTTGAAAGGTGGTGGTATGCAAAAATAATGATCCATGACTAGTAAGTAGACTGGTGGCAAGCCATACACCTTCCATCCTCCCCTCTTGTCTTCTATGACCACTGAATATTTGCACTGATGGATAAAACTTAGATTTGTGCTTTTTACTCAAGGAAAAAGGGGGAATTCTGGTTAGCAGTAAGAGATGGGAAAAATGGGGAAAATAGGTAATAAATAACAAAGAAAGCTGACTACTGTGGTTTCCCAATGAATGGTCAAAGACATCATGCTTGTGGACATAGTGTGGAAGAGTGGCTTGGGTACTGCGTCTTATTTTGTTTTGTTGTTGTTTTGTTTGTTTTCGATAAGATTTTAAGCATAAGCAATATTCTTTTGGCAAAATGAAACAGAGTTTGAAAGAGAGCATCTTTTGGGCGGGGAGGATGAGATCTGGCAGAAAATACTTGTGAGGATTCAAAGGAGCACAGGGCCTTTTGGCACGCTGAGGATTGTAACACTCAGAATCTGGGAGGTGGGGCAGTGGGGAGGGATATGGCAGACCACAACAGGTGCTAGTGGCTCTCCAGTGAGCAGAAACTTGTTCCTGAACACGACATATTTCTTTAAGGAATACCTAGCAGTAACCAAAGGGACAGTGAACTGGGTTCTTATTTTAGCATTAATGTAAGAGATTGCTTACAAGGGAACCAGAGAGTCAAAAGACAGAACCATCATCCTTGAGCTGCTAGAGGCTCTCTTTCTGGGGTTGTAGAGGAACAACTCATTTCACGTCCTGAAACCTCAGGTGTGTCACTTCTTGAATTTGCAAATTTGGAATAAGAATAGTGTATACAGCACAGAAATTTATCATTGAAATTAAAATGAATTGTTTTGTTTAAAATATTTAACACAGTGTGAAGCTCAGGCAAAATCCTGAGACATACTAACCACTACTCCTATGTCTGTACTCATACTCAAAGTACAGTGAAAACAATCTGCTAATTCTTGGAAGCCTTATTTGAATTTGGTGAAAATGTGAAATGCAGGTTGTAATCTATGGTTGTTAGTTCACAATTCATATTTATTTATATTGCAAATGTGCACATATGCACAACTGTTAATCTTTCATTGACTGGTAAAGCAATAGAATGTTCTGCACGGTGTTTTCTCCATTCTCTGTTCTCTTTGTTTTAAAAACTCAAGGGTGTTCCGTGTTAGGGGCATAACACATACAATTCCACTTAGCTTAGCTTATCAAAGAGCATCTGATGTACTTTCAACTCTGTGATATGAATGCCAGCCATCTGCTAGATGAACAGATTTATTAACAGAAACACAATCCCCAATATGCTGAATGTTGATGAGCTAATATTCAGAATATTTTCTTTGAGTTTGGAATGATATATGATATTTTTATTGAGAGCATACATGTGTATATAATATGTATGCATACATCTACATAAGTATGTCTTTATCTGTGGATGTATTGCATATGTATGGATACATGTACAAGATAAAAGTATGTTAAAATAATGTTGAAGTTATAAATTTGCATTTAACATTTAAAATAATTGAGTAGCTATAGAAGTAATACAAGATGAATTGATTAAAAAAACTGTGATCACAAATCTTTAAAATTATTTTTTTCATTTTAAAGATTTATTTATTTTATGTGTATATGTGTGTGCCTGAGGATATGTTTGTGTACTATGTGCATGTAGGAGCCCATGGAGGTCAGAAGAGGGCTTTGGATCCCCTGGAACTGGAGTTACAGATGCTTGTAAATCACCATGTGGCTGCTGGGAACCAAACCCAGTTCTTCTGAAACAGCAGCAAGTGTTCTTAACCACTAAGCCAGCTATCTAGTTCCCCAAATCATTCTTTTCCCAACACTATTCTGCTTATGTAGGGGAACCGTCATTTAAATCATGGCAAAGAGTGACGAACTGAAACACAGGGCAAAAAGATGTCCAATTGCTTGTAGACAACCCCTTAAATTCACTTACATTTTACTCTAATCCTGTAAGGGAGAAGTATATCATAGATTTGATCACCATCATACACAAAATATATTCTAATTCTCCATCAACATCTGCTAAATAAGTAAATTAAATTATAATACCTGAGCTTTCTTTAACTCAATAATAGCAGTCCCTTCTGCATGAAATAACTACCATCATCACGACTTAAGCTGAGCCTGATTGCTTGTTGACGTTCGTGCTCATTCATTAAAAGAGAGCCAAGCAGGGTCACTGGATCCTCACCTGAGTATCCAGTCATTCTTCCCAGGCAACTAGTCCAGCTTTGGAAGACAAAAGAAAAATGAGGAGAAACCCAATAGAGGGATGCCTTTGGAAGCCCTTGTCAAGAAATTCCGATAGACTCTCATATGAACATTTGAAAATTGCCCTGTTCTTTTTTCTAGTTCCTTGTCTAGAACTTGTAATGCTAATTACTCTTACCTTTACTTCTCATTCACATCTCCTATTCATGATTCAAGTACTTTCTTTTCCTCTTAGAGACAAGAGTTATACAATTTGGGAGTCTTTTAGATTGACCCACTGAAGGGGTACTCCAATCGCCTCACCCTGAATCCCTGTTCAGCATGGAAGAAGCCAGAGTGGTTTGCATCACTATTCACTATTGGCAATTAGGGTAACCCCTTCAGAGGACTGCAAGATAATGAGGTGGGAATTGGCTAGGCAGTTTGGGTAAAAAGACCCTAAAGAAATGTAGCCAATTTCTGGGGTAAAAGTCAAAATGTCCTTGGGACTGTTAGCAACACAGTCTGTTCCAAAGGCCAAAAATGTCAAAATGTCAAAAGCATTTGGTATTTTTGGGTTACCTCTTCAGAGGGGGGAATGTTGGAGGGGAGGGAGTGGGCATGGATTTGATCAAAACACCTTATATACATGTATGACATTCTCAAAGTTTTCATAAGTTTTTTAAAAAGTCATAAATTTTAAAAGTATCAGTTATAAGAATATTTAAGTAGATATAATTTAAACTTTACTAGTGAGAAAATTAAATTTCTAATGTGAAAGTGACAGGTAAAGATATAGCGCTATGATGGGGCTGGAAAGATGGCATGTCCTGCTTATGCAGAGGACCCAGGTTCTTTTCCCAGCACCCACAGAGTGGTTCATAACCACTTGTAACTCCAGTTCTAGAGATTCCAAGGCCCTCTTCTGGCTTACTCATGGACTGCATGAATGTGCTGCACATATATACATACAGGTACTCACACATACACATAAAAGAAAAATAATAAACCTTAAAATATTGAGCAAGTAAACATCTGGAATGTAAAATTCACAGTGTTCTGTCTGTTTAACTAGGAAGCTGTTTAATATCCATGCTGCTTTCTGAATGATATATAAAATCACATTCTGTTGTTCCTTGGTATCCATGAAGACATACGTCAAAATCCAACGATGCTCAAACCTTTTCTATAAAATGGTTTAGCATTTGACTATAAGCTGGGACCATGCTCCTGAATATGGTAAATTATCTCTACGGTATTCATGATACCTAATATAATATAAATTGTTACTACATATTTTATGCAATAATGATAAGTTTATACATGTTCAGTACAGACACAATTATTTTTAATACAATCAGAAGTTGTTTGAATTTATAGGTGGGAAACCCATGCATAAACGGCTGATGTTATATATAGAGGGAAGGGAGATGATAGGTAGATAGATATAGATATATTCATACACATTTCATATTCATGTGTGAGTGTGTGGGTGTGTATACAGACACCAGAGCTTTTCTTGCTGTCTTTTGGCCATACTAACAGGGGAGCCCCTGAAGACTCTAGCTGCACCTCTCCACCAACCTGCTCCGGTATTCTCTCCTCACTAGAATCTTACCTTCCAATACCTGCCACAGACCAGACTGCTCCTTAAAGTTCTCTCACTTCTTATCTTCATTACTTGGGCTTGTAGAACTCATGTGACTTCCATTCCCTTCAGGGAGCTCTGGCTTGTTTCAGCCCCTTTCCAGGATATACTACTTAGTTTTCCCCATAAGGTACAGGGAAAACAGTGTTTCTGCATGCTCTTATGTTGAAGGCCCTTAGGATCAGTTTGTTGCTTCCATAAAACCCACAACCTTAGGATCAGCCTCACCTCATTGTTTTCTTTGTCCATTTTTAAAACTATTATTGCAGAACACTAAAAGGAACATGCATGAGGCCATGCAAATAAGGGTCCTTCATTAAAAATTCAGATTCCAGCCTCAGCTGCCCTCTCAAGGCAGTTGTGTAATCCATGTGTCCCGAGTCCCCTTCCTCCACCTTTCTCCTTAGGAGCCCTTCCAAATTGCATCATTCTCTATAAACCTTTGACCCCACTCAGCAAATGACCTCATCTTCTACTTCACAAAGGAAATAGGGGCCAACTGACAGCAACTCCCTCAACTTCCTGCCGACTCCTCTAGACTCTTATCAGCAGCTACATCCATCCTTACTTCTTGGGCTCATTTTTCAGTTGAAGTGATGTCTCTCTTCTTAGTCAAGGCTAATCCCACCACCTGTGATCTGGATACCTTCCCTCCCACTCCCCGAGGGAGGTGCTCCATCAATCACCTGTGTTCCTGTATCCTCAACCTCATTTGGCACAGCAGCTCTCTCCCCTCAGCATGCAAAACAAATGTTCTTATGACTTCCAATTCAAACACACACACACACACACACACACACACACACACACACACACAGCCTTTCTCCTCTGTGTTCCCTTCAAGTTACCGCCAACACTTTCTGTTCTTTCTCATCCAAACTTAAAATAAAAATTTCTTCGGATTTAAAAAGTAATTCATGCTCAATTTGGAGCATGTGGAGTTTAATTTTCAAAGAACAAAAGAACAATTGAGTATATCAACTACACAAGGATGATGATAACAATATTTAATATATGGATTAATTCTTGGAGTTTTGTTTTTCTCTTTCTACAAAAATGTTGGATATCATACAAAAAAAGTGCTTGTTTCTCGGCTTTTGAACATATTGTGATATTTTCCCCAGCTTTATGTACTCCTTACAAACATAGTTTTTAGTAGTGGCATATTATTTTAATAGATTTGTATTAATTTAAATGCTTAATTGAGCTTTCAGATTGACTTAATTATTCTTCTCTCTAAGTAATTATATTTTCTGAAGACAAATTCGTACTTGCTGTATCTCCCACTCCCTTCTCTGCTCAGGACAATGTATCTTCCACCACTTCTAAGACTATCACTGGAGAATTCTCTAATTAAAATTACCAGTGACCTCTTTCTCAAGACTAAAGATACTATTCTGTGTTTATCTTACTTAGATTTTCTGGATATTTGGCATGGTTGATTATTCTCAAAGTCACATTTCTTAACATCTAGATCCCCTTCTTGAAGCTCTTCTGTCAGTGTTTCCTCCTGGGCTTATATGTGCCATGTAACTTCTCTCAAGCTCCACCCTAGCTCTGGTTTGACTTCCTTGCTGTCTCCCTGGGAGTCACCAGCGCCTCATCTTTTATTTATTTCCTGCTAGTTCCTAAGCTGCTTACTCAGGCTCCATGATCTGCCTTCAGGAACATCTCCACCTGTCAGCCATGTACTCTGAATTATTTTTATTTTCTTCTGTAAATCACCTCAGCATCCTATGCCTACTGTGTCATAGCTTACACTGTGCATTAACTGTGGGCTGACTTGTTCTTCTCTTTCCAAGCTTCTTTGCCTCAGCCCTATTAGCATTCTAAACTAATTCCTTGTGTGGGGCTCTGCCCTGTGTATTATAGAAAGTTTAGCAGCATCCCTCACCAGTACCCACTAGATGCCAGTAGCAACCCACCTCAATTAAGATAACTGAAGGTGTCTCTAGCTATTGCTAAATGTCTCCTGAGGACATAAGCTTCTCAAGCTAAGAGCTACTGTGTTCACATGTGAATTTAAGGTAGAACCTATGCATGCATGACTTTTGCCCATCATCCAATACGGTATGCTGCATATAAATTATGTCAAATAAAGAAATAGGGCAACTGTAAAGTAAAACTTAGAGAAAAAAATGTCAGAACAGGTTGTTTTATAAAAGTGTTCATTTGTAGTTTATTTATTTATTTATTATTTATTCATTTATTTATTTTGAGACAAGGCCCCCTCCATAGACCTGGCTAGCCTTGAAACTGCAGCAATCCTCTTCCTTCTGCCTCCCAAGTGTCTGGATTACAGACCATCATCAACTATTTAGTTAATATTATTCCTGGTGTCAGAGTCACTACCATTGCACCAAGAGGTGCCACTATATTACTCTTAAATTTTCTAGATGCATGATAGATAGGAAGTCTTTGACATCAGAGAGCTTCAGTTTTGAGGTTAAAAAAATGAATCAGGTATGCAATCAGCACGAAAATATAAGCTTAATTACACAAATGAAATGCTAGGGTCTTCTGTGGCCATTTGGAAATGTTGAGTTCAAAGAAAGGACGTGAATAAAAGGGAGCTCTCTAAAGCAATAGACATTTTATCATATGTAAACAAATAACCTGGTTGGTGTTAAGGTGAGAAGGCTGGAGCATTTTCTAGGCACCCAGAAACTAGAGGGAACATTTTTAATATATGAGTCAAGCTCGAAGTTTTCATAGATACAGAAATAAATTGCATTATTCTTTTCAATTACAGCTTAACTTCAGCTACTGAGTATGTTCATGCTTGCTACAGTGAAATATAGCAAAATATATCATAATACTTAGTGGTCTAAATATTAATTTAGTTCTATTTATAAGCACGGATGTATGTATTTAAGTGATCCTTGGATATGACACTGGCACACCTAGATGAGCAGGTCTAAGCAAACAGGTAAAGCCAAGCCCCATGCTCTAACCTAGTGCAAAGGGGTAGCTTCAGGATTTTGTACCAAAAGTGATATTTGAGAGCGTCTAGAGGCGTGTTTGTTCTTCACACTGATGAGGGCCCAGGGAAGGGTCCTGTCATATTGCAGACAGGGACAAGGATGCTGCTGTAATAGTACAAGACAGAGGAAAGCGCCACTGTTATTAACAGGCTGACACTCAAGAATGCCAGTAGTGCCAAGGCTGGGTAGCTCCCTCCATTGTTTATGGATCCACAGCACAGATTACCATGTTAAAAGATCTTGATGTCCCCAGGTCAATCAATCAATCCCCACTTAATATCGATAAATATGACATCTCCCTGGATTTTTTTTATCATGAACCTTGATAATATATTATATGTACTTGATAAGACAATAAAATAAAAATACGCTATTACAAATAACATTACTTGTCTCTTTTTATTGTTTAATGTGACCACTAGAAATTTAAAACCATACACATTTCTGTTGGACAGCACTAGTCTATGATGTCTAGTCACATCAATGAAACAAACATTTCATTTCTTTATTTTCTTTAAAATGTTACTTTCCTTAAGTTATAGCATTTGGTATTTTACTTAGCTTTGTTTTCTATTTAAATTATTAATGTCAAATTTAGTTTTTATCAGTTTTAAAATCACTAGTGCATGTTTGCATGCATGTTTTAAAAGTTTTATACAAACTCTGTATACTTGTTTCTGGGATGGGGTGAGGGACAAGTCTCACTATCTAGCTCAGGAAGGTTTCTTTCATCCATCTCCTGAGTGCTTGGATTATAAGCCTGCAATGCCACACCCAGCTCTAAAATCCTATCTTCATCACATATTTAAGCACGGAAAGGAACAGGATGCTAAGGCCAGATAAGATGAGAATTGCCCCTTGAACGTGTCTCTCTGCTGCTCATGGACCTGGCCATTGGTCATTGATGTGAATGTATGAGACTTTTGAGAGAATTTCAGACATACAAGTTCAGTTAACTGGTTAGATACAGTCCTGGAGATTTGGGAGGAAAAGCTAATTGCAATACAGGCTTTCTGTGGTACATTGAAGAACAATGGAACTTAAGGTCACGAAAGGCAAAGAACCTTAATACTTCCGATATTTCTGAACAAGTATAGTCCCAAATCAACAAGTTGTGAATGAAGACATGTATGAACAGTAATGGGGTGGCAGATGAGCTGCGACTGTGAATGAACAGTCTGTGTAAACCCATGACATTGACTCAGCCGGTATTCTTCAGAGATTGCAGGTTTCTAGGCATTCTGCCTAAGTGTCCTTGGATCCTTATCACAGCAAAGACATTCTTGGGCTGTCAAGGCCTAACAGATGATACTTGGATGGTAAAGCAGGTATACTCTCTGCTTTACATGTTTTTCTCCATCCACCCTACTCCATTCCCAGGCAGGCAGGGATGCCACATTCCTAATCCAAGACAAGGTCAGGGCTTAGCCCAGGAACCAGTTGTGGGAGCATGCCAAAGGAAGTAGCTAAAATTAGTAAGGGATTGACAGTGTGCCTGTGTTGTGGAGAAAAGGGAGAAGATGGAGGGGCAAGCACAGATCACACTGGCTTTGTTCTGCCAGGAAGACACAGGAATGTGTCGCTGCCCAGGGGCTCTGGGAGGTGACAGGACACATCACAGTGTTCTCCCCTTCTGTTGTTAGACCTTTTGACTGATGTCTCTCCATCATTTTCTCTTCAGTTGTTTCAAATTGTCAAACAGACAAGAGAGACAGCACTGTAAACTATGTTCTCTTAAGCAGCTTTTTTTTTTTTTTTGTTTCTATAAAGGTCAGTTATTAATTTGCACAAGTAGAAAGAGAGCAATCAGATTTTCTCCACATTGATGTTTTTGATGTGTTTAATTATAAAAACTGTTTTGGGAAACTGTGTTTTCTGATACATAGGTATTCATAACGATTGTAGGAAGGTTGGGAGTTAGGGAGATAATTTTATTACAGTTTGCAAATGCTGTAATACTTTTCAGTTGTGGCTTCCTTTGAGCTTCTGTTTAGAAATTAAACACAGTTAAAGTATTGATTTATATAAACACTAGAAAATTAAAATTGTATTTATTTTTTAAGGTTTTCTTTAATTAAATTTGGAGAGTTTTAGGAAAAAGGGGAAAATGAAAAAGGTTTTAAAGAAGTCATTGCAACAGATTTTATGGCTATTCGCCATAAAATACTTAGTATTTTTTGAAAGGGTTCAAATAGTATGTGTGGATTTCAAAATATCTAAGTGTCACTCAAGTGGAAAATGTCTCAGATTCCTATGGGATGGGTGGATGTAAAGGAAGCAACTTTTGTAACAGGAAGAGTTGACTTACTAACCAGTGCTTGGGGTTGGGTCGCAGCTTGCTTCTTATTAAGACAAAACTGTAGTTTTTGTTGTAAATAATAAAATATGGGCAAAGATTTTTGACAAACCAGGGTGCAATGTTAATTCTAATTTCCGTGGGGCTGTCCTTGATTCTGTCAATTATGTTACTACACAGGTCTCTGAGCTGCCACTTACCATGTGGGGAATTTACCCTGTGATGCTCCCCAGACACACCCTTCTCCATCTTACCTCTTATTCCTAATTAGCTCATCCCGGGGATCTCTCAGCATAGCATTTGAGTTGTTCTAATATGTTTCTGATTTTAACTTACTGGCAAATTAAACCATCTAATGTTTAGTGGAAATTCAAATTTAAGTATCAGAGCCAGCAGATCCTCTCAGGGGGTGGGGTGGGGGATCCCAGGAATCCTGCAGCCCCACAGTTTCAGACAATCCCCTCCTCACCAGTTACTTTCTGGAGGGCTTACAAGCAACTATGATTTCACTCAAGGCTCTGTTTTGTTCTTTGAGTTCTTATTGTGCCCCCTGAGTGTCTTTTTCTGGGAGTCAAAATCAGGACTAGAGGCAGCGGAATCCAATGTCAGGATATGGAGAAATGGATCAGGTCTCCAAAAGAAAGACACAGAAAATAGGAGAAAACAGCGTGGGACGATGGGTCTAGCATAAAGGGAGACAATATCCTAATACTTAACACTCTGGCTCTTTCCTGGCTATCTGATGGTACCCAACAAATTCTTAGTGACAGAAACTAAACAGTAAGAAAAGGAGTGAAAGGGGGAAGGAGTGTAACAGCTAACACTCATGGAGACTGTGTGCCCTTGGCAATGAGACCTAATTTAACTTATATCATCCCCATGGAAACAGAAACTGGAGGATTTCGTTCAAAGTTACACTAAAATTAGGAGAGCCATATTTTTTCTTCTTTTATTTTATGCGTATGACTGTTATGCCTGCATGTGTGTAAGTGCACCTGTGTTGTGCAGTGCTCATAGAGGGTATCAGATCCCCTGGAACTGGAATTATGGATGGTTGTTAGCTGCCATGTGGGTGCTGGGATTGGAACCTGGGACTTCTGCAAGAACAACCAGTGCTCTTAACTGCTGAGCCATCTCTCCAGTCTCAGAGCCAGATTTTAACCCAAGCCTGTCTCTAACATGCATGTTCCTTCCTGCCCACATGCCCAGGACACTGTACATACATGAAAATCTAGGATGTCTGTGAAAATCTATGATGTCTAGGATGTTCCTTATCTAGTTCACACATGGACTAGCTCTGATATTGACAGACACTTCTGCCCACAAATTACCCAGAGTCCTGGCTTCTCGTGATGATAAGACAATTTGTCATCGATTCTTGAAAAGAACTAGTTTTGAAGCAGTAAAAGCATGCCCTCAGTGCATCATGCTGCAGGCCTAGAAAATGCCAATAAAAATCCTTAATAAACTGAACTCATTTGAAAATACTTATCGGTCCAGTTTATTAGTCATAGGACATGACACTTTATTTTTGTTTTAAACAAGTGACACAACATCAACTTTAGTGAAAGCTAGTCTTAGTTAAAATTGTCAGTTTGGTTTGTCAGACGACAGTTGTGTAAAGAAAGCATATGCATGCATTATTTTCCTAAATATCCCAGAAAGATCAGAAGGATGTGATAAAACTGCAGAGAAGTCTAATTACCTCAATTGTTTTCCTATGCTTTCTGCTTAAAGACGAGGAAAAACATTGTGCATGTTTTATTTCATGAGCAAGCTTAAACATATTTACATTTATTGATTCTAATGTGAATTTTGTGGAAACATAAACTTAATAGTCACTACAACTGTTTAATCTGGTTCTCTGTAGAACTGAAACAGATTCCAGAAGTTAGGGAGAGAGGGCGGTAGTATAATGTAGCAGTAAGAGGCCCTATGGACAAGTCCTTCCTGTTCATGACTTAAAGTAGTCGCCTGTTACAGTAATACTGGGCTTGGCCAGGGAAGATTCTTTAACCAATGGAGCAAGAGCTGAGTGATGGAAGCAGGCATTGGATACTGTGCTGGTCAACAGGGCTGATCCTGTTCTCCAGCCAGGAAACCTTGTGGCACACCATGTGAGCATATAGAGCCAAGCACCTGGATGATGAGCAGTCAGATAGCCAGAAACCATAGCCTTCTAACAGGACAGGTTCCCCAGACATGCAAAGGAGGGTGATCCAGAGCTGGCTGACCAGAACTAACAAATCATTAGCAAATGTTTAAAAATGACACATGTTCACTGTTCTTAGCTATGATTTTATCTATCATCTATCACCTATCTATCTATCTATCTATCTATCTATCTATCTATCTATCATCTATCTAA
>NW_008329134.1:2153973-2159392 GCF_000622305.1 Nannospalax galili
TTATTATGGCAGGGCCTCCTGCTAGCCCTGCTGACCTAGAACTCACTATGTAGACAAGGCTGGCCTTGAACTCACAGAGATCTGACTGCTTTTGCCTCCCTAATCCTGGGATTATAGGCTAAATGTATTAGGTTGACTTGTTACAGAACAGAAGGTAATGAACTTAGTATCTTTTCTATAAGAATGCAAATATAGCTAAAATGTAGAGGGATTGAGAACTGTTACTGACACACAGGTGAGATACTGCCTCACTTGGGTCTCATCACTGTGAACAGATCAGATACCTGCTACTTTCCGGAAACTAAATTTTAACATGATAATCCTACCATCGCCAGTTTTTACAGAAAAGGGCCATAGGGTCACTGAGGGGCCTAGACAGTGTACATAACACAGCTTGTTTATAATATGCAGTGTGTGTCACAGAACTTAAAGACTTCAAATACTGCCTAACACTACCACACATATACACAATTTGTACAAGGGAACATTTGCAAATCTACCTGCTATAAGACTTCAGAAGGTTCACAACCATTACTTCTCTGAACAGGAAACATTTTTAAAGGATTTTCCCACCTGTCAATGTGAAGACAGGCTTACTTATTATTCCATAGTTATCATCAATGACATGTTTTCCTTACAAGGGCATTCTTTTAAAGTATTCCAGATATACCACAACAATGTGGTTTCAAAAACTGTTCAATAACATAGAAAAATAGACATAGAAAAAGTTACTTTGCAAGTGTGCATATCTAACATGAATTCAATTTTATAATAATTCAGTGTATTTTATATAAAATAAGAATGGTTAAAGAAAATGAAGTGAAATAGAAAAGATTATTGGAAATTTTAATGATCTAATTTGAACCCTCAGTGCTATTCATACAAATAACAAAAAACAAAATGAATTTAAAAAGTATAAAGAAGAATCAATGGTAGACATCTTGATGTATAAAACAATATTCTAGAAATTAATTGGGAGAAAAAAATCGAGACACTTAAATCTAATTGTGGATAGTGTGTATTTCCAGTTGTAAGTTTTTTTTTTTGTTATTGTTTTAAGAAAGAATATGTGTAGCCCTGGGTGGCCTAGAACTCACTATGTAGACCAAGCTGGCCTTGAACTCGCAAAGATCTACCTGCCTTTGCCTCCTGAATGCTGGGATTAAAGGCATATACCACCATGCCTGATCGTAAGTGGGTATTCTTTACAGTAGTAAAAGTGAATTCAGAATTTGTATAAATAGATGAAATTGTATAATATACACATAGCACTACATTTTGTAAGTGTTTTTCTGCACTTTTACTTTCTTAAGTATCTCTTGCTGGAACATTAAATCACCTTACACATCTGACTAGTACTCTATACTATTTTATACATATATGCATCATTGGCCTGCTGTGTTCTGATATTATACAATAAAAAACAAAGAAGGCAAGAAATTATTTTATAAAAAATGTAATAAATCACTTGAATGTTTGGAAATATTATTTACTGCCTATAATACTAAGCTGGTATCTTGGAAATATAGTTATGCAATACACTGCTATTGGGTATGAAGAAAATGTATAATTAAGTATAGAAATTAAAGTTTAAAGTAAGATGTGAATCAGGCACCCGGGTCTCCATGTTCCCAGCTATCTGACAAAGTCACAGACAGACACTGCAGATTGAAAAGTCCAGAGTCACTGTGATACCTTACTTCAGTGTGTGCTTTTAAGGTGCTTTTGAGTAACAGATTACAAAGATGAATTTATGTGTACTGCCAAGAAGTAATCTCAGCCATAAAGTTAAGTGGGAAGCTTACTTTTTCTAACAAATAGAATGGCTTTATGAAGCTTACTGCTGACTTCTCAGCCCTGCTACTTGATAATATACCCTTTTATGACAAAATATTTTGCAAACAAGTTGTGACTTATATTTTTCACGAATGTGATGTAAGAATAATGAATGTTTTAAAGAGCGAAAAATAGAGAAATCAGAGTGGCCTCCTTGTATGCAATATCCACCTATTACTGACCACTGTGACCTTTCTGGGAAAAGTCACTTCCATTGGACAGGGCAGTGGCCGCAAGGCAGCAAAACACCACTCAGAGTAATTCCTTGCAGATGCCAGGAACCGGAAGTTTCAAGGGGAAAAATGAAAGCCATTCACTCTTCCAATGACATAGTCCTTTGATACCACAAAGCCATTTGGGCTGAGAGCGCCAAGGTCAGGAAGGCACATAAAGATTGGTGATTAGAGAAATACTATATCAGCAAAGTGTGGCAAGCTATTAAAAGAAACTATAGCTTTTATGATTGTGTGGCTGAGGCTCCCCAGGGCTATTTGTATTAGATATTGAGTTAAGCATAACTTATTTAGTCCTAGCATTCCAGAAAACATTTTGATGTCAGCTACTGCAGGAAAGTAAACACAAAGCAAAGGAGGAAACAGAGCTGATCTCAAACAGATAAAAATGGAGTAATTTAATTTTCTGAACCCGGGCGTTTTAGAGCATTAAGAATGAGGAATTTTAGAATGGTCCTTTCAACTTGAAAACTAAAGTTTACTTAGGCATTTGGTAGGGGAGGAGAGGCATAGCATAGGCTTAAATAAGCAACTTGTTGACTTATATTTAATTCTGATAATAAAAACAATTTCTAATGTATTTCAAGAATTATTCCTCGGGTTGAAATTTGCATTTATGAGAGCAGAGAAGTTTCCTTTTTGCTCCCATGCCATAATGATCACGTCATTTTTGTTCATGTGTCTTCTAGAGGGTCTAATTTTCATGTAGCTCATAATACCACAAATTCATAACATGCTTTGGGTTCACTACACACTTCCCCAACTATCATCAAAATTCTTGTTTTAAGACAAGGCTTTCCCATTGATCACTATTGCCATGTGATATGCTACCTCCAAATGATCGTCTTGGCAGGATAAGCATAACCAAAATACGTGTTTGTTTCCACTTTGAACCAAAGAAAGGAATGTTGGAACTCAGAACTCCTGGCTCCTGCTGAGAGCCCCAGCCTGCCTTGTGACTCACAGGAAGAACAACAGCAATTTCAATACATTAGGACATCAGTGTCTACAATTTGATTTGCTTAACCAAATGGTATAGTAGTTGTATAAAGGATGTTGGACAGGGATGATGATTTTTTCTGAGTCCTTCAGAAATTAACCCCCAATAGAAATATTTTCTATCTTTGCAAACCAGCACAGTAATTTTCAGAGTATGAAAATACTAACAGTGCTTGCTTGCCTCCAGGTAATGGGGTTATGGTGGCTTTTCCACCAATGTTTATATTTGTTTGATTTTACCACATTTTCTGACAGATTATGCACTCCCATTAACTAAAAGTGATAAAGAGGTAACATATATGACAGAATGCATGAAATCTGGTGGGGCGGGCTACCGGGGGGGTTCAGATGGGGGAGGGAGACATAAAGATGATTAGAACATTTTGTATAAAATGCACAAAAATTTGATAAAAATTAAAACAAATAAACTAAAAATGAAAAAGACGGACCTACAAAAGTCTTTCATAAAATGTAAAGACAGCTTACTATGTCATCTCATAGGTGGCACGGTACTTGAACTAATGGATGACTGCATGCACATCATCCTGGAAGAGCTGGCCCAAGTGTGCTGCTTCATAGTAGAGAAGTAACCAGACCATCATTAGAGGAAGACTCTTCCCATGGGACTGCAAATGGATCTGCAGGCAGATTCCACTCCTAGCTCAGATCTAGGACCATGCATTTGTCTTCTGACTCATGAAGGAAGTTTCCAGATTCCTGTTTTTCATTTTTCCTTAAAAAGTTGTTCATGTGCCAGGTGTAGAGGCTCATGTCTCTAATCCCAGTACTCAGGGGGCAGAGGCAGGTGGCTCTCTCTGAGAATAAGGCCAGCTTGGTTTACATAGTGAGTTCTAGGTCAGCTGGGGCTGTTGGAAGACTGTCTAAAAAAACCAAACCAAGCCAAACAACGAGAAAAAATCCACAAAAGCAAGAAACCGTGCTTATGTTTGCTTATGGGAAGAGATAGCTTCAACCAGTACCTTTACAATATATCTCTTACCCAAGGCCAACTACACTCGATGATCATACAGTGACTGCTAGTGTTACTGTCCCTTCTCTTCTGTTGTCTATGTTGTCCACCTCAGATGTTTACTCACTATCATGACTGCCACCTGTAAACTGAACTGTCATAAGTCTTTTTACTCAAGTAATAAGAATCAAACAGATATCGCTCTCATATAATACATATTATATACTAATTATATACATTTATATAATAGATATAAGCATATAATTAGGAAAGTATAATATAGTTTTGTAATCCATGACAATTTTTAAGATAATTGCTATTTTACAGCTAATATTTCAGTGATTAGTTGGAAATAAAGGTCTGTTTGCTTTAAAGAAGTCATCATTTTGGGGTACTCTCTAATTGAAAATACCAAGAATAAAGGTAATATTAAAAGGAAAAACATCCTAACACATTTTTTATATTTTATTTATTATTTTAATTTTGTATGTATGAGTGTATTGCTTATATGCGTGTAAGTGCACTCATGTTGTAAAATGCCAGTAGAGGCCAGAAGAGGGTGTCAGATTTTCCAAAACTGGAGTTACTGACAGTTGTTAGCTGCCATGTAGGTGCTGGGAATCAAACCCGGTCCTCTGCAAGAGCAGCAGTGCTCTTAAGCACTGAGCCATCTCTCTAGTTCCAACATCCTATCACATTTTAACTGTGGTTCATAACGGCAATACAGTGTGTCAAAAAAAGGTACTTTGAATTTTAAATTTCAGTAAAGGAAATTAGACTGTTATGAGCCAAACAGTCATATGTGAAATTTACAGAAACTATTTTGTCATCTGAGTGCATTACATTCATAATGCTAACAATAAGATAAATGAAAGTGTGAAAGAAAACTGGAAAACAGACATTTTTTTGAAAAAATAGAATGAACCCCCAAATGCTCTTTGTTTTTTGATGTTTTAATCTTTTAAACAGGATCTTGCAATGTAGCCCTGGCTGCCTCAGCACCCACTATGTGCTCCAGGGATTTCAAACATGTAGCAATATTCCTGCCTCAGCCTCCCAAGTGCTGGGACTACAGGCGTGTGCCGTCATGCCAAGCTCCATTTGTTCCTTTGATAGCCCTTAAAGTTCAAGTGAGGATAAATTCTAGTTGGATGGTTACAAACCACCCATTCATTCTAAGTTTAGAATGCCAAAGAACACAAATCTGACATGAAGGTCAAGATCTACCTTGTATCTCCAACCTTGGCACATTCTAAACACTGGCAGCACAGACAGATTGTCACAATCTGTTTATTCTTTCATGACTTCCAGGTTCCCTCTGGTTAAAAAAATGTCACTGCACTCTCCTAACTCTGCTTCTGCTCTTTCCAATCAGTCTACT
>NW_008329134.1:2159703-2210257 GCF_000622305.1 Nannospalax galili
AAAATTTTAAGATTTTTTAAAAAATGAAGTTGCCGCTATGGTTATAGAAATTATGGTATAATTGGTATAAGTAAGGAGGGAAGGGAAATTTTCAAATACATTTTCCTTTATTAATTTCCCTTTCTAAGTAGCAAAGAAATTCTCTCAAGGATTTGCTCTCTTTGAAGATAAGGCTCCGTTTGCGTAAACCGAGGGCCTCTTTAATGCAGCTTTCATTATCTTGACTCCAAAGTGACTGATGTCAAGATCAAGGGAGCCAATCATGGCAGATACACTCCAGGACACCTTGGAAGCATAAATCAGCCCATCCTCTCACTCTGGACAGTCCTGCTCCACCAATGAGATTTGTGTCTCCTTTCTGAAACAGGAGGCCAAGTTCCATCATTGTGGGACAGACTCTCTTCCCTTAGAAGTTCCTCATTCTTGTAAGTAATTGGGGTACCCAGAATCAGTTATCTCATAGGCTAATGAAGTTTGGAGATAAACCAGTTCGTGACCACTTCATGCCCTCTGAACAGTCCCTGGACACCAGCCTCATTCAGTCATTTATCTCTTTATGTTAAGAGAGAAAATTAATGCAGAAGAAAATGAGATATCCCTTGGGTGTTGGGTGAATGTGGTATGGGTTGTCTTGTGAGAAAAGAGGGGAAAAAGGAGGGGGAATCATCATGTTCATTAAATCATCTGTGACAATTAACCCTTAGCCTACTGCAGCCGTTTTGTCCCACCTTCAGGAGCATTCTAGTCTCAGAGTATCTGCACAGTTTAGCCTGTTTTCCCAATTCATTGCCTTATACAGTAGGTCTACCTGTTCATCTAAGATGTGGATGAATTAAAAAGGTCATCATTTAGTATCTTTCACAAGTTTGACTTGCTGCTGTTTTCACTTGCAAAATACAAATGTGAAAACTATAATTTATTACAGTGCCAGCAATTCAATATGTTTTGCTTGGATTCTGTATGTGCAATCGGTTACCAACATTCCAGCCTGTTTTGCTTTAGTTGGCTACTAGTTTACAAGCCTCAATTTCATTCTCTAAATCTGTGTTTAAAACAATTTAACTACACTTTGATTCTGTTTGGAGAAGCAGTTATGATTTCCCCTCACCAATGCACAGCAGCATATGAAATGTGGTTTGTAAAATGTCTTTTTAAGGCAGATGACAAGATGCGAATGATTCATTCAGTGATTCTCGAATTTTACACATAATAATCTATTAGAGGAGGTATCAGGAGCAGGGTCACTCCTAGACAACGTAAAGAGATTAGTTCAACTACAGGCACTTGAGAGGCTTTGCAGTCCAGGTTTCTTGCAGTCCTGAAACACATATGGCAACACTCAGCCTGCCTGCGCTGTGAGCATCCCCTACTGGACAGTGGCTCAGAATGTGCTGCGCCTGGGCCAGAAGCTGAATTCTCTCTCTCCTCTCCTCCCTAGGATTGTGATAACTGTTCATTTTCTCCTTAAAAGTAAACTATGTCATTTTTTCGTAATGCTGGATATATTTGAAACACACGTCACATAGATTTTTTGAAATATATTGATCGTCTTAGAATAACAACATTATATTAACTGAATAATTCAACTGAAAGTTTTAACTTTATTCTCCCAGTCAAAGATGTCTACTGTAAGGATAATAGTTACTATCTTTAGTTTTAATAAATATAGCTGAGAACTCTTTTAAGTATTAGAGAAACATTGGATACATGAAATGGAGAAATATAAACAGATATTTTTGTGTGGTTGCCCATCTCTCCTTGTAACAAATGTGTCAGAGATAACATCCTCTTAATTTGTCTGTTTTCATCAGGGCCTTAAATGATGTATAAGTTGATAAAGTTTGCATTCTTAGTTACTTTTTAAAGTACATTAGTATTTATGTTATGTAAATTTTATCACAATAAAGTAAAAATAATAACAAAGCATTTCTTAACACATAAAACAGCAGCACAGTATGCACATCACAGTACGCACAGCACAAGAAAGTGCATTTGTCACCGGCTACAGAATATAATTCTTTTCTATTACTGACATCTGATTACAATATAGGATTCTTTCCCCTAAGAAATGGCAGAACAACTAAAATTTATTATTTGTCAGTACCCAAGCTATGCACTTTCTTTTTTAGGATAAAGTATAAATAAGCACTTTAATAAATTGCTGATGATATACCAGCTTGTCAGTTACAATCCTGTTTATATACAAGATCAGCAAACAAAAAGGTTAGCCACACCATCCTGACAAGGTGTGTATATTAACCAGATCTCCATTAGTTTGTTATGGCCCACAAAGTGTATTTAAAGAGAGATTAGCCAGGAATACTAAACTTATTCCAAGATAAATGGGCTTAGACTCAAATCTTTTCCCCATATATCACACAAAAGAATTAGGGCAAATAATTTATTATTGTTTATTCTTTAATTTTGCTACCTAAATACTAAAATGTGGGAAAAAAAGCTTATTATAGATCAGTCTTTCAAAAACATTATTTCACAGGTAGTAATAGTTAAAGTATGTCATATTCATTTTTTTTAATGTTAAGTTAAACTGTACATAAATTTCTCTGTTGCAGGGCTTCTCAGAGCCAGTAATTTACTAGTGTGCATCAGATATTGCCACAAGATTGACATAGAATGAAGTTTCCAAAGCTCATCAGACCAGAGAATATCTCTCTGGAGTGATGTTTCAAAAGACAGTTTGAAAAATTCACTCTTAAGTTGTCTGGCCTATCTCTGTTGCCCTCAGGGATATTTCATTCCTTTCCAATATGCAGCTAGCAGACTGAGCACCAACTCTAAACGGACCTGAAATATGCCATCTTTTCTAAAGCTCACCCACCATAGCCCCATGGAAAATATATATTATCAATCATGTTATCATCAATGAAGAACACAGAGCTCTGTTTAAAAGGTCTCAGGACAAATAATTTGGCCAAGTCTCACACAAACACAGGCACCCTGACTCCAGAGTCAGTGCTGTGTGTGATGCTGTACTACATGAACTGTTCTTTTGGTAACACCCTTGTGTGGCTTCTCTTGTTTGCCTAAGTCGCACAACTTAATTGAGTCAACATGAACTACTTTGTACCATCAAGCCTTATGGCATGACTTTTGATCACTGCAAAGTAGGTAATCCTGAGTTCTGTCTAGTAAGGAAAAGTTCACATTGATGCTAATTTTATTTAGAATACAATCTACATTAAAGGACATCTTTAAAAGAGACAGTACTAATAATGTACAAGTTTTCAAATAATAAATATTAATTTGGAAATAATTAAAAGGGTAAAAAACCATTGGACGTCAGCAATATTAGAAGACTTCTAGGTTTTCCTCCTCTTTATCAATTACCATGTAGACCCAGAAACCAGGAAGCAATATCTCCCATCTCACAGTAAAACGTTTTATAGTCCAAAGAAAAAGTAACACAAAATTTAGTTTTAGAGTGTTGACTAAAGTTCTCCAATGCTCAGTACTAAAATGAAAACATGATCAAAGGAGCAACACAGAGTGATTCAGAAACTATAACTGTTTTGGAAACATGAATTCTCACCTGTGGATCAGTGCTAAGTGTATATTGGGACATAGTAAACACATATTGTTGGGATAATATTTTCCTATGTAGAAGAAAAAGGTAACCAACCCCCTCATGCAGAAACAGAATTTTGTTTTTGCTTTAGTTTTTTGAGACAGTCTTTCTATATAGCCCAGGCTGATCTCAAATCTGTGATCCTTCCGCTTTGATCTCCTGAGTGATATGATTGGCAAGTGTGTGCCACCACACTTAGCTCCAGAAATGAGTTTGGAGTGTACCAATTGATCTCAATGGTTTTCCTGTCATTACAGAATATCATACTTCTTTCCATCATTGACACATAGGTCTTAGTCACAGTTAAGAAAGGGCCTTCTATGTGTATGCAAGTATTGCCAGAAAAATGAAATTAGCATTCCCTCAGAATTCGCTCCATGACAGGAGAATTTCACCAGGACTCATTCAGACACAAGTATACATGAAACATACCTGATGATACTGGTGACTTTTCCATGCATTTCCTGGTGGAAAACTATATTCACATGATCTGAAATCATAGAGAATATGCCTTCATCTCTGAGTGAGGAGAGACACATTCCCTCATTCACATCAAATGATTTTATTATCAAACCTTATCAAACCGCATGGCTGAAGCAAACTGGCCTTATGTTCTATGTTTTGTTTGCAACATTAATTATTTTATTTTGTTTGTTCAACTTTAGAGAACATTTTTATCTTAATAATTACAATTTTCTCTTCCTTAGGAAAAATCAATGCACTCTACTTATCTATTTTTTATCTCTTTATAAATCAATCAATCACAAGGCACATTTTTAAAACTAGTACTTTAGCAAGTTGCCCTTGGTGAAAATAGAAAAGGGGCTCCCTCTACCCAGTTTCAGAAGAGCAACAAGAAAATAAAAACAGCTCTGGGTGAGAAATACTAACACTGAAGAAATATCTGAAGAGAATTGTCCCACAAGATGGATTACAAAAAAGTTATGTCCTCCTGTCCTCAACATCAGTCTGCAAAGTATAGTCAGAGCTTAAAGACATCCAATATCTCCACCCCCAAAAATACAATCTATGCACAGTTGTAGAATGGGATTTACAAATATTTGAGTTCTCTAAGTGCAGGCTTCTGCCTATGCAACTTAGCATATTGTTGCTTAGCATATTATTATATCTACTCAAAGACATTTTAACACATTTCAGTTAACATCTAGCATTCAGGAATATGAAGCATGAATAAAAAGCCCCTCAGTTACCATCTGCTGGGGCAGCTTTGGTAGCAAAGGTTGAGAAACAGGCAGCAATGTGCTATCTGATTTGAACTGGTTCACCAGCTCTGGTACTGCATTCTTTGGTCCCCACATCTATGCTTTTCTAGAAGGTTCCTCAGATTGCTGAAACATCACTGTTTGATGTCACTAAACCTTGACTTAAAGTATAAAACTACCCGTGGAAACATGTCTTCATAATGAAGTCTATTTCCTCCCTTATTTGATACCTGGAAGAACATGATGCCTTTCTTTACCGTAATTTGGAAATTTTGGATATTTTCCTCTTTCTAGATTCAGTTGACAAGTATATCAAAAGTGCTTATTTTAATCCATTGATAACAGGAGAAAAAAAATACCACCAATCCAGTACGATATCCTGTTTAAATCAATAGGAAGCTAGGCTGTCCTGGTCTTAATGGCTGTAAACACAACATGGACCATAAATCCATCATGCTAAGCACTAGTTCTTACTGCTCAAACTGGCTAGAAATGACTTCACCATGAAACCAAACCCTAACAAAAGCATGAGTCTGTGCACGAAAATCTACAGACTCTCAGACACCATCTACTGAGTAGAATTTGCTTGGTCAAGATAAGTCTCACTCCATTTCTAAAAGTCACATTCCTGATGAGCCCCACTGTGAATCACTGGTCTGAGGTAACTGAGATCCTTAGTAGCATTACCATAAGCCCTTCAGGAATTGCTTTTCAGTCATAGCTTCCAGGAAAGGCAAAACACGCTTGAGTTTCAAAAGCATAGTGCTTACCACAGTACCTGAAATCACTCATGTTCAGACCCATTTTGGTACCTTATCACAAGAGAAAAAAAAAATGTATTCTTCGCAATCTCATTGTAGTTTTTAAAATATGAAGTATCTAAAAACTTAAATTATGTATTTTTTCCTTGAGGTTAGGCTGAAGTCTGGCAATCAATGTTTTTGTTTATAAGTTATTATTAATATACAAATTTTGTGATCTGATTTTTTAAGTTAGCTTCTCCTACTTGCTAGTTCCAAATTATGTGAGAATGCAAGTTTAGAAACAATAAGGTTAAGTCACTTTTAAGGAAGCTAAAATTGAAACTACCTCTGAGTTACTCTACCTTTCCCTGTATTTTTTCCAGATCAGTAATGTTTTAATCTGTTTCACTGGGAAATGTTTTGTGCCAAGCAGCTAACAACGGTCCATGTGTCTCACAGAAAGATATTTACTTGTCTTAACCTTTCTTTGCAACCATTAGGGTCCTTGTCATTTTGACTTCCTTTTAACCAGTGACCTCTGCCCTGTTCCAATTTAAAGATAAACTAAGAGACATTTCCTTTGACTGCATGCTTCTGCTAGTTTTTCATGGAGGCAGTAAGATGCAGTTGTCTAGCCAATTACTGCCTATTTGAAAGGATGTATGTTAGATAATTGGGTATTAAAGAAACAGGTTTAGAAAGAAATAAACAGTGTGGTTGATGTGCCAATGCTAAGTGAACCTAGAATTCTGTATCAAAATAAGAAAGGAAAAACTATTAGGGACAATACCAGAAAACCTGTTCATGGGCCAGCTTTTAACAGAAACACATGGAATGTGTGAGAATATGTGGATTTGAGTGAAGTACTAGAATTAGTCATGCAATGTTCAAACATTGAGAAAATTTGTGCAGAAATACAAAAATGTTGGATATTCAGGATTTCAAATTTAACAGAGGCCTTCTCCATGTCACTGGTTTAAGAGGTGACGGGAAACAGACCAGACCGAGAGATTATACCACAGCACTGTCTCTCTACCTTAATCTGCTGTCTGAGAATATAATTCTTCAGGTGTTGACTTGCAATCTTATTTTTATTCTATTTTTTGATAATAAAGAGACTTGATGATGGATTAATATAAAAATAATTAGAAAAATTACTCTAAATGGAATACACACTCATATATACATGCATATCTATACAAGCTCATATAAAATTGCCATTTTTATTCAAGTTTTAACCTATACAGGCTGCTTCTCATTTTCCATAGCTTTAGGTAGTTTATAAAGAGAAATCTGATAGCCATCTAACTCCTTTACACATCACATTATGGAAAAAACATAAAATAAAAGGGGCATCTAGCTAGACTTTATGCTATTTAATGTGAACATTTTATTAGGTGAAGTCTAAGATAATCTTTATTAGAAGAGACCACCTAGAGTCTGGGAACGCCTCTCTGTTGTGAGAAAAGATAAAATTCATTCTCTAACTAGCCATGAAACCCTGAAGAAACGCACAGCTTCCTCTTGCCTTTCCTTTCTGAATTCCTGCTCATTTTAAGCCAGGCAGTCCTAGGTCATTAATTAACCTCAGGGTCCTTGAGGTCAACTCTTTGGATAGGTTCTCTACATACTAAAAAGATTTGGTCCATAGTGAATATCAAAGTTACCTGAATGTTAGTGCTACAGAAAGAATATTTACTAAAATGCCTGGTGTGATGAAGAATGGAGAAACATAAAGGAATATAAAAATTGCTATGACTTTGTCATTTTGAATGGTACAAAGATTACTTAAGCCACCACAGATTTTATTCCATCAATGGGACGTCTACAACATTGGCGGTATCTTAAATATATTAATTTATCTCTCTATATTTATCTGTCATCTATATCATTGAATATCTGTTCTTATAAGAATCCCAGATTAATTTGTGGCTTTGCAGGTAAATATATGTCTCAGGAACCAGGATGCTCAGTGAGTGGGGAGATGATTTGTTTAAGTGAAGACTACTTAAATGAGTCATACTGCATACTGTCTTACAGAATGACTTTATGATTTATCGCCTGTGCTGCAAAATATATAGAGCTAGGAAATACGTGTTTATAGGAATTGCTTTAACAAAGACACAGTAAAACTTTTGATAATGCTGGAAAGCACATATATGTATCAAATATTAACATTTGTATGAAATCATGATACCTTTGGAAAATAAAACCTTATCAGCTGCAAAAGTATAAACTATCATATATTGTGTTAAATCACACATGTAATAACTAATCATAAATGTGACTTACCTTCCTCTTAGTAGACTGCAAGCTATTAAAGCCAGGTAGAGTGATGCTAAACATTCAAAGCAGGGCTCTGCCCATTGTGGATGTATAATGAGCCATTTAAAAATGACTGATAACACCTTAGTTTAATTATTAATGGGGATTTTTACATCTAAAGTACACAGGGTTCCAATTACTTTTTAAAATATATTTTAGTATAACCATGAACAGAGGAGAGGAGTTTTTAACAAATAATTAATAGGGCTAAAACTACCTAATACCACATTCAGGTTAAAGAGGCACCAAATGTGTGAATTTAGATCATGTTATGTATTTAAAATGTGTGTTAGAGGCAAAGGGAATAAATACATATTGAGATAAAAACCTTAATACCCCAAACAAATTCTATATCACGTCTGAAACATAAGGATCCAAGAGTTAGGAGTCCCTAAGGGACATTTTTCAGACTTTTAATGACAGCAAGATATAATTTTGCAAACCACAGTCCAAGAAAATGATTAAAGATGCTAAAGAAAGAAAAGAAGCAGAGCCATGGATGTGAAGCCATTTCTACAAATGCCAGCGCAGCCCACCAAGTAACTGGGACAGTAAGAGAAACTTGACTGAAAGAGGAACATAGGCACAAACAACCTTCTAATCATCTGTCTGAAGTTGATGCATGTGGACTTTGAATTTATATTCAACAGACATGAATCCAAGACTCCACTATAGCATTATAATAAATTGGCTACTAGACTCTTGGTTTCTCAACATCTCTGGATTTGAATTGTGGTTGAAATTTGATCCCAACCATTTTTTCTTTGTATGGATTTATGCAACTGCATAAGTCTATGTAGCTGGTCACTCTGAAGACTTCATTTCTTCACTTGTAAATAAAGAATGATGAATGAGTTATATACATAAATTACTGGGTACTTTATTTGGCACTACATTAGCTTTTACCTTTTACTGTGGTTGTTTTTGTCAATTACCAATCATGTCTGCCATTAATAAAATTTTGTCATTCTGTGCTATTTATGATAGTTCTTCCTGAAAAAATTTAAATGCTGGCACATGCTATTTTTACATATATTTTATGACTAATTTAGTTGAGTTATTTTGATTTCTGAGAAATATCAGAAATTCTGTCAAAAGAAAATGTTTCTCACAACGCCCTCCCTTTAGGAGGAAATCTATTTGCCAATTCTAGTTCAAAAATAGTAAATTAGCATTCCCTTGGCATTTTTTTATACATTCAACAAGGCTTTTCATTTTAAGCAGTTGGAATTTTGAAGGAAATCATATGAGCATAAAAATAGAGAAATAGAACTCTTTAAACTACGATGCTGTTCAACACTGGTCTGTCCGCCCGCTGCCCAGTAGCAATCCAAAAGCTATGCTTAAATATCACCTTTTCATGCCACGTGGGGTGAGTGAAATGTAACTTTTCAAAAGAAGGGGAGGATTGACTTCGAAATCACACATGAGTAAACCAAGGTACCCAAGACCTAGAAATCCATTAGATTGCCATGAACAATACCAGACTGGGTCTTCTGCTCTCACTCCTCCAGCTCACAGACAAGACTGGATGTGAAATCGGATGCCCCCAGGAGCATCAACATAGTACTGAAGGAGCAAAGCCATTCAGGAACGGTTTTACAGGCTTTCCAGCAATACAACAGCAGATTTGAGGGAATGGTTATATACTAGAATCCTCCCCACCTCATGTACACCAATTAACCTTTCTAGAGGTTGTGGTAATGCTCGGTGAGGGTGGAGGAGAATTTTTTTTCCCCATAAATATCTTCAAAGAGAGATTTAATCAGATTTAATGAACAACAACAAAAAAGTGGTAAATCCTTAAGGAGGTAAAGAAATGTGGCAAAGAAAACCACACTGAACTGAACAGAGAGGGGCAGGTACAGAAGAAGGTACTTTCATTCAAATTTCAAGTGTTTAAAATCAAGAGAAAATCATTAAACGTTTAGAAGATTGGCTTTAGGATGCAACTTTGGTGGGGAGATTTTTTTTTTCTTTCCTTGATGATATCAAGAAAAGTACACAAAGAGATGCAATCACACAGACGTATACATAGACATTTATCTGTCTGTGATAGTTGACGTATTTTTGTGGGGGTGAACAGTATAGGTGTCATTACTTTTTGTAAAAGAATTCCTAGCTGGGTGTGGTGGCACATGCCTTTAATCCCGCACTCCAGAGGCAGAGGCAGGCAGATCTCTGTGAATTCAAGGTCAGCCTGGTCTACATAATGAGTTCCAGGACATCTGGGGTTAAAAGGAGACTCTGTCTCTTAAAAAAAAAAAAATTCTTTTGGTCTTTTTGAGACAGGGTCTCCCTGTCTTGCTGTGTAGACCAGGCTGGCCTTGAAAACACAGAGATTCACCTGCCTTTGCTGGGATTAAAGGCATGAGCCACCACATCCAGCCCTTAGGTGTCATTACTTTATAAACCAAGTGTCCTTTGAAGTATGAAGTAAAGTTCCCAAGCCACCATAGAAGAACAATCAATCTGTATCTTAATTTTTCAGACCTTGATATTACATTCAAACTTGGGAAGTATATAATTTAAAATTAGACATCTTGCTTGAAATAAAAGCACAAGGGGCTTCTTTAAATTATCTTAAAATTTCCTGTTTGCTAAGCGTTTCTTTCAGTCATGTGGCAGTTTTGATAACATAATCAGTTGCCAATAAAACTGCCCCCAAATCATCTTTTGATCATCATAACCTAAGATGTCCTAGATTTTATCTTTGTGTAAATAAAATTTGAAAAAACAATTAGAAGCATAGTAAGATAAATTACTTTTGCTAAAACCCTCAAATTTCTCAAATTTTCTCTTAAAATTTCTCAAATTTCGATGCTTGTAACTTATTAATAAGACATCTCAAGTAAAGTCATTAGATATTTGTTTTCTACTTGTGATATCCATATCTT
Organism: Nannospalax galili; assembly: GCF_000622305.1. Lineage (NCBI taxonomy): Eukaryota > Metazoa > Chordata > Mammalia > Rodentia > Spalacidae > Nannospalax > Nannospalax galili. The sequence goes on from NW_008329134.1 coordinate 2,170,478, forward strand.
TGAATGAGTAGATATAATTCAAAACCCTTACTGATCTCCTTATAAGAAATAGGCATTTCATGTGCTGGTGTGATAGCTCATTCAGGAAGAAAACTTGCCTTGGAAGCATGAGGGCCTAAGTTTGACCCCCCAGAACCAATGTTTATTTTATTTTATTTTAATATTTTATTTATTATTTTTATTTTATGTGTATGAGTATATTGCCTGCATGTATGTGAGTGCACCCATGTTGTGCAATGCCCTGGAGGTCAGAAGAGGGCTTCGGATTCCCCTGGGACTGGAGTTAAGGACAGTTCATATCTGCCATGTGGGTGCTGGGAATTGAACCTGGGTCCTCTGCAAGAGCAGTCAGTGCCCTCAACCACTGAGCCATCTCCCCAGCCCCTAAAACCAATGTTTATAAAAGCTGAATACAGTGGCATGTGTTTATAAACCCAGGCCTACTTAGTAAGCACCTGACTAAGGAAACCCTGTTGCAAAATACGAGGTGATAGCATATGAGGAAACACATCTGACCTATTCCTGCATGCTCACCTGCATACAGACACATACAGACACACACACACACGCACACACACACACACACACACACACACACCACACATCTATCATCTATCTATCTATCATGTATCTATCTATCTATCTATCTATCATCTATCTATCATGTATCTTCTATATTTTTATTTATCTACTATCTATATTTCTTTTAGGCATATGCATTTTTTAAGCAATTGATGTCTTTGTTTATTATTATTATTATTATTATTATTATTATTATTGGTGGAATCTATTCCTTCACTTCCCAGTGGTCAATAGCAGACATAGAGCACTTTCAGTCTACAGTGGGATCCGAGGGATGTCAAATCTTTTGCCGCCCTCTGGGTAAAAATGAGCACTGGAAAGACTACAGATACAGCATGTGGGTTTTGATCACAGCAACTTAGAAGCTGCAAGATCTTGTTCAATATTTATAAAGATTTTTGTGCTTCAGACAGGTTTTCCCCACTATGGTGGTACTAATGACACTACATTTTCTTCATATGTTTCCCAGCCCATTTCTTTAAAAGATGGTGAATTTAGGTGACCATGTGCCCTTCTCATTTGTTCCTGGTTCTTTAATATTTTGTGGTACAAACTCAGTAAAATACAGTTGTTCTGTGTATGTTTATTAAATTGAGCTAAATTAATTGGTTTACTAGGCTAAATCTCAATGAAAGAAATATATAAGGGTCACTGGTCAATATGTACCTCTGGTCACACATTCATAATTGAATATGGGTCATTATGTACCTGCACTCATACATTCATAATTGAATATGAAATAAAGCTTTATGGTGATACCTAAAATAGGTAGATGTATGTTTAAAGTCACTCATCCTAATTCAAAAGTGCATAGATTTATAAGGAGTCTGACACAGCTTTTCATATATTTACTAAAAATTGCTCAGCTTCTTTCATGTTTATTAGTATTTTGTAGAAAAATACTAAGATTTCAAAACTTTATATTTTCTAGTAGAATAAAGTTTATAATATTTTAATATCTTTCTTCTAGGATCTTCATGCAAGTTAGCTACTGAGCATTTTTCCTTTAAAATAATTCTAAAATTTTCTCTGTTTCTAAATCATCACCTCATAATTAATTTCATTTCATGAGTCAGTCATATTATACTTTATGTCTTCAACAAAACATTAACACTCAAAAGTGCACATTACAATTGACTGTTGTCTGCCATAAGAATACATTTAAAAGGATGTACGAGCTTTTCAGTATTTAAAGCATTTTCATTTCCAAATGTTTCTCCCAAAAGGAATTTTCTTAAATGGTTACTTCCTTCTAAAAGCCACGTGTGGTGGAGATGGCAGTTTAGTGGTGGCGGTGGCAGTATACTTCGCCTTTTACAAATGACTTCTGTCTGCCATAAGAATACATTCAAAAGAATATAGGTGCTTCTCATCATTTAAAACATACTCATTCTTAAAATGTTTCCAACCAAAAGAATTTTCTCAAGTGGACACTTCTAAAGGTGAAGTGTGGTGTTGATGGTAGTGTCATGGTGCTAGTGCTAGTGATGGTGGTGGTAATGGTGTTGGTGGTGCTGGTGGTACTGATGGTAGTGGTGGTGGTGGTACTGCTAGTGCTGGCGGTGGCCATGATGGTGATGGTGATAGTGGTAATGTGTGTGTTTGTAATGGTGGAGTTACCTTCAGAATAATCATACTTTAAACAGTCACATAAAATAATTAAAGCTGGGCTGGAGAGATGGCTCAGCAGCTAATAACACTGACTGTTCTTGCAGAAGACCCAGGTTCGAATCCCAGCAATCCACATGGCAGCTAACACCTGTCTGTAATTCCAGTTCCTGGGGCTCGGACAGCCTCTTCTGTCCTCTGTGGGCATTGCACAACATAGGTGCACTTACCTACATGCAGGCATAACACTCATACACATAAAAATAATAAATAAAATATTTTTTTTTAAAATTAAAGCTAAAAACACATGTAAATATTTCTATACTATAGTAATGAATCTGAAAATGGATATGGTTGTAGTCTGGAAAGTAGTTACACAGAAGAACTGATACTAATAAATTAGAAGTTAAGCAGCGGGATACATGAGCCAATGGACCTAGCCTTCCAGGTGCAAAGCAGGAGCTGTGGGAACTCAAGACCAGCCTGCGCTACATCTGCAATAACAGAAAGGTGAAAAGTGGTGTTCATTTTGTTATCATGTCTTTGTCCTGAAATAAAATGCCAAATACATGCAGATAATGTCTCCCATCAAGACATGCTTCTTATACCAGGTCATTAGAAATGCCTCGAATTATATAAATTAGGTGCAAAAAATGTTTTAAACAAGAGAATTTAGTTGTATTAATTTCTTTAACAATTTAATTTTTTCCAAATTAAAAAGAGTAATCAGGGCTGGAGGGATGGTTCCACAGTTAAGAACACTGACTACTCTTGTAGAGGACCTGGGTTCAAATCCCAACATCAACATAGTTGCTAACAACTGTCCATAACTCCAGTTCCAGAGGATCCAGCACCCTCTTCTGACCTCTGTGGGCTTTGCACAACATGGGTGTACTCACATGCACACAGGCAATACACTCGTATACATAAAATAAACACAATAAATAAAATAAAATAAAAAACAGTAGTCAGAGCTCTCTCTTTCTTGTAAGTTCTATCAAAGTGAAATTTGCCAATGATTCACTGAAACATAATTTTAATATAAACATTTTTCTGTAAAAAATGTGTAATGATCTTTAGACAAGGAATCCTTCCTTTCCGACAGATTGTTATCTATTGAGCACAGGGCCTTGGGGTGCTCCAAAGTCCAAAGGATGGTCAGAAGACAGTGGCTTGTCTGGCCATCTCTTGGTGGCTAACTAAGGACATGCAAGCTGGAATGGAATTTAACTTTCTTGGTGTATAGTCCAGTCCATGAGCATGCTTCCAAGCTACAAATATGTCCTTGATTAATGAAGTACGTCAAGCCCAGGATACCTAATTTTGAAATACAGATACTCAAACAGTTTTATAAACTTGGGTAATTCATGAGTTCATAGAAGTGGCTGTTAATTCTGATGGCCTCATTGTAGACTGAGTGTCTAAGTTAAAGCACATATCTTTAAGTAATCTATTTTTTTAATTCATAAATTTATAGCTTTAAGATTCTTGTTAAATTAATGAAAATATGATTAAAAAGAAAGTTTAAAATACTGGGACCAATTCTTGAGGTGACTAAATGAGTTGACTTCTATTATTTTTATAAAAATGAATCAAAACTTAAGTATTCTTGCCCAAGAAACAAAACATATTCCTTTTCAACAGCAATAAAATAATACAGAAATATAAACAAGAACCAGTACAGGAGGCCTGAATTGCGATGACGGATTGGCAGCTACATCAGGACCACAATGAGACAGACTGCTCTCAGTGTCCACTAACAGAGGGACACACTCAGAAGATTTTCAGATTAGAAAATGCAGATGTCCTCAGCTTTTATTAAACTGCAGGAGTGATTGCTCATCATCAGATGCTCAGTATTTCTATTTTACTTCCCCAAGGCCAAAATGTCATCTATTTTTTCAAAACAAAACTAAAGCCAAATGGTAAAATTGCAAATATTTGGTTAAACAAACAGTGAGAATTTCAGCGGCTCTATCAGCAGCATCCCTAGCCACCCAACAAAGCCAAGATATTGTCCATCTCTTTGACAGACAAAGAACCTCAGAGGTCCAGAGTGACATGCCCGAAGGCTGGCACGTGATTGGGCTAATTAAATTAAATAGCAGGAAACAGCTTTTGCACATGCCAGTGCCTGGCCACACACAAACTGTAACAGTAAATCTTTTATGCAAGTAAAGAAAAAAAGTGTAACCATTAAAAAATATACAGTATCACAACACCACCCAAGAATTAAAAGTCTCTTATTCACATCGGTTCCCTAAACCTTGCTTTAATGCCAAAGCCCACAGTCTATAGTATGTAAAGAGGATGAAAAAAATTCATCCCCCCACCAAGGTTTACCAACACTATAAGTATTCTGAGTGCTCTGAGGCATACTATTTCTACACTAAAAAAAATATTAAAAGCTCATACTTCTGAATCATACTTAAAGTGTGTGTGAAAATCTATAAGACTCAATAAAAATAAAAAAAAATACTCCCAACTGCTGATTTTCTACCATTTCTGCATACTTCTTTTGCTTTATCCAACTGAAGATGAAGAGATTAAGTTGAAAGGATCATGAGGCTTTGGAATCTTTTGAGAAACTCTCTTCCCAAGCCTCTTGCAATTTCCCACACAAAAGAACAATTTTTTTCTAAGTTCATCATGTCATTTCTAGGCAAAATAATTTTAAGCATACCTATAATTTCTTCTAGATATGATTCTATAATGGTGTCTATGGGTTGGTACTTGCCACTGAATTGTATAAATCTGAGTTTTCATTTTCACAATTTCTAATGCTAAAGATACTAATAATAAATAGTTAATAATACTTAATATTTACTGACCCAGATGAAGAAGCAAGTGACTAAGCATTGTAGAAAAATAAAGGCAAAGAAACTACCTAATAGCGATCATGGATTAGAATATTGCAAGATAATTTTTAACTTACAGATATATAAAAGGTAAAGTCACTGTAGCTCAAGACTTTCATACTTATTGAAAACACTAAATTTAAAAAGTGAACTTTAGATTCTTCATGAGTGGTATGTTGTATAATTTGTCATTCTGTGTCTGGATTTCTCCACTTCACAGAATGATCTACGCGTTCATCTATATTGTCCCAAAGGACGAGTAGCCAAATAATGCCCATTGTGTGTATTATATGTACTACATTTTCTTTATTTTCTACATTTATCTGGCCCATTGTGACTAGGCTCACAATGAACTTAGGAGTATGAAGAAATCTCCTACCTGCCAGTTCCATTTCTTTCCGCTGTCATTGGTGGGGCAGTTGGATCATGTTAGTTTACTTTTATTATTCTGAGGTACCTCCACACTACTTCCATAATGGCAGCAAGGATTTGCATGCCCACTCACAGAGTGCCTGGTTCCCTTTACTCCATATCCTTGCCTACACTTATCTTTATCTTTTATGTAGTTACCACTTTAACTCGTGAGGTGATGTCCCTTACTTTCCCTGATGATTACTGATGTAGAACATTTTGCATATCCTGTTTACCATTTAGACATCTTCTTTCAAGAAACATCCATTTAGGTGTTCTCCATATATTTAAAATATTTTATTTATTATTTTTTTATGTGTATGAATGTATTGCCTGCATGTATGTGAGAGCACCTGTGTCACACAATTCTATGGAGGTTAGAAGAGAGCGTCAGATTCCCTGGAACTGAAGTTAAGGACAGTTCATAGCCACCATGTGGGTGCTGGGAATTGAACCCAGGTCCTCTGCAAGAGCAGTCAGTGCTCTTAACTGCTGAGCCATCTCTCCACCTCCTCTGCGTATTTTTTTAAACCGGGTTAATATCTTATATTGTGATAACCTTTACAGAAAAGTCATAGCCCCCAAACAGTTGCCTATATTAATAATATAAAGCATTTCCAATAGGTTTTCTTCTAACAATTCATAGTTTGGAGTCTTAAAACAACCCATTTGAGTTGCTGTTTGATGTGCCTGAGGACAGATGTGTCTGCTTTAATTCTTCTGTATGTGGTGATCCAGTTTCCCTTGCAGCTTTACTAAAAAGACTGGCTTTCTCCAAAGTGTTCTTGTGACCTCTATAAAAAGTCAGTTATATGTATGTCTCTGTAAGTTCTCTATTCTTTTAGTTTGTGTGTGTGTGTGTTTGTGTGTGTGCCTGTTTGTGATGCTTTTTGGGTTACTATTCATATGTGGAATCTTAAAAAGTTGATTTTCTAGAAGTAGAAAGTCATAGTTTAACTATTTAAACTGAGATTTGAAAGAATATTTGACAAGTAGACAATATTATTGTTTTACCGGCTTTATTCCTTGAAGCTGTAGGATAAAGTTCATTGAAAATACATCGAATGGGGCTGGAGTGATGACTCAACAGTTAAGAGCACTGAATGCTTTTGTAGAGGACCTGGGTTCGATTCCAAGCACCCACATGACAGCTAACCACATCTGTAACTCCAGTTCTAGGGGATCCAATGCCTTCTTCTGGCCTCTGTGGGTATTGCACAACATGGGTGTGCATAAGCATTTAAGGCAATACACTCAACACACATAAAATAAAAATAATAAAATAGTTTTAAAACAAGAAAATGCACGAGTTGACAAGGCCATACAGTCTGGGTTGGTTTGGGTATGTACAACCTAGAATTAATGCTTGTTCTTCTACATCGATGCCTGAAATTTGACCTTTGAATATAAAGATTACCAAAATCTAATGAATTCAGACTCTAGGAGAAAACGGTTAACCATCCTGAGACAGTGGCCTGGTAGAAGCCAGTAAGTGACAGGTTCCTTAGGTGAAGACAGATCTAAAACTGAGCCAAGGCGGTTCCCTCTTTTCTCATTAGCTGTAGTTGTGTCTATACTTTTACTGAATTCTGGTCTGTCTCCCCATCCTCCTTCCTGCCCTGGGGCATCAGACTAAGATGGATGACTCCCTGGGGTCACAGTCTTTGTGAGCATTCAGGTACTGAATGGTGGTGGCCCAGAGGACTCAAGAGAAAAGTTACACAGAAAGGAAAGGCAGCTTTGTGTGTGCCCTAAGAAAACTTAGATACAACCCTTGAAGTTTTCTTTAAAGAAGGACGACAAATTTAAACAGTCTTCTGCCTAACTAAAGTTTCCTAGCTATGAAAAGGAGCAAGAAAACAAACCACACTCAAGAAAAATTTAGCAGACCTGGAAATAGCAGAGACAGAATTAGCAAAAAAGACTTTTAAAGAAATATTACAAATATGCTCAGGTTTAAAGAAAATCATGACTGTAAAGAATAAATAAACTGAAAGTATGCCAAAAAAAATCAAAGGAAAAAAATAAATGTTTTGAATGAAAAATGTAATGTCATGTGACAAACAAATGCTTAAGTAGGAGGGGAAAAAAAGACCAGGACAATAGAAGCAGCACAAATAGAAACAGAAAAAAAAGAACAAGGAAAAATGTACAGAGACTTGGAGACCTGTAAAATAGTTCTATGAAGTCTATCCTATGTGGAATCATAATCTCAATAGAAAAAGCAAAAAAAAAAAAAAAAAAAAAAAATCAGAGTAGCAGCATTAGCTATGATTTTTATAAGAATTTCTAAAAATGCAAAAAAGTGCAAATTCTCAGGAGCCTCTTGCACAATGGTGGGTGAGGTTTAATACAGGAATCTTATTGGGGTACATGTACTCTGCAGACTCTTTCTCTGTACTTTAGCCATTTGCCGCCTTCTGTGTTCACTGCCCTCTGTTGTTGCATGAAGAGGCTTAGCTGATGAGAGTTGAGAGATGCATTAGTATTCTATCCCTTGATCCATGATGTTCCATGAGCCTTAGATGTACAGGTTCCATTGTGGATGTGTCACTTAGGGTTGAGATCATAGACACTTATCCTGTGTGTGTGACCAGTTGTGGAACTTGCTCATATGAACTTACAGCAATGGTGACAGCATGAACAAGACCCATGCCAACTCAATCAGACAAAACCCATCATAGAACTAGGGAAATGGGCAGGCAGCCCCAACCTTAATCAAGGACCTATTGGCAGCTGATCAGTGCTGGGTGAGGGAGAGCTGATGTTTAAAGGAGTCAGGCTGAACAGTCTTCAGTGGATGAATCACACTGAGGGACATCTGGGTACAGAAACTTGACTTGATAACCTTAACATATAGGACAGAATTCACGAAATCTTCTGTAGGTGAGCTATGGGGAGGAATCCATGGGGGGGGGCACTAAATATGGTTAAGATGCACTGTATGAAATGCACAAAAATTCAATAAAAATATACAGTGAAAAAAAGTGCAAAATCACAGATACAGAAAGAACCTGATGCCATAAACAGAAAGCCACACTTGGCAAATGATAAACAAGGTGCTGACAACCAAGAAAATAGAACATATTCAAAACAAGGAGAGAAACAACACACATGACAGTAAAACTTAGTATGTAGCAGCAGCATTCAGGAGCTGCAGTATTAGTCCGATTTACAGATCAATAGAAGAAAATAAAGATTGAAAACATTCACTCACATGCATATATTAATCAATTTTTAAAGCATCAGAATAATTCAAAAGAACAAGAATATTTTTTAAAAGCTTCTGAAGGGATGGCTCACTGGTTAAAAGCACTGGCTGCTCTTGCAGAGGACCTGGGTTTGATTTCCAGTACCCACATGGCAGTACCCATCTGTAACTTTAGTTCCAGGGGATCTGATGCCCTCTTCTGACCTCCATGGGCATTACATGACATGGGTGCCCTTACATACATGTAGACAATATACTCATACACATACAAAAAATAAATAAAAATTTTAAAAAATTTAAAAAGGTTCTCAAAAATGTAGGTATCCATGGACAAGAATGAACCTCAATTTATTTTCATGTCACATACAAAATGTTCAATGACCCTTTGTTCTAAATGTAAAAACTAAACTAGAAAAACATAGAAATAAGCTGTTCTTTCCCAGTTCTCTAGAGCACGAACCACAGAAAAAATTGGAATAGAACACGTAGAAATGGAAACATTCTGCTTCTCAAAATATAAGGCAAGCTACAGGGTAGATGAAAATGTTTGAAAAGCATTTATCTAAAAGTTGCTTTTAGTCAAACTATATATTATTTTCTCAGAAAATGATGAAAGGAAACACCAGTGAAAAATGTGCACTATAACTGAATGGATAACTCAACAAAGAAGGTACATGAATGGCCAATGAACACATGCAAAGATGCTCAATCAAGATCAGGGAAATACAAGTTAAGACCATAGTAAGTTTCCACTAACATCCATTGAATGCATAAAACAAAATAGATCTGACAATTCTCAGTACTGATAAAGGACACAGAGTGATAGAAATTATTCTCTTTGCTGATCAAATGTAGGATAATACCAAGTGGACTTGATCATCATGTTAAATGAAAGCGATAGAAAACTAATGGCTATTCAAACGCATACAGAAAATATTTAAGAACAAGAAAACACTGGAAGTTTTTTTCCTCATAAGTTTTAGCATTCCACAAACTGGACATCGACAAAATATTCTCAGCCAAGTTTGGTGATGCACACCTGTAACCCAAGCCCTAGGGTGGTAGAGGCTAGAGTATCAAAATTCCAAGGTCGGCCTGGCATATATCAGATAAATGTCTGAAAAAACTCATAAGGGTAGAATCATAGCATGATTTATTTTATGGTAACTCCAATGAAAGGATGATACCAATTTAAATCCAACAAGAAAATTTTTAGTTTCTTACTTGTAATGTGACAGGTAATGCCAGTATTCTGGGATTTGATTTCTGATTGGTTCATTAATATCTAAATTTTATATAAAAACTCTATTGATCAAACTTAACAAATGGGTGACAGGGCCTTGGTAGAACTGATTCACATGCAGTTGTTACTAGGTAATGAAGTAGGTGTTTGAACACCTGTAGTATGACTATGCATTCAGTTACACAATTTCCAGGAGGCTGGAACTGTGAAGTCCTTCCATACCTGGATTTCAAAGATGATACCAAGTATACTGTTCAAGATTTGATGTATACATATACTGTAAAAAGAAAGCATCAGTTTTGTGTTCAGTAATAGTTTATTTAAATGTGCAAAAAGACGGGGTTGACTCACTCTGAAAAATATTAATGTAATGTAATTAATGTACTTATTTTGTCTTTTTTCCAATTTCAATTTTCAAAAATTCTAACAAAACTACATAAAAATGAAAAAGAATCCATGGACATTATTGAGATATTATATTTCATATAAGTGTGAATACCAAATAGATTAATGATGCATATTTGAACATAAATTATGAAAAATAGAGTACTATTATATAAGAAATTAATGAAACAAAAACTCCATCATTTATCAGTAATGAAAATGAAAATAAAATAGTAGTTATGTACACCAGAGCTGGCTTAAAGAAAATATTACCAATGACAAACAGCTCAAGAATGAGTCGATCAAGTAAAAAAGTTGTCTCACACATTGAACAAAAACACAAGCAAAATAACATGGAGGAAGGAAAATGGCTGCTAGACACTGAAACCCAAAAACTGTGCAAATGGAGTATAATGGAGAAGTTCACAGTTCTCCTGGGTGGCACTAAGAACCTCGAGGAACACAGTGTGTTTCCCTAGCATTCATTAGAAAGCAAAAATAAGAATAGAGCAGGAAAGTGTAAAGAAAAATTACTTGGGCAGGTATATGGAAATTACTCTGAGTGGACAGAGTTCAGATGGATTGGAAAAATCCAAGAAGGGGAAAGAACAAGATTGAGGAAAGGAAGTCAAAGCTTCCCAGGTAGACAAAAAGCGGGAGGAAGAACTGTTGTCTACCTGCAACTGGCACTGGAAATGTGCTAGGCCGCATGCATCCCAAATGATAATTTCCATAGGAAGGAGTGAGTGTCAGAGTGGAGCATGAATTTGAATTCCGAGTCCTAGGATTCCTTAATGTCCTTCACATGAAACAGGAAGAATTTTGTTGTAGGTAACGGGAAATAGTATTTCAAAATGTGAATTCAATTCGTATGCCTGGTGCAATGGAGGCTATTGCAATGACTGAAGTACAAATTTATTTTAGTGCTAAGTAGGGCAGTCACTGGGTGAAGCAGAGTGTGGGGTGAAAGAAACGGTGGTTTGAAGTAGAAAGAAAAGAACAAATGATAGCCTACCCTGGTGTCAAACAGACAAATAAACAGAACATTATTTAGTATTTGAATCCACTGACTTTCAGATGAGAGTAAGTGCAATAAGTGAATGGCCTTTACAACTAGTTTGATGAATCTAACAGACTGAGTTCTTAAAAGTAAATGAGAAAGCTATTTAAACCCAAACCACTCCAATGTCTCAGAGCTGTACTCTATGCCGGTTTAAGACCAAGTGCAGTGGAAAGATGCTCCCTGTGAGCATATATTCCTTTGTTCAGTTTTTATAGTTCACATTTCCTAAATTTTGGGATTATCTGTATCAACAACAAAATAAAAACTGAAATAAAGATTACCTGACATAGAATCATATTCATTGTAGAATTCATTTATTTGCTTAAAATAAATTTTTATATAATTTATACAGGTATACAAATAAAAAATATAACATGAGCCACAAATGCAAGCCACCAATGTAATTTTAATACTTATATTAGCTATGTTGAAAAGAGAGAAGAAATAAGATTATTTTAATAATATGATAGCCCACATATTTAAATATTTCAATTTCAAAGCTTGTTTATAGTTTGTCCTTAGGACGCATTCCAATTCTCATTAGTCATATATTAAATGCTCAACAGGTATATGTGGCTATCCATTTCAGTAGTGTAAATCTAGGAGTCTTTCCAAAAATTTGAGAAACAGAATCACAAAAAGCAAAGCAAAGACACACACATTAATGTAACATGAAATTTGAGTTTTAAGACATAGGCAAACATGAGCCACCCGGGTATGACTTTACACACCTATGGATAAAACTCACTACCTTTAACAAGCACGAGAAAAAGGTATTCCTTATACAAAGACAAATCTAATTTCTTTCACTCAGTTTATGCCAGATATTAAAAACAGCAAGATGGTATTCTTTGTGAAGGAATACCGAAGAAAGAAATCACACCAAATGCTGCAGAGCAACAAGAGTCAGTAGCAGGAATTGCAGAAGGGCAAGATTCAAGCTGGCCAGAAACAGGAAAAGCAACCCGAGGCGTGAAAACAGCCCGACAGTTGCTAAGGTCTTCCTTAAGAACAACAGAGCCCAGGCTGTTTCCCAGGTCTGGAATTACAGCACAATCCAGGCTGAGGTAGGAAGATTGAAAGACCAGCCTGGGAATCAAAGCAGAAGCCCGTGGCAAAGTCAGAACATGCAGATGCACTAAAGTAAATTACCTTAAAAACAATATGTAGAAGTCCAAAGGACTCAAAGGCCTAAAACTAAGTGCAGCAAAATGTTTGTTAGAAAACATTAAAGTAAATCTTTGTGATTTTGTATTAGGTGATGGTTTCTTTTTTTTTTAATATTTTATTGTTTTTATTTTATGTGTATGAATGTATTTATTGCCTGCATGTATGTGAGTGCACCCGTGTCGTGCAATGCGGCGGAGGTCAGAAGAAGGCTTTGGATTGCCCTGGAACTGGAGTTAAGGACGGTTCGTAGCGGCCATGTGGGATGTTGGGAATCGAACCCGGGCCCTCTGCAAGAGCAGTCAGTGCCCTTAACCACTGAGCCATTTGTCCAGCCCCAGGTGATGGTTTCTTAAATGACATCAAAAGTACAAACAACTAGTGATAATGCAGATAAATTAGATTCATTAAAATTTAAAGTATTTGATAATCAAAGAACATTATCAAGAAAATTATAAAGTGGGGCTGGAGAGATAGCTCAGTGCTTAAGAGCACTGGCTGCTCTTGCAAAAGACCCTGGTTTTTTTCCTAGCACCCACACAGAAGCTAACAATTGTAACTGCAGTTCCAGGGGAATCCGATGCCTTCTTCTGACCTCTGTGGGCATTGCATGACACAGGCTTCACTTACATAAATGCATGCAACACACTCATATACAAAATAATAAAAGAGAATAATAAATAAAATATAAAACAGAATACTATAAATTAACTCAAAGAATGGGAATTGTAATATTTGTAACTATATATCATAAGGGTCTAATAACCAAATACACTTATTAGGTCCAATAACTCAATAATAAAAAGACAAAAAATCAATTTAAAAATGGTAAATACTTGAAGCGACATTTTCTAAGGAAGTTCTTTTTGTTTTGCTGTAGAGAATCACTATGTAGTCCTGGCTGGGTTGGAACTCACAGAGATCCAACTGCCCCTGTCTCCTGAGTGCTTGGATTAAATGCAGATATCACCAGGCCCAACTTTCTAAGGAAATTCTTTAGGTGACAAATCAGCAAATGAAAAATTGTTTCTAATCATTAATCTATAGTGAAACAGACAAATCAATTCAAGAATGATAGCACTTCCCAGCAGTTAATATGGCTGCCATAAAAAATATATTGGGGAAAAAACTGGGCTGGGGAATTAGCTAGGTCAGTAAAGTGCTTGCATTGCAAGTGTGGGGAACTGAACAAGAACACACATAAAAAAGTGGGGCATGGTACTGCACACTTGAAATCCCAGTTCTGGGGAGGCAGAGACAGGAGGATTCCTGGGGCTCGCTGGCTGCCTGCCTAGCCTATTTGGAGAGTTTCTGGTTCAATGAGAGACCCTGTCACAAATAACAGGGTGGATTGCTCCTGAGGAAATACACTTCTGGCCTACAAAAACATTCACGTGCTCACACACACACACACACACACACACACACACACACACACAAATATCTGCATCCACACATGTATGTATGAGAAAAAAAGAATGAAGAAAAAATAGGATGTGTTGAAGAGGATTCAGAGAACTTGGGAAGCACAGATACTGCTATAATAGCTCAGATATGAGAAAAAGAGATTGGTAGAGCCTCCAAAAGTTAAAGTTACCAAGAGACTCAACAATTTCACTCATATATACATATGAACATATAAGAACATGTGCGAACAATAAAACTTGTACATGTATGTTTATGACAGCATTATTCATGATGGAAAAAAAAGAAATAATCACGCGTCCCTTAACTGATGCAGCGATAAAATATGTAGTATGTTTCATGGAATATTATCTGAGGTACAAAGAAGAATGAGCTACTGACACATGCTACAAGGATGAATGGGAAAATGCTTTTCAAAAGGAAAGAAGTTGGGGACAAAAGGCACAGAGAGATGAAAGGCTGCCAGGGGCTGGGGCTGGGGACGGACCACTCTGGTATGGAAAATGAGGAAAACATTCTGGAGCTGGGCAGTAGTAATGGCTGTAGAGCACTGTGAATATTCTAGAGGCTTGTACATGTGAAAATGGTGAATTCTACCTCCTGTGAATTTTATCTCAATAAAAGTACATCAAACAACACAAGGCCTGTGAAGAAAAATAATTTGGTAAGTCTTGGTCAAGTAAGGCTATGGATATATGCGGAGGAATTACTTAAACTGGAAGAGAGAAATAAATAAAAAGGACAAATGCGATTGATCAAAATAACAGCAGTAATTGCAACTGGAGTCAAAAGGCAGGAAAAGTGAGAAAATACACAAGAACAATAAGACAGTGTATTCTGAAACTATGAATTCGAGGATTTGATGGTCTGTGGTTAAAAGCTAAAAAACCAGGCCATGCATTAGGAAGTAGTCAGAGCTCTAAATCATCTCCAAAGTTGATAGTGAAATGGACTCTCCCCTCAGGACAACTCCCTATCAGGACAATGGGATCAGAACCCATGGGTGTGATCAGAATCTAAATTTCCCTCAGAAAGATTTTTATGAATCTTAGACTCAGAAATCCCCCTTGGAGGTCTAGAGCTCTACAAATGAGCCCATTTTCCTCTTTTACATTTTATACAGACTATTTTAGGTCAAAATGATTATGTGTGTCACCTTAATAGTTTAAAAAGTTTGCAAGAGACAGTGCCCTGTTTAGGCACTAGACTCTTCATTTTGGTAGTGGGCAGAAGCGATAAGACAGGGCCCGAAAGACAGCTCAGCTAGTTGAAGCCCCTTTTCTCCTTCCTCTCCACAGTTAACCCAAAATGAAGCCACGGTTTCACTTCACACCAGCAGTGGTCAGAAGACTTCCACAGGTTTTCATGATGAAACATGAGTATCATATGTGCATGAAATGGAATCTTTATCTGTGAATTAGCAGTATCCTGATCTTGACATTTATAGTAATGATTTAAAGACATGATTCAAATCAGTTTGTTAAATGTTAATAGAAAAGTGGGGAGGGGGAAATAAGGGAGGAGAGAGAATTAGTAGCAACTGAATAAACAGGACAGAAATAAGCATCTTGGGTATAAAAGCGTCATTTTCAAACAGCACAAAGGTCAGAGTTGCTAATACAGATTCTCATGTTAGAATGCCTGGGTTCTCACTCAAGTTATATTGCCACTGCCAGGAACTGAGTGACTTTAATTTGTCTTTCCTGTGCCCTAGTGACCGCTGCTCTATGATGGAATAATATTAATATCATCCTCCAAAGGGTTGTTGTGACCATTAAATTTGATAGGTATGCATGGACTGAAGGGGTTACTAGATACAAGGTGCTTAAAACTAGACCACATGCATTGTAGAATATTAATAGTTAAAAGTAAAGCCTTTTTAATAAATGAGATGCAAGCATTTTTCACTGTCCAAAAACAGTTTCTAAGAATCAAGTTATTATGACAGGAGATGCAACTATAAGAATAGAAATGTGCTCTTAAAATCTAAATACATCTAAGTTTGATTCGAAAGTCATATTCCCAATTTTGCTATTGTTTGTCTATATTCTCTGACCCCCACCTGCCTGTTTGTTTCTCTTAAAATCTGGTGTGCTGCACTTAACAAATTGAATAAAAACTTCATTTCTTGTTTCTCCAAATTCCTCACTGGGATTGGTCACAATTATAGACTAGAATTGTGTGTCAGTTCTATATCCATTTATACATATTCAATGATTTAGAACTGCATGTTCCAATTATTGAAAAAAGTCACAAAGTAATTTAAAAGTTACTGTGCTTTTATTATTCTAGATATAAATCAGGTACATTTTTTAAAAATATGTTGTTTTTAAATCACCTTTTACCATCCTTTAAAAAACAAACAAACAAAGACTACCTTTCTAGTTTCTATGAAGAGCAGAAGCCTACAGTTCAGCGACCACTTTCCCCAATAGCATTACAGAATGATAATCCATGAGTAATAATCAGTAGTCATCACTCCATACTTCCTGACTCTCCAATACTGCAACACAGAAGTAACTTCAGAAACCATAACTTGCAAGCAGTATTAAAAATTAGATGAAATGAACCAAAGAACATTAAAAAAATTGCTTTTAACTCTTCTAACCAAACACACAGCAACACCGTCTGAAGCACTGACAGTAAGATTCTTGGCAGAAAATCAGAAGAGGAGTAAGGTAGGAAGCTCTGGCCCAGCCCGTGTGATGCCTAGGCTACGGCTGACTTTGTCTGGGTTGGCTCTTTGTTTTTCACACAAGTATTATAATAATTGCTATCATAAATGGGAAGATCTCTTACTTATTCTTTTCTCAAATTTATTAACTGCCACTTTTATTTGTGGTTCAGAATCTCTTTAGAATAGACAATTATTATGATATTTATGAAAAATATTAATTTTAATGATTATTGAGTACTTGTTATATTCAAGGGACTATGTTAAGCTAATTTTTATAATTTTTATTACATTTATTCATTTATATTTATTTATTTATTTATTTGTGTGTGTGTGTGTGTGTGTGTGTGTGTGTGTGCGTGGCATGTGTGTGCCACAGCCCACGTGTGGATGTCAGAGGACAACTTGCAGAAGTTGGTTCTCTCCTACCATGTGGGACCCAGGAATCAAACTCAAATTGTCAGGTTTGGTAACAGGTGCCTTTACCCACTGTGCCATCTTGCCAGTCCTGGGTTAAGTTTATTAAACTATTTTTTTAAGTTGAGTAGCATTAAGAATTGATTCCTATTTATTAAAAAATTTATATTTAGGGGATGACATTTTAATTTGAATCCCAGTATTCATTTGAAAGTGAATGTAACAACTTTTACATGTCTGCTGTTTGATAATGGTTCATGTAAACTGTTTAAGCTCATCATTGCTGAGTGTATTATTTTTAATGGTATTAGAGGTAACTGCTCAAAGTATCTTCGTTGTCTCATTTCAACAAAAAAAAGCCAATAAAGTTTTGTATATGCAACCTATTGTACAAGCTTCAGATTCAATTAAATATATCAAGTCTACACAAAGCCAAATGTATGAAAAGGGATCTTTTAAAAAAAACTTTATTTGAGAAAGGAAGAGACTTATAACAGAAGGCAAGAAGGGAAACATACAAACAATATATTTACAACACAAAACAAGAGATCACCTCCAAGGGTGCAAATCATAATAAATACAGTAGATTTTAAAAGAGACAATTATCAATTAGTTCTAAGGTTATTTAAGTCCAGCTTTCCTTTTCACTGGTTCCAGGTAGTTTCTTGACTAAATTCAAAGACTATCAAATTCAAACAATTAATGTCCACCAAATGTACTGATGAAGTTCTCACAAATGACATTATAAAAAATAGGGTTTTTTTTGTTTGTGATTACATATCTTTGAAGTAATATTATACAAAAGTCTGCTCAGCCACATGTTCCTCCCCAAATAAAATGTATTTTAAAAGATGCACTATCCCTTTTTTATGAGATTGAAAAAAGAATTTGAAGAAAATGAATATTTATGAGATGGAAAAATATACAATTTTATCTTAGGCATGCCATATTTTTAATGCAAAACAACTGACAAAAGTAATTTTAATATGAAGGAATATACTAACCGAAATATGTTGATGAGGGGGAGATTTGCTTATTAGAGCTACGTGTCAAATTATCAGAAGGACTTTCATTATATGGAAACGTTTTAACTTTCTAACTTCTAGTTATGTTAATTTAATTCAAATGGAGACTTTTTAAAAAAGGATAATGTATCTTTAGCAGGAACATTTTTAAAGAAATAATTTTAAATGTCACAGCAAAATGTAAACAACACGTGCCAATAACATACAGTTGAACAATGTCTATATTTGGCAAAACTGTAATATCTCTTTGAAACAGGATACTACACACCTTAAAATACCTCAGATTTAGAAATATAAATATTTTAATAGAAAAAAATCTCACAAAGATTCTAGGTCAATTTGGATTATCCATAGTAAAGGGGTCTTAATACAGGGAACCTTTAACTAGCTTAACAAAAGTAAACCTATAAAACAAGGTAAACATATCAAAAGTGAATATGAAGGAAATGTTCCAGCAAACAGCTTCCGGAACGATTTCCCTACTTGGGGTGTTATTTTCTTAGACAATAAATCAATTCATAGAGTGCCCTTTAAAAACAGAAAGTAAAACACCATCCTCAGATCCACCCCCCACTCCAAATTCCTCAGTACATGAATCACTTGGACTTCCTGTTTCCACAAGGCATTTCCTGTTCAGCCTCACAGAATCACTTTTCTGTAGGGGAACAGCAGGAACCTGACAAAGAACTGACTTAAATAAACACTGTCTTCTGTTGCCTTCAAAGTCGTGTGTATTTTCATAGCATCAAAGGACATGGTCCTTCCGAAGGTATGCTATGTACAAGGAGATTCGTCTGTTTAATCCAATGTCCACAATTTTTTATTTGCCAAAATGATATGGTATATGCCATGGACTTGTAGGCAAGAGAGTCTAATAATAGCAAATATAAAACATAATTCAACCTCCTGTAGAACTTATTTTTAACATGATGCCAGGTGATCATCATATGTGTTCTACAACTGTAGCTACAGTAGAGCATCTGACTGGACTGTAATGCTGCACATTACTTATCACCAACATTTGCATCTACTCCATTTGATTTTTTTCAATGTACAATGTCACCAAATTACACAATATTAAAGTAAATGTGCAGTGCTATGTGAGACATAATGTGATATTTGATATTTTAAATAATACTTCATTTTGCATCTATATATTTAAAACCACCTGAATTCCTAATATTTTCAGCTGTACTCTACACAATAACCTAGGGCTACTGGTATGGTAACCGAAATAGTTCTATTTAATAAAAAAAAAAAAATAGAGAGGAAAAAAAGGGGCAGACTACCTTCAACAGTGTTCAAGACTCTGGTACAACACATTATGTACAGTGGTGTGAAAACTGAATTTTAGATGTTAAAAAACATCTAATAGAATGCGTCATTGATCAGACTGAAAGACTGTATCCGGTACTTAGTGATCTCAGCAGTGAAATGAAAATAGCAGTGTATTCATTTTCTTTAGAAGTAATTGATGTTTCAGGACTTTGAAATAAATTTAAAGCCCATTGGTTACTTGGATATTACGTAGCATAATTCAGTATAACAGGCATTTTCTTATCAGTGGAGACTCAATGAAACCTTGATACCTATTCAGAGATCAGTGTCCGAGATCTCTATATAGATAAATGCAGTTATCTGTGTTATAATTCTTAAGCACTAAAATCAGAGATATAAACTGATAAGAAATGATCATTTACCAAAACCTGCAATGAATTTCATGTTCAAATAATGACTTTAATTACAAATCCTGGAGCTAAATCTTTGCCTATTACCTGTTGCATAAAAGCAGCCTGCTCCCCAGATTCCATTTCCTGTATCTGAGCATCTTCGTCACTGTCCACTGGTTCCTCCTTGACCTTCACAGCCCCAACTTGTCCCAGTGTGTCATCGACACAAGCACTGCTGTCGCTCCGAGTGCTGTTGTCACTAGAGGGTGCTCTGTCTTCCTGCATGGCTTGGTCCCCCTGAAGCTCTTCCTCTGCTTCTTCAAGGTGGCTGCCTGGTTGCTTCAGTTGTTCAATAGATTTCGAAAGCAGCTAGAAGAGAGTGTTCAGGGGTTCAAAAGTCAATAGTTCTTGCTCTAACAGAGATTCAAGTTATACTCTGACTTTTAATGACTCAACTTCAGTGCACCCTGATTTCTAATCACTAATCAGTGATTACTAATCATCAGAATGAACGTGTCAGTCCTCAGTCATCCCAAATCTGAAGCAGTTGCCTCATTTCCATACTCATTGGTGTGGTAGGCAGGCCATGACAGCTTTCCATTTCTGCTAATATACTACTCTCTAAAAAATGCTAGAAAAGGTAGGGAAAAGTGTAACCAAACCATGTACATGGAATCTGTGAAATGTTCACAAAGACAGGTTTCACATAATCCACTTAATAGAAATAAATTTGAAAATAATGCTTTTCTCAAAAAAGGATGGCATTAATGTTGAACTTTATCAAATTTGTATTTCAACAAATGTGAACTGCCATAACAGTACCAAATATAACTGATGTTTCATAACTAATTTTCTAGTACTTATGTGATCAAATTAGGACAATATTTTAGAAATACAATTGTAAAACACAGAATCTTTCATTTTGGAATTTTTGACTTAAAAAAGCATGTTTTTTTAATGTGACCAGTGTATAATATTTTATGATTTGATCCAAAGAGAAAATAATAAGGAACAAAAAATTAGATTTTTAACTTGAAAATTATTATTTTGTTTGTTATAAATTAACATATATAACCTTCAGATGCATGTGGAATTAAAAATGACTTGTATAATGACTAACTTAAATGAGAAAAATACCATTTAAAATCAATAAATGAAGGAATATCTCAAGATGGTATCATCTTACACAGGATCTTTCTTTTAGTTCACAATGTTCTTATTGACTGATGACTTTAGATTTTGAATTGTGTTTTCAAGGGTTGTGGGGGCAGTTTTCATTTATGTCTGTGGAAGTAAATGCCAATTATCCTGACTGGTAGTATGCTTATAATGTGACTATGAGTACCAGGAATACAGATTTTTCTACATAAAACTGAAGTCCACCTCCCAGTTACACATAACTACACTTAAACAGCTAAGCATGTTTTAAAGTTTGAACACATAAGTTCTCAAACTTGGAAGGGCAACCACTTTAGGCTTAAAGTTATTCTGTGGTTCATCTCAAACATCACTGAACATGCTAATACATCTAACTAGGTTCAAGATCCTTTGCTAATTATTGGAGGAATGGACAGCCTTATCGTCAATGAGCTCAGAGTTGAGTGTGTTAGAAAGTCATTGAATAGATAAATTTGTTCTTATTATTAGGTGTGAAAGATATTTTTATAGGACAAGTGCACTAAAGAAAGAACTATAGGATATTTTAATAGCACCATGTATATACTGGTTGGTCTAAGAATAAGAGTGGGGGGCTGGAGAGATGGCTCAGTGGTTGAGAGCACTGACTGTTCTTGCAGAGGACCCTGGTTTGAGTCCCAGCACCCACATGGCAGCTTTGAACCGTCCTTAACTCCAGTTCCAGGGGAATCTGAACCCTTCTTCTGACTTCCGTGGCATTGCATGACATGGGTGCGCTCACATATATGCAGGCAATACAATCATACACAGAAAATAAAAATAACAAAATAATTTTTTTTAAAAAAAAGAGTAAGAGTGGCACCATCTGAGGGATTTTCATTGAGAGGTGTTGCGTTTAGGATGAAAGGAGGCAGCTCTATGTGTGCAAGGGAGGGGAGGCATGAGTGGAAATTAGAATCAGAAACATTTATGAAACAAGGCAAATTGTGACCCCTGCAGTAGACAAGGAGCCCGGTACATTTGTACAATAAAAGTTAGCATAACTAGAGGACTGGAATGAAAACAATGAAAGGAGGTTGTCGAAGAAAGTGTCACAGTTCATACTATATTTTTGCGGAGAATAAGAATATTCAGAAATGAAATAGTAAATGTCATTCATGAGCCCTAAATATCTCCAAGTCTGTCAGAGATTACCAAGCAAATGGAAGGCATACTAATTAAAACCTGTGTCAAAAGGAAGAAAGCAAATTTCAATATTAATTTCCATTAGGCTGACAATCTAATCTCTATTATTCCTGGGCAGTCAGCATGAGGATAAAATCTATTCCACCATGTTTAGAATATCTTTAAGTACATTTTAGGACTATTTTCTGTATGATTGCCCTAATTCTGAACACTAATCAGCAATTACAGTCTTAAATACATATTGTTAGCACAGTGCTGAGAATTTGAAGAAATGACAACGTGCTAGTCATGAATTTTTGCTCCATAATTGTAGGAGAACATTTAATTGGCTTTTGGAGAAAGTACATGCAAGACCTCAGAAAATGAGCAAAAAATATAAATTCCTAATTTTGGTTGGAACAACAACTGGGATCAGGACATTTGGTGAAAACATTTATTCTTCATGCAAAGGCCACAAGCCAGGCCTGCAGCCCTTATCTGCATCAGTTACTTCCAACTACATAGAGTAGGTTAGAGGACTTTGTGGGGAGTAGGGACTGATCTGAGAAGAGCTGAGGGAAGCTGAGGGCTCCTACAAAAAATATTTGCAAGAAGATTACTAATAAGTTATCTAAACAGAAGCTCAGTGAGTAATGGGAACTTCTCTCCCTTGATAACACAACTTCACTGGAAAATTGAACAGGAGCTGAGGAGCTGGCTTGTCAGAAAATGTTGAAAAAGGTAGAGCAATAAGAGGCATCAACAGACACATCAGACAGGGTTCTAGTAACAGTTCCATGAGGACAGTGGGGAGGGGGAATGGGAGAGAGAGAGAGACAGAGACAGAGATTGATTACGGGGTGTGTGTGTGTGTGTGTGTGTGTGTGTGTGTGTGTGTGTGTGAATGGGATGGAACTAGCAGCTCTTAGTGATAGACTGCTCAGTCTACATCAGCACTCATGAAATGTCTTGTCAGAGTCCCTGTTTACTGGAGGGACCTTCAACCAGGTTCTGGAACTTTGATGTTATGGGGGATATTCAATGGCCAAGAGGAAGTCATTCATACCACTTGTTGAATTAAAAACACTCTCTTGCTGTTCTCCCTCCTCTTTCGGGCTCCAACACGGTCTCTGTACTATGACCTCTCTAGCCTCCAAGTGACCTTGTCCTATAATCTGTGTCAGTACAGATTGTGCCGACTATACTTTAGACCTGGCTTTTATCAGCTACTGTATGTTCCTTAAACCTCTGTTTCAAACAGCAATCCTTTCTTCTGGTCCATTCTCAGAATGTTCTTAACAGAGCCATTCCTTGAAACTCATGTATCCTCGAGGCTGTATTCCCACCGTTCATACTCTCCTCAGTTGCTCACTTCCTGTCTTGCAGGATGAGATTTCTCTTGCATTGCTTTCAACTCCCTTGCCCTCTTCAACATAGACTTTACTAGACATGTGGGGCGATATGGCTTTTTCCTCTGGGCATAGCATTTTCAACCCATTGCCATCCTGGAGCAATCTCTTGCTTTGTAGCCATGGCAACTAAATGAGTAATACAATATGAGATAGCTAAGCCTATGATCATGGTAATGGAGCAGAAACAGCGGGTGGTCACAGGACCCTCACCTAAGACTTCAGCTATTACCCAATCTGCCACCCCCAGCTATAAGTG
Organism: Nannospalax galili; assembly: GCF_000622305.1. NCBI lineage: Eukaryota > Metazoa > Chordata > Mammalia > Rodentia > Spalacidae > Nannospalax > Nannospalax galili. The sequence goes on from NW_008329134.1 coordinate 2,194,185, forward strand.
ACCATGAGAGATGTTAAGAGTTTAGTTTATAGGAAATGTCAATTTAACAAAAAGGGGACTTCATGATGTAGCTTTCATGAAGTTGTCATTCATCATGGGGTGGGATTTATTTTGTAATGATGCAGTTATTTGGGGGTTACCCAAGCTTCTATAAGTATCCCCTCACCCGTGTTCCAATAAGCCCCCAAAACCCATTGGTTTACCAAGTTGGACCTTGGTGGAATCCTTACTTTGGACAGTTGTTAATCAGTGCCCTCTCTGGGGTGAACAGAAGTTTGTTCATGTCTCCAAGTAAGATGTTGACAGAAATACTAAATCTCTGACCAGAGAGCTGAATGAGTTCCAGAACAAACTCACTAGCATGCTGAGTGTTTCTTAAGTTAAATACCACACACTTCAGTCAAGTTCTCAGTGCGCCTGGCCTCCTTTCCCATTAATTTTCCCATTAATTCACTCTGTTCTACCATCTTCATCACTGCCTCACTCTGCCTTCTCTCTTCTTGTATCTTGCCTGTCCCACCTTTTCCTCTCTTCATGCTGATGCTTTTGCTTTTTATTTCACTGAGGAAATAAAAGCAACCAAAGAATAACCCTCTCTCATCACTCTTACCAGGCTGGGCCATCACCTTTTTTGCTGTTACAATGAACAAATATATGTCCCCCTGTCTCAGTCAAGCCTTTTGCTTATGTCCTGGACCCCAACTTCTTCCACTGTCATCTACTCTGTGCTCCATAAAGCCTTCCCTTTTTATTCCGGAGTGGTCTCATGTGTACACTTTGAGTAACACCATCCATCTTTTAAAAAAGACGTTTGCCATTACGTACCTCCCTTCACAACAAAACTTGAAGTATCTCTCTTCACCGTCATTTTCCCATCATCCTCTTTAAAATCTATATCAACTAGGTTTTTACCTATACTCTTTGACTGAAATCTCTTGTGTTAAGGTCAATATTGACTGTGAAGAGGCAAAATTAGGTGGACATTCTTTAAAGATTTAATTTTCATTATTTTTATTTACATGTATGAGTATGGGTGTCTTCTTGATTGAAAGCCATCTGTAGGGTACTGGATCCTTTGGAGCTGCAGTGACAGGATTGCTAGTTGGTCAACACATGTACTGGGAACAGAATATGGGTGCTGGGATCTGAACTGGGGTCCTCTGGAGGGCAGCAAGTGCTCTTAACCTTTGAGCAATCTCTCACCACCCCTAACCCCCAACCTCTACCCCTTTGGTTATTTAAACAAGGTATGAACAGGTTTCAGCGAAGGCGAAGTAATAAAGGCAGGCAAACGAGATGGAAATTATACCATCTTGGAAAGGAAGAGGCTTTCCTCATGATACAGACAACTATTCATTTACTAGAAGAGAATTTCTCAGTAGTAAGCATGTCAACATAATACAGATAACACTGAGTGTTCATAGACTATATGTGTACATTTTAATAGGAAACTGTAACGTATTTCTAAGATCACCGAAACAGCCACAAATCACCTCATTTAGTCCATGAATTCAATCTATGAAGAATCCAAAAATTTACTGATGCAGATACATACGTTGCATGTAACAATTTTCAGTACAACAGAGAAACACCACCACTCCTTTGAATGAGTTCCCTGGCTTCATCTCTACTTCTGAGGTATTAACAGGAAGAAGAGGAAAAACACATCCAGAAAGAATAAGGTTGTGATCACTTGATAATAAAGCCACATGGCAAAATTATCTCTTTCCAAGAGAAGAATTCCTCAGGGGTTTGTCCAAGAAATGCTTTTTGACATAAAACAGCAATTTGTGAGTGGAAACCATATAAATAGTATGTGAGTGTTTAATGATGGAGTTGAAAAATGTGTAATAGCATTCTAAAAAGTTTTATTTTATGAAGACAGAATCTATGTTCTAGAGAAGCCATGTTATTATCCCCAAGATCACAAAATGTGAATTTGTGATTTTTTTTGAAAGATAATTTTTATGCTCATCTACTTTGCATTCTCTTCTAAAACAGACACACTGTGATGGCAATTGAATAACATAAGCAATTTCAATTTCTCCTCTGAGCTCCAAACTTGCATAGTTAGCTGCTTACTATAAATGCTTAGCTAGAAAATATCTACAAGGTCTCATCAACTTTTAAAAGCTCCAAGGTAATCTCTAGTCCCATCTATTGGCTAACTGATCACCCTGCTTTCTCACTGAGTAAACACCATTGCCCAATCATGTGAACCAAGTATCTAAGCCTTGCTTCCATTACTTTTCTACTCAATTCAATATCAAGTCTATAGCAATCCCAAATTATAGCCTGTGTTCACATAGTTCTCCACTTCTGATGTCGCCTCTGTAGACCTAAGCACTAATTGTTATTTATTCCTTGGGCTATAAAACGGCCAACTCTTTGGGCTTGCTTCTTACCTTCTTGGATTTCAGCAGTTGTTTTTCTAACTGTAGCTCTAATAATCCTTTTTAAAATATTAGGGAACATCAGTTCTGTCTGTATAATTTTCAGATCACTTTTCATTATGTTTACAATAAAATCCAGATCTCTTACTATGGTCCATGCATGTCCCATGATCTGGTCTGCCTTATTTCTCATAGTAACTTGTCATCTACCATTTATGTGCTTCAAGGACCCTGGACTCTGCCCATCCCCTGAACATGAACATGCCAAAGTGCCTCTTCCACAGTGTATTCATGGAGGCTATGTTCTCTTCACTTCCTCAAATCTGTATGTCTCCACGGGTTCCTGTGGATTTTTCCTCCTTTACTATTTCACTAATACATTTTCTTTATAGCCTGCATTATACTCTGGCCTTATATTGTTCTTTTGTTTAAAATTGTGGTTATTTATCTTCCTGACTATAATTCAAACTTCATGAGAGCATAGACTAGATGGTTTTCATAATTGTATGCCCAAGTACCTCATACATCACATGGCACCTGGCTGGTGCTTCATAAACACCTGAAAATTTAAAGCTTAGCAACGAAGCTTCCATGTGTCTCTTCCTAGGCTGTGAAGCAAATTCACCCCAGACAACCAGTATCTCCCACTTTCCATCTTCCGTGGAACAAAGGGTGTTGTTTGTGAGTCACAAAATACACAAAGGATAAAAGGGACATCTTAGAACCAGATTTGCAAAATATAAATGCACAGAGGGGGTTAACCTACACTTCTTATTGTATTTTAGGTATGTGACTGAAGCTGTTTTCATTTAAACATTCACAATTGCCAGAATGGAAAAATTAGCAATTAACATCAGCAAGGAAAATCTACAAACAAAAGTCACAGAGAAACCCTGCCTGCCAGGTTTGACTTATTTCAGATTTTTAAAATGAGAAGTTACTTGGTGCTATTTGTAAGTATAAGGATTATGTTGTTTTCTATGTGTTTTTGAACTCCAAATATGACCATTACAAAGATGGTACCGCTAACCCTTTTCTAATTTATACTGCCGCTGAGTGGCCCCAGATGCCGCAAGCTGTCTGCGTATTCTCAGTGGGGTACCAGGGTCTCTCTTTGGTTGAACATCTGGAGGTGATCCCCCAGCAAAGTCAGGCTGTTGCCTTGCTGGCTAGAAAACAGAAGATGAAACATCTGTGTGACAGATAAATGCGCAAGCCTATGTGAATCTCTGCTGACTCTCCATCTGTAAAACACACTGTGTACCATCCTTTGGACATCAGGTGAGTTACTCTGTGGGAACCCCAGCTGAGATGACGACAGTGACTGCACAGCTCCTTTCTCTTTTATCTGTGCTCCTCCTCATCTGTAATGTGTGCTCCAGGCCCTACACGCTACTGTGATGCCATTGTGCTGGACACTGACAATATTTCAGCCAGTCCGTGACCACGCTGGGCTGGGGCCAGACATACATAAATACATACTCACATAGATATTCTATATTCCATGGAGATTGGCAAACGGTCCAATTTCCTTACCTTCAGGAAAGGAATTCAACCAAACTCTCCAATTCTTATCCATCTTTGCTAAGGTTAGGCTAAATCTGTCATTTCAGTGTTTCCCAGTCCATGATGAACATCATATGTTCTATTGACACACAATATAAAATTCATTAAATAATGAACTTTCAGGGTCATGCTGCTACTGCACAGTGAGCTCACCACTATGGAAGTTACATTGCTTGGTTTTAACTCTGGAAGTCTAGTGCAAAAATAAGTGTTTTCAATATAATGGTCTTAAATTCTATAATTTCATTTTCCCCACAGAAATCCTTCATATTCCCACAAATATCTTCAGTTATGAAGCATCAAATAAGAATGGGACCAAAATGTAATTCTATTTTTGACAGTCATCTGACTTTCTGACATTGTGGACACACCATTGAACACCTCTGCTTGCCTGTGACTGTTTTATAAAATGACACTCAAGCAGCGCACCACTTTTTATTCTGCCTCAAATTTTGAGGCACATTTTACTTAGGCAACAGCACAAGTCTGCCTTTTTTCTTTTCTTCTAAATAAATATAATATTCTTCTTTTGGAAAATAAGACCTTTCCCTTAAGCTCCAAGGAAACTAGATTTAAAAATAATGATAAAATTCTGTCTCTATTCACAAATAGATTAGGTATGTACCAACTGTTCTTTAAAGAACCATGCAGAACTTGGAGGGTTTTCAAATTAAGAGGTCTACTTAGACAAGAACTTCAGCCTCAAGCCAAAAGACTCCACGTCACTCACTTCTGTGCATCTTAGGAAAATAATCAGTGGAACCAAAATTAAATAACGAGACGACATAGAGTCTCTAAATATGAGTTCATTCTTGACAAAACGAAAAGTCCAAACTGACAAGCATCCTTTATTACTGATAATGTAAAATTAATGTAAAGGACCGAGTGAATTTTTGGTAAGCTCCTCTGTATTCTTTTTAATTTAACAATGTCTGTCTGCAATGAACATATCCTTTCGCTGTTTCTCAAAACTTCCTAATATTTCAACGACTGTTCCTGTTTGGAAAGAAGACTCAAAATTTCCTCTGCTTAGCTAGTTGGAATAAGTTGTCAATCCAGTCTTTCATTCCTTCAACATTTAGCCATTGAGCATGTACTGTATGTTTGGCCATGAAAAAAGACTGGTTTTCGTGAAGCAGGCTCCAGGCCTGCATGGGGGAGATGTAATAAGAACTGAAGAGCAGAACTTGATGTATTACAAAATGCTGTGGAGTAGGGTTTACACCAAAGACCTTCAAGAGGGGAGGTTTGAACTGAGGTGGACCACAACGGTAAGACCACAGTGAGAGAAGGCCTGGAGGTGGAATGTGCCATGTGATGGCCACGCTAGAAGATCTAATTTAGGGAAGTAAAAATAGAAACAATATGGAGCTCTCAGAGCACACAATCTTTAGCAGAGGAGTATAAGGAGAATTCTTAGGGTTTTTCTTTAGAACACCAGCTGTCCTCCTCACCTTTTTTTTTTTTTTAAACACTGTCATTTTATGACCATTAATATGACACTAGAATTTTTCCTTCCTTTCCAATATTCGGTTGATAGCACATTAAAAAAGTGTTTTCTCCCTTTGTTCTTTAGGGGAGGAGGCGAAAGGCACAGTGAAAGTCATGTTATTATTTCTGTACTGGAGGCTTTGCAGTGGGTCTCAGGGCAGACGGTGTCATTGCCACCCTCTGTCAGCCACTCCCTCACTTTAGTCTCTATCTCCCTGCTGATCAACACTATGCTATTGAAAACTGGAAAACAGCGTAGGCGTCATTTAAAGTGGGGAACAGAAGAAGTCTTGGGTGACAATGACTGAAGGAAGAGGGGGTAAGCATGCCAGAAATTTTGCGCTTCAGAGAATACCAATAACATAGAATTTTATTTGAAATATTTCTGTTTCTAACAGAACCAGGAAATGTGAAGCTTAAGACACCAAGCAGGCCCACAATAGACAACTCACTGCTTGGATCTAGCCACATAGGGTAATGTTTTAAGACTTTTGAAAACAATCCCTTGAACATTCAATAGGGTACACAAGTTGGGCCTTGTGTTTGTATGCTCTTAAAATACACAATCTCCTATGCTTGGGATATGTCTTATTTTCTTTCCTCAGTTAAAAAAAAGTCAGTCATTTTGCCAAGAGCTAGGGGTAAGGTAAAAAGTGACTGCAAAGGAGAAGCAGAAGAGAAGTTCAGAAGTTAAGGGAATCATTCTATATCTCCATTGTGGTAATTATATGACGATATGCATTTGTCAAAACTCAAACTGCATAGCAAGAGGAATAAGTTTTACTGCATGTAAATGATACTTCAATAAAAAGCTTGATCACTAACAATAATATTGTTCTGAAGAGAAAACAAGGTCTGCTTCATGGTGAATACAGATGTACATGCGGGAGCTGGAACAGAATTTGGTGGTTTGGTTTACAACAAAGCAGTCTCGTGCAATATTGTGGCAAGTGGTGAAATGTATGCTGCAGAAATAGTCTAGTACTTCCAGAAAACCATTTTTTTATTAGCCACATAAGGAAAACAGAACTACAATGCTCTCTAAGAATACAAATGCTATGATTTTCACAGTGATTGCCATGTTTATAAAACCCTGTCACAAGCATTTTCTCAAACCATTCTCACTATATAAGCATTTCAAATTAGCCCATCAGAGAATTATCAGACACAATGTTGAATACTCTGACCAAAGTTGCAGGACTAACAAATAATTTTGCAAGACTTCAGAAACTTCTCTTGGAAGGATTGTGAAATGGTCCAAATTTTGTAATTCATGTTGGCTCTGTGTTCCATGCAATTATAGGTCTATGAGACATTTAAGAGAATAAACATGCATTGTTTATTTTCATTAACAACACATACCATAATAATCATAAATAGGTAAATTTTCATGGGGCACCATTAGCTATTCTGTGCTAGAAATGAGTTTGTAGAAGTGCTATTACTGCTGGATGAGATCATTAACAGCAAGATTGCAATGGTCTATATAGGGTACAGGACAATAGGTTTAGGCGAGACTTTTCCAGAAGAAAATAGAATACTATAGAACAGGTGATAACTCAGGGGTATTATGACCTCAGATTTCAAAAGCATTTAGAAAAAGAGCTGAGGGATAGCAAAAAAAGTAGAATTAAAATCAGGAACTTATAAGCCACTCAAACCCTTAAGAAAGAGACTGCTGTGCCTCTGTTCTTCTCAAGTCCATAGATCACTTAAGCTCTATTAAAAATTCCTTAGCCAGTCTTAATGATTTCATTCTGTGAAGTGAAACTATCTGTCAAGGTTAGGGAACAACCACATTATTTAGCTTCTCTCTCCTTTTGAACTGCCCTGGAATCAACATCAGTCACACTATTCACATGGTTTCTCTCCCCAGATAGTTTTCTTTCCCCTATTTTCTTACCTCACAGTCCTGTCCAACTATTGTTTTTTTCGTTCAGTAAAAGTGCCTCCGACTAGATTAACAGTGAGGAGTGAAAAGAAAAGGTCGAGGTCCCTCCTGTTGGTCTTCCAGCTAGGAACGCAGCACTGGGAATGTTTATGAAGGCTACACATTAATCCCCTGGAATGGTCATTTAGTTTCTTCTCCAAACACAAGATTTCATCACATCAAATAATAAAACAACAAGTCATTTTCTGTATATTATAAACCATCAGTTGTAATTATATGATGAAATGCTTTTATATAAATTTTCTGTGGTGATGTAAGCTGGTATTATAGCATAAGTGGATTTTTTAAAGTACACTACATACCTACAAGGATCTATATTTATATTGGCCTAATCATGTCAAAACAGCATCTATTTAAGAGTAAAGTCGAAGTTTCTTTTATAAACCTCCATAGATAGATAAATAATCTAGGAGGCTTTTTACTGTAATAAAAACTGCTTTCAATGTGTGCTAATGTTTTTGAAGATACTATTCATCTAATGGGCAAAATGTAATCCTAAATTGGTGATTAAAAGACTCTGTGTGGAAACAAGCTGTCACATGGATGTAGAGAAATGAATCCTGACAGGAGTAATGCCTACTTTCCTAAATGAAAGCCCTGTTCAAGTTTCTACTCATCCGTTTTTCAAGGCTTAAAACAAGGCATTTTCCAACCACCCATAGAGGAGATGCCAACATTTGCATTTCAGTAAAACGTGATGAAGTCAGTAAGCTTTCAGCTTCAGGCTTGCTCAGATATCCTGTGAGAAGATGGTTTGTCTAATCTACAAGCATGGCAATGCGGTGGAATACAAGAATGGGAATGTGGCCTGGAGCAGCTTGGCTCCATGCTGCATGCACAGGCACCATGGGCCATCTGCAAAGCCTTGCAGTCCAACAGGATATCTGAGGGTCCCACCATCAAGGCCACCTATGAAGACGGCCAAGTGATAGAAGGCAAGGCACAGGAAGCCAGAGCAATGTGGGGAAAAAGGGATTTCTTCATCCTGGCAGATTCAAAGCAATACAAAATCATAAGGTGACAATGTTTTATTTTTTAAAAAAATATGTTTGTCTGCCTTGTTTGTAAGTGTGAATTCTATAGCTTTGAGAAATAAAAATAGGAAAAGCTTAACTTCTACCTGTTGATAAGAACACAACTGAAGTTATTAACATGAAGATGTTAAGAATAGACTTTCATACCATTCAAAGTTTGTCAGAATCTCAGCTCTGTGAATGGGAAACACTGTCAACTTGCTCAACTTAAGACCTGTAAAGTTAACAATTTTGATTTAAAGAACACATTTTTAAAGTGGAAGGGAAGGGATGATGCACAGAAGGATGCTGGTTTGGAGAATTCAGCTCATTGTAGATCCTGGGAGCCAGCATTATTTGAATGTTAAATTAGGTATGTCTAGGTATAAAGGGAGCAGGGCACATGAAAAAAGTAGAAAAGAAGTACACTGAGAGAACTTGTGCCACAGACTGAAGCCAACCTGGGCACATGCCTTTAATTATGCTTAACATTGTAAGCTTCTCATAAGCAAATCACAGATGGGCTACATTTATTACAATAAAGCTAATATGTAGTATGGACTTGGTGCTTGTGTATATAAACTATGTTTTCAAAAATGTGATTTCTAAAGCTATATATACACCTATAGAACTGTTGATCTTCAAATTTTAATCTAGGCTAAATACATACTATACTTTTGTCAAGAGTTCATGCAACAATTATATGTTAGTAATGACTTCAGGAAGAGAGATATCCATGTCATGTTTGCATGTGACCACAGGCATAAAAGAATATACTCTCCTGGGTTGCTAAAGATAAATGATTGGGGACAAGGAATGGCTATAAATAAGGAGGGAGTATAGAGACTATGTAACACTGATATAATAAAATTATGTTAAAAGAAATGAATAAAACATATACTACTCAAGTAAAGGGTCAAATTCTCTTCCAAAAAGAAATCCCTATTTGCTAAGCTTTAGCATTTGAGCATAGCTGTATTTCACCGTGCTTGTCAGAATAGAACATCTACCTGTTTTAATAAGAGCAACACAAGACATCTGCTTGGCCTTCCATTTACTGGTCTTGTCTTAGATATATTTTTATTATGATAAAATAGTATTCATGTCAAAATGTCTAAGTATCGTGGTAATAAATAAATAATAAATACTTATATCTAGACTGATCCTTGACACATATAAGATATCATCTCATGATTTATATATGTTTTTAAAAATGTGTTGGCTGATATCCAATCATAGGAATGCGTATGATATTTATCACAGAGAAAGACAAAGGAAAGAAATAGAAAAGAGCAGGAAGAGAGGAAGGAAAAAAAAAGGTTATAAGCACAAAATAACTGATAGAAGGAGAAGTAACTAAACAAATCAAATGGTATTTCCTCAAGAACTTTCCCTTCCTTCCTAGGATCTATCTTAATGCTGAACATGTTATGGCACTATTAATTTGAATTGAATAGTTCATCCTTTACTTTCCTTCCTGAAGACACCGAATACTGATTTCTTAGTGTCCCATGGCAGTGCTTACCCAAAGAAAGAATTCAGTGATTTGCTGAATGAAAACAAGCATAGATTAGCATTTCAGCCAAATAAATACTAACATTTAAAAGCTCAAGTAGTTTGATGGGATGAATATAAAAAAGATAAATATTAGAAGACAGTGAAAATCCTGCTAAGGTAGAAACTCTCAGGCACAAATCAATTCTGCATTATTAAAGCCACAACAGAATAACATTGCCAGCAGAAGGCAAAGTACTCAGCTCAATTTCCTGGAAGGAACTCTGGACAATAACATTGCCACAGTGATGTTACTGCAGGTTTGTGCTTTTGTTCTTCAGGCAGTGATTAGACTATCCTTTAAAATCATTAAAATAACCAAGTAACTGTGGAGTGTTTCATTGAACTCAATCAGTTCCATTTTCCCAGAAAAACAAAAAGAACACCACCACCAAATCCTGGCAACATTTAAGCTCAAAGTGGGCTCAGGAGAAAATTATCAACACCCTTCTGTTTTTCTGTTTTGTCTTTTGTATTTTGGTGAAAATTCTATTTTGGAAACTTTTTTTTTCTTTCAACAGGAAAAACAAAATATACTGGCAAAAGTAACCATCTTGTTTTGGTTCTACTATAAAGAGACTCTTCTTTCTTTTTGAAAAAGACTCACCAAAATATAAAGCCTCATAGCACACACATGCTATATGGTGGCAAGAGAATTTGCGCAATGCATTTCTCACTTCTTTAATGTTTTAAAAAGCCAATGAAGAAATACTGTAAGCTATGATTTCCACATGAATACGATCTCAGACACTTTCAGCAAAAACAGAATATTGAAACTCAGGACCAGAGCTGAGTCATTCTGACATTTTCCTCTCTAGCCCAGAACTATCCTTTCAAAGCTCCACCATTATTTTCTGGCAGATACTGCAACAAATATATTGTATAAACCCACTGTTGGGCTAAGCCCCTGAGCACTTATATGATAATTGCAAGATATAAATAAACTTAGGAGGCAAATACCCCAGGTAAATATCAATGAAATATAGTAAACAGGTAGTTAAACAATTTGATATGATTAATGGCATTTATATTACATACTTACATAATTAATTCTTCAAAATTTAATGAAAAACATTGCATCAACTATGCACCTTAAAGTAGATGTTTCCTTTGAAACTTTCTAATGATTATTGGAAATTCAAATATATCCCTTCAAATTTCATACCAGGAAGACCAACTATATTTAACCTGATAGTCATTTAGAAATACATGTCTTTATTTTTAAAATTTTTATTACATTTTATAATTTGTGTGTGTATGTATGTGTGTATGCATAGGACATGTGCGCAGTTTAGAGGACAACTTGTGCGAGTGTATTCTCTCATTTCGCCATGTGGGTCCCAGAAATTGAACTCAGGTCATCAGGTCTGGTGACAAGCACATTCACCTCAACTAACTCGACAGCCTAGATACATTTATTTTTAACTGTGTTCTAATTTCATATTCTGTTTCCCTAAGTCCTTAAGAAAAAGAGCCAGAAGATGCTAAGAGAATTAAAGGAAAAGCATTTTAAACCTGCCATTTGCACACCCACATTTTCACATCTGTTTTTATTTCCTGCTGTTACGAACACTCAAGAGTGAGGACTGTGGTTTCATGATGCCAACTATTTGGCTCCAGTTAAACAGGAATAAATAAAGGTTTATACGTGATCATAGGTAAATAGCATATGCTTCTGTGGTTAGTTTTACCAATGACTCTTCTAAGTAGATAGAACACTCATAAATATATTATTATTAAAGTAGTTCTTGGTATCCAAGTCATGGCCCTGACCCAATAAAAAAATAGATGTCCTCATCATCTTGGGAGAAAGGTGAACAGTAGCAAGCCATTCACTTCTTGATAGCTCTACTGAGAAAACTTCAAAATATAACATAGGTTCAATATTTTCTTTAATAGGATTCTTCTCTGTTTCCTTAGATGACAGAGGGCAGCTAAAATATTTTAAAAATCTAGGGAATATCCAATGAGCACATGGCACTTGACTAGACATATGGAATGTATACTTGGAGAAAAGCCAAGTGGAGACCTGCTTGAGTCATCTAAACACCCGAGCTGAGAGGAGTTAACATATAGAGATCAGCTTTGTCCTTTGAAGTTTTCTGGCCTTCATTTTGTCTAATTAAGCCAAGATTTAATAATCAAACCACTGTACAAACATGTCCCTAAAAGTATAGGTTTGTTTCTAATTTGGGGAAGAATTTTTACCAGATTCCAAGAAATAAGCTCCACATGGGAGAAGGTCTCTGATAAGATTTGCTTTGGTCACTGCTGAAATGCAAATGCCTGCTTTTCATCTTCATTTTATCCTGAGACTGGGGTTAGCATCCGCCCGTCAAAATCTCTAGTGTGATACCGAAGAGGAAAACATGGTGTTAGCGTACCACCTGAGTCTCAAATGGTGGCAACTCTAGGTCATAAAAAGTGAATTCCAAAACATTCTAAATGTATACAAATCATCTGTAGGCCACAATCTCAAAGGGATCAGCTTGTACTGGTTATCCATAGCAGAACATATATATACACATAGCTTGATAAATGTAAACTATAAGTGCCAGCAAAGCATGAGTATAATCCAACATTAATTTTATAAGAAAGCTAATTTCAGGTCAAAGATAAGTTTGCTCATAAATTTTAAGTCAAAGATTATGAGGCAAAGATAATGATCACTAGTCTTTCCTTCCATATAAATTTCTTGCAATGGACAATTTTCTCAAGAAGATGTAGTCATTTTAAGTTGTTCTAGGAAGTCACAAAACAAATCAGCCTAACTCTACCATCATAGGGCAAACACATGCATTCAGGGCGATGCACATTAGGCAGAGAAGGAAGCAGATTCCTTCCAGAAGAAACTGATTTGATAAAAAATGAAATTGACAAATTTTGAGAAATGCTATAACAATCAAATGAGCATTAATCTGATGATATAGAGTCTACAAGATACCATGAAAGAATACTGGAAAGACAGAGGTCAGTGCTAACCAATTCCACCCCAACACTCCAGCCCAACTCCTGACATGGTCTTTGAAGATGGCAAGGGGCCAGGCTCGAATAATTTGTATTTAGTACTACCCAGTACTGTTCAGAACTCTTTAGCCCACATTCTTTTCATGACTCCTGTTGAGCTGGACAAAGAAGAAAATAAACTTTTAGGAATACTTGCAGTAAGACTGGCACAAGATGAAGATCTTTTTCTTACTGCCATGAGAAATATGATAGGTCTTTGCCCACGAGGGTTTATTTTCTTGTGTTTTATGTTTTACATCACAACAGAGCATTTACTAAGCTGAGCTACAGCTGTCTATTTGTCAGTAAACAATAATGCCTTTATGGCATACATGTAGTTCACATAGAAAGAAAAAGAGGGAAAGATCACTTTCCTTTCAAATTCACAGAAAATGCTTTACTTGTCTTTCTGATACCATTATACTATAATCACTCTTCCTTTGTGGTTGGTTTAGTAGGAAAACTAGGGATGTGTCATGATATAGACATTCACCATCCATTTCAATCAGAATCAGGCTGCTGGAAAAATATTACCAGAAATTTCTGAGAAATTACTTCAAATGCTTTTTGGAATGAATTTGGCATACTAAAAAATAAACACAACTTATATGTGTATAGGCTGCCAAGAAATTCTATATAGGCCAACACAGCCTATCTGCCAGCACATTGTGTAACCTTCCGACTTGTCAACCTACACCTTTATTCCATCATGAATGAGGCTTCATACACACAGAACTTAGGGGCCTGTGTATTAAAATACACGCTCCATCATAAATCATATTGATGACTCATGCTCTCAATTTTACTACAAATGTCCCGTGACTATAACAATGATGAAAATGATGATACTGGGGTGATGTCTTTGAGCCCAAATGGTTGGGCAATGATGCTAATTTTTGCCTTATATCTGACTTCAACATTCTTCTTTTGTACCCAGGGGAGAGAACTCTGATTTCTAAACCAGTGGTTATAACATTTGATTCACATCCCAGGCTTACTTTGTTCATGTGGATCTGCTGCTGGTATTGTTTCTGCTTCTCCAAGAATTGCTGATGCTGTTGCTGAATGACCAGCTGAGCCAGGGTGCTCTGAGGCAAAGGTGCAGACTGAGTTCGATTCAGGGGTCTGTGACGGGGCAATTTGTGGGTCCCTCTAATGCCAGGTGAAATTCTCTCTTTTGTTGCCAAGGGAGACTGAGGATGTAAGGGAACTCCGCCTGTGAAACAAAACGTATTTGTGTGAGTGTGTGCTTATATATATACAAACAAAACCAAATTCAAACGTAATTTTAAGAGAAGACAAGTATTTGCCAGGCAAATAACTGAAGAAGGCTAGGTTGGGTGTGGGAAGACACAAATGCAAGCCTCCAACAAGTATGTGTCTGACCACTGGAAGCACTATCCAGCAGGGCAGTTGGTGTGTGCGACCCTCCCAGCTCCACCCCACAGATCAGGAATAAATAAGGATCATCGTAGCTCCTCCCACAGTACCAGATGCCCAGCACTTGAACAGCAGTGTAAATCTTTATTAAGGTTTTGGGTTAAAGAAATGTTTGGCCCATAGGAGAAGGGTATTATTAAGGGAGAAAGGGGAAAATGGGGTCACCTTAAATGGGGAAACCATGATGGATGGGTTAGACAATGTGAGATATAAACAATGCCTAGCTAGTTTTAAAAACTGGAGGGAGCCATATTAGTCCAACAACCTGCTGACAAATTATACATACCAGATCAAGAAATATATGTCTAGGCAAGGTTTATCTGAGAACAATCGGTCTCTGTCAAAGATTTATCTACATGGCACACAGTAATTAAAAGTACTAGACTGGTGGAACTAACCTTCTTGGATGTTTAACAGACATACTTTGAGGCCTATACTAATTTGATCAGAGGGACATAAAGGACAGTTTTTGCCCCTTGCCCTCCTTGGTCGACTACTTCCAGGGGACTATGAGCATCTCTGAAAATGTCCTGTAATTGTGGTGGGTCACCTGCCCTCTTGATAAAGAAAGCCATGGAGACCCATGAGATGGACTTGAACCAGTGTCCAGTCTACAAAGAGGAGGGTCAATAGAGAGGAATCATTTCCTCCGTGCTTCCAAGTGAAGCCAGCAGTGTTGAGTAGGACCTTTGACTTATCTTTACATAGGCGGAACTGGTAAAAGAAAGGAGCCAGGGGCTCCTCCCAAGCCCATGGGACCCCTGAGGAACAGATCCTCAAATGGCCTTAAGAGTAAAAATAAATTGCTCTATGGCTTTAAACACCCAAAAGGAAAGTATAACCAAAGATTAAAGGGGCCAATATAATCTATTAAGAGTCCATATCCATAGCTAAAGGCAACATAACAAGCAACAATGCCAGACAGGAGATACCTTCTTTTGAGTTGTTGGCCAGGGTGGCCAAAGGGACTCCCAAATAGTAACCCAGCATAGAACTGGGAAAATGAACAGCAGAACCCTATCTTATCTAATGGAATATTGACAACTCATTGCTGCTAGATAAGGAAGAGCTGACTTTCCTAAAACAAAGACCTCTAGATAGGCTGACTAGATTCACCGGATGGACAAGTAGTGGGGAATAGCCAGGGGTGCTGACAACACAGCAGACAGTAGCTTGGATGACAGCGTATAAGGGCTCTAGTGGGGGGGTGGAGGCTATGGGAAGGTGCCATCTGGGAAGTGGGTGTATAGATGAATAAGAATACACACACACACACACACACACACACAAATCAACAACTTTTTAAAAAATGTATTATATTTGAGGAGGAAGCATGGAAATTTGCATCATGTTAATTAGTAGAGGTGATAAACATTACCATTGAAATCTACCCGATAACTTTATAGACATACACAGGCGCCAAGGATCTGAGTGCAACTGACTATGAGTAGTAATAATCAGATACATACAGATTAGAGATGCATGTGCCAACATCTTAGTATTATGAACAAAAACAATGAGCCCTTCTGTAAGAAACAGTATATTTTAAAATGAAATGGAGACCTTTTTTAAAGGATTAAAAACTCATTCAATTTTATGTCTTACAGGGTTTATACTGAGTTCAATATTGTATAACTGTATTAATTCAACTGTGAACCT
>NW_008329134.1:2210283-2222056 GCF_000622305.1 Nannospalax galili
TAATAAAAATTAAAAAAAAAAAAGAAATGTTACAGTGGATCCCTGAGAAAAGTTCTAAAATGACCTGAAATAGTGCCTTTATTAATTACCAGCCACAAGAAGCTTTTGCTGTCGCATTTGTTCTTTCAACAATAAGTGCTGCAGGAGAGCTTGGTGGCTGCTGTTGGGCTTTCCCTCTAACGCGACGTGAGCATGGCTGGAGGATGTCGGGATGCCACTGCCATACTGGCCTGGCAGAGGAACACCTTGCCTGAGCATCTGTGTCTCACACTTGTGCTTCTCTTTGAGTGAATTTGAAGCCTGTGTCAAGACATAATGAAGACGTGAATCCTCAGTTGCATAGGAAAAGAAACTTTTAGAGTTTTGTACATCACGATGACTACGATTATATAAATGACAAAGTATACATGTCAATTTCTCAGGGAGTAGCTAAGTGTTCTTACCACAAAAAAGTGCAAAGAAATGCACATGTTCATTAGCTTGATTAATTCAGTACACTACATAGATCAAGATACCATATTGCAAACCATAAATACATGAAAAATTCGTACACCAATTTAATAAAAATTGAAGTTATTTTAGGCTTAATAAGTGGAAGCTTACTTCTAAAATATTTTTAAATGCACTGCTTAAAAGAAGGTATGTCGAAAAGTTAGAATTTTTTCAAATCATTAAACTAAAGAATATAGATAGGAAGAAATCTCTAATTCAGGAGTTCATGTAAAAGACACAATGCACATTTTCTTTACGTCTCCTCTAATAATTTCACAGAGTTTTAAGTTTCCAATATTTAATTAAAAAAATTCTCTGACTCAATGAAAGCAGGTTCTAAAAGGCCAAAATGTGATTTAAATATGTATTTTATATTAATTCATAACAGATCCCCAAATCTCTGAATATTAAAAATGACAGTCTAGATACTTTTGTATAATAAAGAAAACTGCAAGTGAAATCAGATATCAAATAAAAGTGTTATTAAGAACTTGAAATGTATGGTAACACAGTAATAAGGCAATAATAATTATACCATCAAGAGCAATAATGAATTATCCTATTTAAAGAATGTAATGAATGGTGGTCATTTTGGAATTACAAAACAGAAGTCTAATACCTCAAAATTATGTGGCATGTTTCTTTTCAAAACTTATGTTTCATCTTTCAAAATTACTGTGCACCAGGGAAGCAAAGCAATTTTCAGTGATGGAGAAATTAAAGAACAAAGAGGTAAATGGTTTGTCTGAGTCACGGAGAGAGTCAATCCAATGTTTAATCTACAAGTGATGCCTGGTCCTAGCCTCTTTTTTCAGTCTTCCACTATTCAAGAGGGGAAAGGGAATATTAGAACTCTCCACCAGAGCAATGCTGAGCTTGAGAAATTAATTGTGATGGCCTCATCCACACCAAAATGGAAGCAAGGAAAGTGAAACTAACCCAAACCACATTGGTTTATTCATCCAGTGGTACCAAATTGAGTTGCCATCGAAATATTAAATGGTCTGGCTTTAGTGCTTGGTCCTTTGTGAAAAATGTTTCTCTGACCACATTAAGAGTGGTGCGTGTGTGAATTAGTGAGGACGCATGACCGAGAGCATGTAAAAATCGTGACATCAAATGCCTATTCATGTATCATAATATTGGGGGATGGTATTTGCATACATTTAAAATGAACAGGAAAAACGGGAATGAAAGAAAATTAATTTTAAGAAGTGAGGATTTATAGATATCCATGTCTTATTTTTAGTTTCATTTCTAATTTCTTTTTACATTTCATTATAGTCAGTTATTTACACATCTTTGTGAAATTTCAGCAGTGTAACTGATTCTGGATTTTCAAGCCTTTCTTCCATGAAAGAGTCATATCCTCAACCTGCCTTCTCCTCAGTGGTATATGATCACAGCCTCATACAGGATGACGATATAGTCTATCAATAATCCAGACGTAATGCAATTTTAGATCTAATAAAAATATATGTGTTGAAGACAAATGTGACTATGGCAGGCCAAGTTCAGAAAACTTGATGCTCTGAGGGGCAAATCTTGTGACCAAGGTTGGAATAATTTTCTCTTTAAACATAATCTATCACCTGACTTCTGTGCATGTACAGTTAATTTACTTACATTTCTAGGATGAATTATCCTGGGTAAAGCTGATAAATCTTTGGTAACAAGTACAATGTACATTATTTTAGAGAATGTGTATAAATAATTACTGTTATCTCCTGCTAGTAGGATAGGTTCTCCTCAGGAGACCCTATTTCAGTTGTCAAGACTTTTAAACTAACTAATTCACATGGAGTCTCCTGGGAATACTGAAATGTTGGTCTTAGAGAGTTTTTCCAGATATGCACTCTATGGTGCACAGAGTCAGTAAATTCCCAAAATAAAGTCATTCACAAAACCAATTCTCTAAACACGGGTTGCTGTGTGTCAGAGGCTTGTCTCTCAGCATGGCCTGGGGGTGTCCCAGGTCTGCCACTCATTCCTTGGTTTTGTGACTTTGAGCTTTTTTAAAAAAATATTTATCTAATAACCACATACTTAGAAGAAGCTTCTTTGAGCTTTTTAAAGTCCCCAGTCTCAGCTTCGTCTTCTGCACAAATGTAGCTTGTAATCACTCTAACAATGGATGGATGTGGAAGCTCCTGAAGTTACAAGAGGAGAGTGCCTGTTCTGTTGTTGTGCTTTGAAAAAGTTAAATACCATCACACAAGCTATTTATTTTTATATATGACCACATGAACCAATTCTGTGGTTTGAAACTAAACTGAATGCCTTTGGATAAAGCAACATGAAGAAAATAATGAGGAAGAATTTGTCTCTAACAAGTTTCTCAAGTCAAAATATGCAGACAGTAAAAGGGAGTCCCTGTATAAAAGTGTCCCTTGTGCTGGTGGTTTAGGCAGAGGGGATGCCATGGCTTACATTGAGTGGAGGTGGCACTGCTGGAAGTCCCAGGGTGATGTTGGGCAGAGAAGGGGAGGTATACAGACTTAGCAGGTTCATAGAATCTTCATGGATTAGAATGCGCTGCTGGGAAACCAGTTGCTGTTGAAAATAATAATAAAAGGAGATTCTCAAAATGTTACCAGGTCATGAATTTTACTGTAAAATGTTCAAATTCCATAAAACAATTTCTACATTACCTTAAGTAAGAAAAACATTTAAGTATTTATTTTTTATTTCTACATAAAGTTACAAGTGTAAAAATTAAATGGAAATTTTTATCAGACAGCTATAAAATATGAAGAAAGAGCTTCTACATCTGTTTTGAAAAGCTACTTTAAAAAATCTGGCTTTGAAGAATATAATCAATATGTTTGTTATGTATGGGAAATGTTAAACAATCAAATTTGCTGGTTCTCATGAGTATTTTTATACTTTCTTATTCTAACAAGTAGGAAAGACACATACATTGTAGAATCCTAACGATGGTCATCATTTGAGTTCATGTCATTTTACTGACTGGAAGCTATCAGGAGATTAAAACCACTGCAGAAGGACTTCTAAATTAATCATATTTTAATATCATAATTATTAACATTTGGTATTATTTTACATCATATACTTTAGAAAATTAGGTAAATATCAAAATGTTATGAGTTCTCTGTCCCACAATAATCTTCACTAAAAAACACTCAGTGTTTTGGCACCTCAGTGCTTTTTACAACAGATACTTTTTTTTTTTTTCTAATTCAACACTGAGACATGTTTTCCCACATGTGGCCTAATATGGTTTCTTGAATTACATTTTCTGTTTAACTCTTGCTTCCCTCCAAGAACTTTTATAAAATAAGAGTTACAAAGGTCTTATTAGACTAGGGAACTCTGGCCTGATATGGTTCCCAGGGGAACAACATCCTTGAAAAAGAATACTCCATGTAACAGTATGACACAGTGACTGCTTTCTTCCCAAACAAAAAGCATATGGGACTCCAATAATAGACCACCTCCAAGAGGGATATTGCACACACGGGCTTTGACTAAAGTAAATATAATAACTTGTCAAGCATGTTTGGGGGAGCTGTAGATTTTCCTCAGGACAAACCTGGGATATCAATTAACGGGGAAAATATCATGTGCTAATACAATGCCATCTCAGAATGTCACTGAAGAGTGATGCACCACCAAAACACAGGATGTTATTCCAAAACATCATCTCAATCATAGGCTGTTTGGAGATGAGTCTCAGCCTTAACATAATACGAGCAGAAGCTTAGAGCGGGGTTTTCCCTTTGTAATTTGGATCTCTGACTCAGATTGTGTTTCTCCTTAAAAGAACATGTCAGTTATTTGTGCATGAAAATCATGTGTTATTTTGAACTATTAATGCTTAATTGATTTATATTGCAAAACTAAAGTTGTCTAAAATGCAAAAGCATGAAGATTATTGGGAAAGATTTTTAAATTGTAATGTATGTGATTATAATTTTATTTTAGGAACTATGAGTAATAGCTGCATATTTGCTCTAAATGAAAGGGCAAGCAACTATTTTGCTTATATAATATGCTTTTTGATATGTTTTAGTATAGAATACATGCATGAACAACAAGAAATAAGATATAAGGAAGCAAAAGAATATTTTAACTAGCTCATTGGCAGCAAATCCTATTTTAAAATAAAAGGAGAGCCCACTCATCTGTGGACTGTAATCAAATGTCTGGACTCACAGAAGAGAAATCAATGTGGAAAAATAAGCACTTGAACTTATAATTTTCATTCAAGGTTGAATCTGCTTCTCACCGTAGTGACCTGACTCAGACTATAGGAAGGATATTGGAAAAGCCTCGACCACAGACAAGCTGTTGTCTCTATTTACCCGAGATATTTCCGTGATGCCCTCCTACCTCATCCTAGGAAGACAATACACTTAAGTGAGAAATAGATTTCTGCTTAGATGTGGTGAAGGCAGCAGCTGACAAGCTGCTCACACAGGCTCTGCCTGAAGTGAAGGAATTTGTTGGTATTCCCTTTCAGATACTGAAATCCCTGTAATTTAACATTAAAAAAAAAAAAATCTGTGCCTCTGTCTCCCATGGTGGTATACCGACTTTCAGTACCTACCATGTACCAAGCCTGTGCAAGGGATCTTTTGGAGGGTAACATCTTCTTCATCAGTACTCCCTTGCTACCCTCATGATCAGAGGGCTGAGAAAAGCGAGTGAAACCATTCTGCTCCCCAGTGATACCAGCAGTGCTATTTTCAAGTGCTCGCCACTCTGGCTCCCACGGAAGGATGGGGGAGGGGCAGCACAAACAAGTAAGAATGGCCATCATATTCAAGTAAAGAGACGTTAAGGAGAAAATCTGGGAGCTCATTAAGGAGACAGGCCTGGTGATGATGAGACCTCATCATAGATCTTGTCATGATGGAAAAAATTCCCTAACATGTAAGGAATATTCTGTGTCCCCATGTCTGTGGATATAGTTGGTTCTTCTCATAGAGACAAACATAGCCTGAACTTGAGCATTACTGAATTTATCTCCCTCAGTACAGGTAAGTGAACAAGTACAGAGTTTATGGAGACTGAGTGTTTGGAGTCATAATGAAGAGAATAGAGCAACCATTTCCCTCAAATCATCTTTTTTGAATACAGCCTTCTTCAGCTAGGCTTTTTGCTAAGATCAATCTATCTGTTCCAGGTCAGTGTGTCTTACTAACACCTGAAACAGTATTCAACACTGCTAAGTGCAGACTGTTTGTGTAGAGCCACCCACTCAGCTAGCGAAGTGACCCTGTTGGTGACTTGCAAGGCAGGTGTGCTCCTCCATCTCAGCACTTGTGAGCTCACAAGGATTTTCAGAAAAAAATCAGGATTATTCCAGGAAGAGATTTTGAAAGAGCTAGCCCTTCATTAGTACTATAGTGCTGAGACATCAACATGCGGCAGCTTAGAACATAGGAAAGACGGCTTTAATCTCAAACATTTCCAGAACTGGAAAATTTTACTGTAGGCAAAGGAACTTTTAATATTAAATGTATAATTGGCTATCATATAGTCTTTATAGAAACCGTTACCGAGGAACTCAACAGTGGTAAATGGATGGTGTTGGGTGCTGGGCATGCCAAGATGCACTGTACCTCATAACCACATGTTAGTCAGGTGGTAAGAAAAATGTAGAACTAACTTCAGTGATTGTTATATGAACTATTATAACATTAGATTTGAAACATTTGGAGAGGCACAGAGGCAGAGGCAGGTGGATCTCTGTGAGTTTGAAGCCAGCCTGGTCTTCATGGTGAATCCCAGGCCAGCTGGGGCTACAGGAAGACCCTGTCTCAAAAAGACAAAAAGACCAAAAAAAAAAAAAAATGTATCAATTTAAACACAGTCATTAACGGGTAGTTGCACTCCACATTTTACAAGGCACTTGATTCTGAGATAAAGAGGAGGAATTGAGCCTGGAAGTGAGATGAAGAAGGCATACTCAGATTTTAGTAAGATCTTCCAAAACCCTATTTAACCTTCTCAGTGCAATGCCAACTGGAAGAAGGTCTTGCAGATGACATTTGCCATTCTGGTGAATCAAATGCACATAGAGTGAAACTGCATGGCTCTCCGTGGAGATGTCCATTTAGCCATCAGCCCTAAGAGGCTACTGGAGTGAAAAGATTTTGAGTCTCTCCAAAAATGGGCACAGATGAGAATTAGAAGAATGGGCATTATCAAACATTCTGGATCAAGGGAGGCTAGAGAGTGTGGAGGAGTCTACTGGTGCAGTATTTCTGGGGAACAATTTAACAATATAAACCTTAACTACACCAGCTATCATGGACCTAGTGACTCTTCTGGAAATAAGAGCTTCAAGAACGACTTTCATGACACTATCAGGATGACTAACTATGGCGGTATTCCTTAGCATTTCCTGATGATGAACAGGTACTGGCTGCTTCCTGCACATTTCTGGGTATAGAAAATGGAGCAGAACACCCCCATGAACTTTTACAGTGATTAAACGCATGTGTAAGTTATTACTGGATCTAAAAATACATGCTCAGTGATAATAGTAAGAAATGAAATGAGGTAAATAACACTGTGCTATTTATAGTCCCTAAAATGTGTAAGACACAAAACAAATGGTATGTACAACAGAAGACTCCATGTAAGCAAAAACACAGGAAAGAATGGCTGCCTGTGGGGACAGGGGAAACGAAAGTGGGAAAAGAAGATGCAGGAGAGGACTAAGAAGGGAGGGAGGGAGGTGCAAGGAGGGGCAGGGAAAGATAAATGAGCCAGTGCCTTTCTTATTTCTAGGGGAGAAAAGCCGATTGATGGCTCCCAGTGGAGTACTGGTTGTGTAAATAACTGCCCACTCTTGACGCTCATAAGTGAAGATAGAATTTTCAGTTTACTGAATGTTCACAATTACCTGCAATAGGCCGGAGAATCAGAAAACTGAAAAAAAAAAGTACATCCAGAACTTTGTTGAGAAATCTGGGTTGGTGAAAAAGTTTATTGTGAACATTTCACAGTGGAGTTCTACTGTGTTACCTATGAATGCAAGCAGCCATCTACCTTCCTTGGATTATAGATCCTGCAGCCTAGTACCTCTGACTAGCTCTTTCAGAGAGCATCAGCGCCTATCAGCAGGACAGGAAAAATATACTTCCAGTGGCCATCAACAAATTTAGACAACTGAAAACATGACAGCCACATTTAAGCAGATTCCTTAATAATTTAATATTTGTCTATGAATTTAACAGGTTCAAGATTGTATTTCTTTTCTTTTAGATAAATGAGAAACAAAGTTTTAAAGCTCCATTTAAGATTAAAAAGAAAATTTTCAGGCAGGACAATCTCTAAGTTTTTATTTTCAATCAAAACTCAAGGGCTTCTTACTATAAACTGTGAAACCAAACTGTGATGGTAATAATAATAATGATAATAATAGTAAATAATAATAGTTTGGCAGAGTTTGCTTTGCATTTGAAAGCTTGTTTTTCAACTTTGCATTTAGGATTTTTAAAGATCTTGCTTCACAATATTGACTCATGTGATTCCCAGTAAATGGTTATTGGGTCATAGCAACTCCTTTTCCAAGGGGCGGGGATACATTTTAAGTGCTGCCATCTAAAACCATGCTGTGCGACACCCATTTAAAGAGAGCATAACAGTCATAGCAAATGTCATAACAACTGTTATGAAACAATAGGTGGATGAGTCATGTGAGACTGGAGCAAAACAAGTGACATTTCAGATGATTTTAGAATACTTAACCTTATTATTAGAATCCTTTTAAAAATCATTTGTTTCTGCTGGAAAAATTAATTTAAAAAATAACACAGCAGAGACAGCCACTAATGTTTAACTAGAAATAAACCAGCAGCTTGGCTACTGTTAAAATTAAAATAGCTATCAAATAAATCTACTGACTCTAAAGTCATGTTGCTGATATCCATGGAAATATATTTCAATCCACAGGCCCACAGCACTAACAATGAAGTAACTAGATAGGTAAAGACACATCTGACAGGAGATGGAAACAGAAACCGTTGTGGTTTTAGCTCCCCAACCAAGTTTACAAAGCGAGTAGCTCCAATAGTCTGAATTCTGGGACTGAGCATATGTAAAAAATAGAAGTCATGGAACAGAAGTGGTCAGAGCAGATGGAGACTCATTGTCACATGAGAGCTGCTGGCCCGAAGACAAACAACTTAATGAGTTTTCCCTATGAGGAATCAGCAGATAATAACAAGAGAACTGAACTTCTTTCAAACTTTGCAGTCTACTATTTGCTTTCCAGACATTAGTTCCTTACAACAAAGTGGCCGGCACATAACTAATACTTTTTATTAGGGCAGTAACATGAGGGTCAACATAAGATAGGCAGCTTGATCAGTAACAGCCAAATAACTGTTTCCGAGGTGAAGTTCATGCCCAGTCTTCCAATGGAATACTTAGGCATCTACTAAACTGTAGTGTTTCCTGGTAGTCAATAACAGATACATACTCCATCATCTCCCATCTTCTTTTCATCTAAATTAGGTAGGACCTGTGAATTAACAGGCTGGGAAACAAAACCCTTTTCTTCTAGGAGTCAAGATTTTTGGATGCACCTTTACTTTCCTGTTTCCTAAGCAACAAACACCAACAGAAACTTTTCATTTGCTTTCCTGCTTATAGGGCAAGGTATAGAGAGCACATTCACATATATGCTGCTTTTTAAAAACATTAGTAGTGATGGGATTAGACCTAGGGCCTCCCACATGCTAAGAAAGCTTTCTACCACTAAGAGACATAGTCGGGTCTCTTTTTCTTGTTTTTACATTGAGATAGGTTCTCACTAAGTTGCACAGGTTGGCCTTGAGATCTCTATATAGCACAGGCAGGTCTTGAACCTGGGATACTCTTTCAAAAAGAAATTTCACCTGTGGTTATCTTAGTAAAGACAGAAGGATGCTTTATAAATAATGAATTAAGCAACTAAGCATTTTAGCATTTAATAGTGTAAATAATTTTGACCTACTACTGTTGTGAAATCATATTATATTATTAATCTTAGAAGACATGTAAAAATCGTACAGTAGATTCTAAGTGATAAAACACTTTCCTTTCTCTAGTTTCTCTTGTGGCAGTGTTTCAGAGCAGGATATTAATTTGCTGACAGTCTGTCTGACTTCTGATGCCTCCTTACCTATCCAGAATGAATTCCACTACAGATCTCCATAAATGCAATGCAGCAGAAAACACGTGTTAGCCATCAGGGTTGCATTTTTGGTTCTGGGCCATAGAAAGGCTGCCCATCGGTGCATAAAGGTCTGCCCACCTGGCCTTCTGGAGCACAGTTCAGGCACACAATTAATTCATTATGAAGTAAGTTGCTGCTT
This sequence comes from Nannospalax galili, assembly GCF_000622305.1. Taxonomy (NCBI): domain Eukaryota; kingdom Metazoa; phylum Chordata; class Mammalia; order Rodentia; family Spalacidae; genus Nannospalax; species Nannospalax galili. Next base: position 2,220,111 of record NW_008329134.1, read on the forward strand.
GCTTTTGAACTAGTCTTTCAAACGATGGAAGAGAATGTGCTGTCGCTGACCTGAAGAAATCCCTCTAGCCTTTAAACTCCATTAAATCACATTTCCTTCTGTTTTGTTTTGTTTTTCTTTTTTGACTGGTGGGGGTGGAAGGGGAGATTTGCAGTGACAGTATGTTTAACAGTTCATTGAAAAGCTCGGCCGTCCAAACTTAATTTGTGAGAATAAAAGACTTACAAATACAAAACAGACTAACATGAGTAAAATGCCTTCATTTACATTCTCTACTCTCCATATTTATGTATATAGACAAACATATGTATATGCTTAAAATTAGGGGTAGACAAGCTATAAAACTTAATAAGTTATAAATGGCTAGAAGAGAAAAATCTTACAACGTCCATTCATTTCCAATTCATGAAAAACCTTACAAAGTCCATTCATTTCCAATTCCCTGACGTTCATTCTTTGTTTATATGTATTTTTACTGAGTAGTGTATAGATGCATTTGTAAAGAAAGAATACATATATCTTCTTTAGTAACTTTCAAATCATACCTTCTTTTTCTTCCCTCCTGAAATGTATTAAAATCCTAAAAGTTTGTACTGCTCACTCTTTCATGTGCCCAGACAAATACTACAGCGACATTTGTGAATCAAATGAAATATGGGCGTGTTGACAGTGGTATTCTGAAACTCAGTGACATGACAATTCATCTTTAAGTATTATCTATATTGTTTAATATAGTGTAATGTGTTGTCATTTTCCAACGGTTTAAATCTACCCAAGAACTCATTAGAACCCAAAGCTTTTGGGTTTTATGCAGTCACTGAGAATATTATTATTCAATCTGAAATCTTCAGGTTATTTATTTATTAGATGCATTTGCTATTTGGCATGAAATTGCTCTCTTCTTTGAAATCAATTAAAGGGTTACAGGAAGCTACCTAGTATGGGAACATAATTTCTCTAACCAAAAGACAATACCTACAATAGTCCACTAATCCCATTTATATCTGTGATCACAAATACTCATGTAATATTCTATCTGACACCATAATTTAAAAGAGGTAGTGAGTGACACAATAGTAATAAAACAGGAAACTGACAAAGTCTTTAGGGATTATTGTAGCAGTCTGAATGTTATTCTTCAAGTAGTTGAGAGATGGTCATAGCCAGATCTTTTCTATTCATGGTCTTTGGAAATTTATTTGAAAGTTTTGAAATCTAGGAAGAAGATGTACTTCTCACGTTTTCTTTGTGCAGGCTCCTGGGGTCTACAATTAGGAGAACTGCTTTAAATCAAACACCAGTGTAAGGCTCTGTGATTTCTGCTACGATACCACACAGACTAGCTTATACTTACAACTACACTGTATGGATGAGGAGAGTAAGCAACTCACCACACAGCACAGACATAGGCCCTTGGGTTCTCAGCTTAGTATTAGGAGATTCTCTTAGTGTATTCTCTTTGCTCAACACTAGGCTTTTTCTCCTGTTTCGAGTTTTCAAAAGTATTTTATTTATTATTTTTATTTTATGCATATGGGTGTATTACCTGAATGTATGTGAGTGCAACCTGTGTTGTGCAATGCCTGTGGAGGTCAGAAGAGGACGTCAGATCCCCTGGAACTGGAGTTATGGATGGTTGTTAGCTGCCATACGGGTGCTGAGAATTGAACCTAGGTTCTCTGCAAGAGCAGTCGGTGCTCTTAACTGCCAAACAATCTCTCTCTAGTTCCTTATCTTACATTTTTTGAGGCCCTGACAAACCATATGTCAAAACTCAAGAATGCAAGTGTCCTTAGAGCAAAAATGACCTCATTGTCTTATCAGAGAAAACCCCTGGTGCTTTCACTTATATTGTGACCTAATGCTTTCACAGTGTCCAATAATTTGTTATATGTATGCATATCTGTTTCTGTGTGCAAGTGATATGTATATATGAATATATATAA
>NW_008329134.1:2225756-2269363 GCF_000622305.1 Nannospalax galili
GAAAACCCCTGGTGCTTTCACTTATATTGTGACCTAATGCTTTCACAGTGTCCAATAATTTGTTATATGTATGCATATCTGTTTCTGTGTGCAAGTGATATGTATATATGAATATATATAATATATATATATGAAATTACAAGGCCTTAGATAACTTGTCTGGAGGACATTTCCATCAGTGAAGGCAACTGTTTAAAAGCAACTGGATTTTGCCATGAGACAACAATGTGATTTCCCTAAAGGTAGAAGTGCTTGGTACAGTGTGGATAATCCCACGGCAGAGAAGCTACAGGTAAAGTTCATGAAAGATAGATTTGATCTTTCTCTCTCAGTCCCAAAGTATCATGAGTTTATAAAATACAAAGGAAGAAGCAAGCAACAGTTACATGTAAGGAGTTGTCATGCCAACTCTCCGTACGTAAAGGACAGTTGAAAGGACATCTAGAAGAGGAGGTAGTATAAGGACGGGACGAAAGAATTCAGCTTTCAGTCAACAGAAAGGGACTGTGATACAGTCAGTGCCATAGTAGTGGCTGTTTCCAGACTGCTACTTTTGTGTAGCCTAATACAGAGAGCACACAATCTCTTGCTGACTTCTACTTTCTTCTTAGTCTTGTATCATTGATTACAATAAATGATACTTCCTCACAGAAATTTTCTTCAGTGAGTCATTTTCATGGATGGAGTCCACACACTCTTTATCTTTGCATCCACATTGGCAGGGAAAAAGACTACCAATTAGTAGGTACTAAATAAACTCTTGCTCTGTGGAGCTCTCTGTCCCTCCATCATAATGCAAACTCTAAATATTTTTCTTTGTACTTCAGGTAAAATGAACCAAAACCCACCTTGATAGTTGATATTCTAAGAGGTTTATATGAACTTGGTTGGCTTAGTGATGGGCTGCTCCAATCAGGATTAAACAGTAGCCAAGAGTAGTTGGAACTGCAGACAATTTGATAATGCAGACTCAGCATTGCTGAGAATATATTATTTTGGGTTGCTTTTTAGTATTTTCCAAACCTGGATCTTAAATGCAATCAAGTTCACTCAAACTCAAATAAAAATCAACAACTAATATAAAACATATTAGGAAACCCAACCAATCGTTATTCATATCAGTTAGTAAACACCTGGTTTCTGTCTTACAGGTTTATAATGCATGAAAGAGGAAGCTCCACTTCAGAGGTGGCACTTTGAATTAGGTAGCTCATCAAGGAACCAGTTTCTAGAAGAAGCAGAGAGATAAGGCTCTTACCTCAGCATGAGGAGTAGGGGGCAAAACCGAAGTCTCATTTTCAGTAACATTTCCAGTTGGCCCATTGTTTGGTGAACTGGGACCTGACCCTGGAGAACTGCTACTGACTGAGGATTCTGAAAAACATTGTGACATGCAAATGCATTCATGAACAACACGCCAAGATGAGCCCACTAGCTGCGATGCACAGCACTAGGCATAGGTTCACTTTACACCTGTGTGAAGAGAAGCACTGTGCGTGAAGAGCTGACGGAATGCACGGCATGCTTCTAAATTCCCATGTTACTTTCTGCCCTTTGTTTTCAGCCCCAAGAAGTACCACGTGGTACTCAACAGTGTCTGGAAAAATACAGATACTTTCACATCATACTTCACAGAAGCTAATGATGAGGTACATTAAAAGGAATATTCTCTCACTTGCTCTCCTGATATTACAAAAAGTAGGGAAAGAGATAACGACTTTGCACATATAATCATTTCAAACTGTCAACATGTGCGAGAGACCCAGGGTGATTTCTGTTGGGATTGGAAAAATTGTGTAAATGCTGAACTAGAAACTCTGTATTTTAAATAGTAAGTTTATATCTTTTTACAGTATATTTGGGCCAAACTAAATGAAGAAAAATAAAAAAGAATATAAAAAAACTCAATATTGAACTTATGGCCTTGTAAAACATCAGTTGACTTTAATTTTACCCAATTGACTTTCTAGAAGATGAAAAGTTGCCAAACTTTGTGGTATAAATATTTAAATATCAATTTAACAAGAAATTCCTTTAAGTAAAAGTTTGAAAGCAATATAGATGATTTATTTATTAAACTTCTTCAGACACAAAATTCACATTGATCTCAACATATAAAGAAGCTAATATACTTAATAAACTATCTCATTAAAAGTAGAAATTTCTAGTTCCTAAAAATACAGCTGGAGAAGTCATCATATCAAGCTTTGGACAATTATTCATTGATGTTTTTCCTTGTCATCCTCCACAGCCCTTTCCCTTGTTTCCTAAATGCCTCATCTACACATGGTAGTAACCCAACTACACGATGGTACCTCATCAGAGCTTGAAGGTTTGGATTTCATTCCCGCTTGCACAGATTCTTTCTGTCACGTGATTATGTTACCTATGTTCTGTTTATCCATTTCAGAGACTAGACATTTCTCTTTCTCTCCCCTTTCTGGTATCAGCATTTATTCTTGCCCACAATCCCAACTCCTTATCCTGTTTCAAGAGTTTTGAATCACATTCTCTTGCCCTCCATGTCCTCTGGGGTTTCTCCCTGGTTTGACCACATGGTGGTAATTCTTGGAGCAATATTCTCTGAAGGCCTACTCATTCTTTTATGCCTGGCAGCATGGCTTCCTCACTGTCAACTCTCAAGTGCCATTGAATTTCAAAGTTTTTGCCAAAACAACCTCCAACTTTCTGATCCTATACCTTCATCATTCCCCCTCTCTGTCCTTCCTTCTATCAATCCCTAATACACATTCACTTGGGTTTGTGGCCATATCTCTTTCTTTCTCTTTTCTTTGATATTAAATGTCATCTTTACACATAATACTCTGATGAAAGTAATATTTCTTGCCTTTAACTCTCAAAAACTTTAGCTTGAATTCCTCCAGAATGTTGGACCTTTAATAAAGATTTGATTTTAATTTTAGTTAATTTATTTCTTTATTAACTTGTGTGTGTGTGTGTGTGTGTGCATGTGCGTGTGTGCATGTGCGCACGGAAGCCAGAAGAGAGCATGAGATCCCCTGAGCTAAAGTTACAGGCAGTTGTGAGCTGTCTGACATGGGTATCAGGAAGCCAACTCAGATCCTCTGGAAAAGAAGCAAGCATTCCACCGCTGAGCCATCTCTTCAGCCTCAGAATGTTGGATACTTTAAATTGCCAAATAGAAGTATGTGGAACTCAACATATTTTAATGTAACATGTTTCCTGTCTGTATTTTATCCCCACCCTTAGACTCATCCCTGTTCCTTTTTTCCCCTAATCACTTCCAGTCCTTACATTTCTTACAGTAGCTCACAGATGTCTGACTGCAGTCATTTCTGTTTAAGTTCTTATTATTCTCTCTTGAGCTATGGCAAAAGCCTCTTACCATTCCCAAGTCACTGCAGCAGTCTCTAAAAGCTTTCCAAATTCTTTCCAGTAGAATCCTACAGAAAACTTTCATTATGACCCTCATTTATTCTTACTATTGTCCTTTCTGCCCTCAAACAAGTTAAGCCACTTACACTCTATAAGAACAAACTCTTTCCCTTGTCATGTTTTCTCACCCACCTGTTTTTCTACTTACATCACTGAAGGCCTCCTCCCACCTGTTAGTGCAGTTGGGTTTACACACCTTCTGTCCCAATTTCCACATAATATTGTCTTGACCTCCCTCAGAACAACTTTTAACTTTCAACTTTCTATTTGAAGTTTTTTTTTTTTTTTTTTTTTTTTTTTTTAAAAAACTGCTCAGAAATACAGTGCCATTAGGAAGAATGTGAAATGGGTGACTGAATTTGGATCCTATCATTTACTTTTTATGGCAGTTGAACCAGTTATCAACACTGTGAAATGATCAGAACTAGTCTTATTGCTAGCTTTCTGTCCATATATCTCAATCAAGTTTGATTAATACAGTCTTTTTCAACAATACCTCTGCAATGCTTGTTCTTCTGTGTGTTTCTTTGAATCAGAGTTACATTATTTACCCAGAGTAACCTGGAACTCTTGATCCTCCTCTCTCTGCTTCTTGGGTGCTGGGATGTTAGAAATGCACCACCATGTTCACATAACTTACTTTTCTTTTGAAAAGGAAATGTACTTGAAAAAAATTCTTACCAGGACTTCCTTTCCCTCACTCCTATAGTTATTGTATGACTTTGTTTCATTTCCATATTATTTCCAAGTTAAAAACTATTTTCTTAAACTTTCTGTCTTCATAATTTTATGACTTATTTTAAATGATATTCAGATGAAAGTGTTTCATTATGGAAATGTGATAAAGCACCAGAATTCAGCATAGAACGACTGTGACAGGATTCTACAGCATCACAAACTGGTTAGGACCTGGGAGCAGGTAACCAGTGCTGTTGTCAGTAAGAGAAAAATCCCAGAGAATGAGTGACATTGGAACTGGAGTTTGAAGGATAATAACTCATGAAACAGGAGGTATGGAGGATGAGGGGAGAACATCATGGAGGGCACAGGGCAGGTCAGCATCTAGAATTTTAAAAGAAGACTTTTTGGAGGAATGGAGGCTGGAAATTATTGAATCTGAAAAGGTACAAAATGGAAACTTCTTCCCACATATCAACTATTAGGAGGAGACAGAGCAAAAAAACATAAACTTGAGCCCATGGGAGGGGAAGAGAAAAGGGCAGAAAGAGATCAGCATCCATGGGAATTCAGTTACTCTGCCCTGTGGCGGCTGCCCAATTGGGTACTGAAAACATTTGCTATCGAGATGCAGAATTCATCTAAGAGGGCAGTGGGCTGAGAAATGGGAATGAGCACAGGTGAAGACACCAGTGTTAGAAGTTTACATCCTCCAAATATTTTTAGTCAGTGGAAATACCAGTTTAAAAAAATAATCTATCAAAGCATCTACCAGTACCAGCTCCCAGGATGAAACTGTTTGGATAATAAATGCACAAGTCACTCTTCAAGTATTTCCTGAGAAATACTTTAGCCCATAAAATTAAAAATTCTTGAAGAAAATCAAATTTCTAATTTCAAACCTAGAATTCCATTGCTATAATTTTGTAATTATACTAATACTTGAAAATAAAGATGAACGCTGGCAAAATATTATATTTTACTGTTCATTTCCTTAACATGTCTTATTCCTTAATGCAAAAAATTTCCAATGCAATCGCTAATACTTTATATATGCAAAACAACCTATCAGGACTGGAGAGAAGACTAAAGTTATTTTATTTTGTGAAAACCTAAACAATTTTATACCTGAATATCCTTTTCCAACTCCATTTTCAGGATCTTCTGTACTGTTCCCCTAGACTAGTCATATGCAAAAAAGATACAGGAAACAGAATTTTTAAAAATACTAAGGGTAATATCTGATTTGAAAGAATGAACCCTAACTGACTATATTGATAGTACATTTTTTTTCTTAAGAATGGAGAATAGGGCCGGGCGTGGTGGTGCATGCCTTTAATCCCAGCACTCGGGAGGCAGCCACACAAAAAAAAAAAAAAAAAAAAGAAAAAAAAAAAAAGGGCCCTTTTTTCAAAAAAAAAAAAAAAAAAAAAAAAAAAAAAAAAGGAATAATGGTTGCAGATCATAAAGTCTCTCTTCCTGCAATCTAAGGCAATGCCCAGGTAAAATGAATGGCTCTAAGTACCCAATATGCAGTAGTCAGGATTGTTGTGCTTTGCCTTTCAGTCCTTGTATCCTGAGTCCTTTTCTAATTTCAAAACAGGCACAACTGGGACTAAAGGGGGTTCGTACGACATCAGGTTAAATTTCCTCACTTGTTCAGTCCACGACTAACCAGGCAGCTAAAAAAATATGAACTTTTCCATTTGAGACTAGTGAAAATGACAGTTTCTTCCCTTCATAAAAAGCAGTATTTCCCCCTCCTGCCATAAGTCCCAGTTCACTAGTAAACACATAAAGTCATTTATGAGTTCTGTAAATTTGTTGAAAAGTCAAGGTTTTGCTGTTTCACATAGTTTAATTTTCCCAGATGTATTCTGTACATTCATGTCTGAGTAGGTGGGGAGTGCTCTTCTTGAACCTCCCTCTGCTCATTTCTGATCAGATTTCATTAAAAGTTAGAGCCTCCTGGTTGGCATTCCCCAAATGGACTGCTAGAATCTGAAAAGAACAGGGCATGCTTGGCTTTCCTGTGGCCTAGCTGTGCCCTGACTGACACATAGCTTTTCTTTACTTTTTTTCATTTCCTGCTTTCTACAGCTGGTGAATACATAGAAAGCTTTACTGAGCTATCTCGATTTTCAAAAACTCGCCTTCTAAGAAATAGTTCTCCTTAAAATTAGTTTTGGTAAGCAGCAGGTATGTTTATTCTCAACTACTTTTAATTCCTATGACCAGCATGTGTTAGCGTGTGACTACCCAGTCCTCAATTACCTGTCACCTCAAACACTCGCTTCTTGAATGAAGTGACAACATTTCCATCCTTCCGCCTGAGTAAGGGGCTGCTTCTCCTTTCTGCCACTTTCTGTTTTAACCTGGACCGCACCTTCAAGTTGGGCTCAGAGGCTGGGAATTGAGACAAAGAAAATAGATAAAAATTAAAAAATAAAGAGCCAATGTGTGTCTTGCTCCTGTGTCTAAAATTTTTTAAAGCCTAACTTTTCCTGGTCCCTTCCTCTCAAATTAAAAACCAGAGCATATAAATAAGGCATTGAATATAAATTAAACAGACAGCTGTAGTAATCATTCAATAAAAGATGCAGAAAAATTTTATACTTCTCTAAACATGAAACCGAAAAGGAAGCAAAAATAATTTTTCTCTTTATTTTATCTAGCACAATCACAATTGTTAATGGAAAGTTTAATCACTAATTATGTTTAGGTCTGAGTAAGATTTATGATACTCATTGGCTGGCCTCTTAATTCTCTCAAGGGTGAAACTCAATAACCACAAAAACAGTAACTTAATGTGAGTTTGGAGACTCTGCCCTGACTCCTGGTAATAAGAAGACCCCTTTGCAGAGCATAATTTATGTCTAATTCTGACTTCTGGAATACTTCTTTGTCAGTACTTTCTAGCCTAAAACTCTGGGAAAATATACTCAGTGGAATAACACAAAATAAACTGCTGTGAGTAGGATTTTCTGTATACCATGTCTCCAATCAATGAGGAAGGAGGCTGACCAACTCAGAATTGAAAGTTTAGAGTGAAGGTGTATACTTGAAAATACAAATACACAGTTGTTATCTGTATGTATGCTACTATTTCTTTGGCTAAATTCTTCCCGGTAAGAGAAGTATGTGGCTAGCATTTAATAGATTTTTTAAATAATTATGTTTGAGGAATGGAAGCACTGGGTGGTCTCTGTGTATAAAAGTCCATTATCGGGGCTGGAGAGAAGGCTCAGTGGTTAAGAACACTGACTGTTCTTGCAGAAGACCTGGGTTCTAATCCCAGCACCCACATGGCAGCTAACAACTGTCCATCCATAACTCCAGTTCCAGGGGATCTGACAGCCTCTGTCCTCTACGAGCATTGCATGATAAGGGTGCACTTACCTACATGCAGGCAATACACACATACACATAAAAATTATAAATAAATAAATTTTTGGTCTTTTTGAGACAGGGTCTCCCTGTAGCCCCAGCTGGTCTGGATTCGCTATGGAGACCAGGCCAGCCTTGAATTCACAGAGATCTGCCTGCCTCTGACTCCTGAGTGCTGGGATTAAAGGTGTGCACTACCACACCCAGCCAATAAATAAAATATTTTAAAAAGTCTATTACTGATGATGAAGGTGGTGGTGGTGGTAATGCTGGTGGTGATAGTGATAAGGGTATTTCTGATAACACTCAATATTATATCATGCTGTCTATGTTCCAATACTGTCCTAAGTATTTTATTAATAACAACTTGATTAGCCATAAAACATTCATATGGTATTGGCTCACATGATGTCATGTTTTCTATTTCAATACTGGTTTAAGTATTTTATCAATAGAAGCTTATTAACCAGAAAAATTAATATGATATTGATTCTATTATTATGTGACAATATGATGAGAAAATCAAACCACAGAGGGTTGGTTAATTTGCCGAACGTTACAGCGGTAACAGAAGATGAACCCAGGATCTGTACCCAAGCACTCTGATCTATCCTAAGCATTCTAGATACTGATTCTTTACTTTTCCTTACTGTGGAACATCATAAAAATTATAAGACAGCACCACTAATCTACCACACTAACCCTAACATAGCTGGAGCTTTTGAAGAGTGAAAATGGTTCATTTGTAAGAATATATTTTTGCCAGGCTACAATGTACAAGGCAAACAGAGCTTAAAGGCTCGCCATTCTTCACTTTCAGACTTTAAACATCCATACTTATTTGTCTTTATTCTCCTGTTCCCTTCTCTGCAAGTGTGAACTTGAACTGAGCACTACTGCATTAGAGGTTTTCTTGGACTTGACTAAGTGAAATAGAAATTGAAAAAAGTTCAGATACAAAAATAAAGGAGGTTATATCATTTTTGTGTTGTATATGATACGGTGCCTGAAAAATATCAAAAAAAGTAGAAGCGAAGGGACTGCAAGACTCCAATACTTTCAGTATTGGCATTCTCTGTTTTTTAGCCTATGAACCTCAGACAAAATGAGATTCTCAAACTGAGATGTAGACACAATGTTATGATGAACAATACAAACTAGCTGTACAGAGGGAACAAAGCACTGAACTATCACTTCGAAACACAGCAGACAGGGAATCCAGAAGGCATGCATTTCTAGTGAGAGGGTCTGTGTGATGTCCTATCCAGCAATGGAGTTTCAAGTGAGATTCCAGTGCTTTCTAAGCCTGATGCCTGATTATTCAACAAAGCCTAAACCTTTCGACTTCACAAGATGTGGCCATCATTCAGTCAGATATCTGAGAGTAACCTAAGGTCCTTGTAAACGAGAGAGGTAAGAGGCTTGTAGAACTCTTATGATTGGCAGTTTTGCTGAGGGTTATACAGCTAGGAAGGCCAAAGGCAGGGCTTGGTTTCAAATCCCCCATGATCAATCCTGTCCTCCTTCTCCTAACATATTACACCAACTGGGGCTCAGTGTCTACACTTAAGACAAAATGTGATGATTGCTTAGAAAAGTAGCACATGCAATTTAGATATTCAATATGCAACTGGAATCTCAGAATCCTTTCATAAGAAATTACTTCTGAAGTTTGGCAGACACCTTTTACTCTTTCTTATGCTTCTCTATTTGAGCAAGCTGGACACACAGTTTTTAAATTGCTGTTAGTGTCATGGAAGAGTAAATGCCAGATTAGAAATGAGAACTGGGTTCTCCTCCTGCATCACAGCCTGACCAAACACCAGCTCTTCCCTGCAAATCAGCTACAAGGATGTACGTATGTTAATGGTCACTCCACACATTAGCTCTTTGACTCTGGATGAGTTGTTGGATGTTACTTCCCTCAATTCTCATGTGAAAATAGGGATTGGCTCATTTGTTCTGAATTTTCTCCATTTGTCCAAGAGATTTGAGCTTCCTTCTGTGATCCCATGGATCTGTGGATCCTGGAGTTACATCACTTTACTCTGTGGAAGTAGCTGAATTCCATGTGGACTCAACCTCCTGGCAGATGTGCTGTTAATAAGAGGACTGAGGAGAGAGGGGCAAGGCCATCTTATATTCTCCCTGTGAGGGTGCTTATCATGTCATAACTGCACATTCCCACCTCTCCCCCCCGGATGTCACTGCTCAATGGCATTAGCATGGTAAAACAATTTCTCTTCATCCTTTGGCCCTATGAATAGAATGGTGTGTTGCTGATGTCATTCTCTGGGTGTCCCCACACTCCTAAGCAGGTTCTTTAACCCTGTTCACTTCATTGTAAACCTGTGTCAATCAGCAATGCTGCAAAAGATAGCAAGTTCTATAAATCTTTTTCTTTTTTCTTATTCACCCTGCCCTTCCTTAAACTTATTGCCTAAGATAAAGAGGCCTGTTTCTGATGGACACTGTTGAGTAGAGACCTTTATAACATGTAGTTACTGTAGAATCAAATGAAGTAATATCCAGTATAGGGTAAGACACTGGTTCTCAACCATAGAAGATTTTTGCCCCAGGGAACATTTGGCAATGTTTGAGATGTTGCTGGTCAGGAGTATGGGGAGTTGCTATCAGCATTAGCATGCAGAGGCCAGGGATTCCACCAAATACCCCACAATACATAGGGCTGCCCCCATAACAAAGAATTGTCTAGTAGTTTAAGAAATTCCAACGGAAGCAATCAGCAAGGAGCAGCTGTGAATAACTACCACTGTGGGGTTATTAAAGGAGATAATAAGAACTGTCAGAGATGCCCAAAGAGGATGTAGGAAAGCAGTGGAAGAAAAAACAATCAGGAAGTGGGGCACGCTTAAAATGAGCTGGAAAATGCTAGTTGAATAACTAAATCTTATCCTTAGAAATTGTTTCTAAATGTTTTCAGTATTGCTAATGTTTCTATTGGGTTTTAAATGATAGGTTATCATTATGCATGTTTAGAGGGCAGAGTGTGATGGTTTCAATCTCTAGGCCTCCAAGCTCAGATATTTCAAATCCCAGTTAGGAGTGATATATTAGTACCAAAATATTTATAAAGTAACTAAAGTGAGCACACTTCAGTTTGTCAGTAGCAGTATGCAGAAGGGCAGGTTTGTCAATTTTTGGAAAGGATATTTGACACATTATGTATCTATAGAAGTCAAAGGAAGGCATGACTTTTCAAAAATCAGAAACTACTGACATTCTAGAATTGCAACATAAATTTATTTTTGAAAATTAATCAATTTACAGTTTCTATGAGGAAGTGATTATATCCCATGGTTCAGGCAAAAGCCTTTGCCTGGATTTCAATAGTAGATTTCAATCACCAGGGACATGAGCATCTCAGTGGAGAGGGTGAGAGATGGGATGATAGCATCATTTAGTCTCTGCAATGCTCAGCACACTCAGCCCTAAGATTTTGGAGGCCCTCACACCAATGCTCAGCATGATATACACACCCTCGCAGGAAAATTAGTGATGAGTGTTCTGATCATTTTGCACAGTTACTTCACTTTTAATGCTCTGATCTCTCTAAAGGCTGAAAATTTTCTTGTTCCATGCCCACTAGTGGGAGGCAAATCCTCAGAGGTCAGAAAGAGAAGATGAGTTGGGGAGAAGATCTGCTTGTATGGATGCATTCCATGGCTAGTGTATAATTGCCTTTTTGTTTTTACCCAAACCCGTCACACTCTACATCTCGATTAATTAAAGAACAGAAAGTATGCTTTTCAGTGTATGTGCCCATCTGAATGCACTTATCTCCTGAGATGAAAATGTTGCATCAAAAACTGATCTGGGCAGGGGGCGGTGGCGCATGCCTTTAATCCCAGCACTCAGGAAGCAGAGGCAGGTGGATCTCTGTGAGCTCAAGGCCAGGCTGGTCTACATAGTGAGTTCTAGGACAGCTGGGGCTACAGGGAGACACTGCCTCAAAAAAACTGATTATGTGCAAAGTCCTCTGTTGAGAAAAAAGAGTATCATTATTTAGGTAAAACAATCTCTAGTAAAAAGGATAGACCCTAGAACCTTTTGTTCATCTCATTTAAAAGAAAGAAGCAAAATCTTCTTATTTAAAAGAAAGAAGAGAAGCAAAAATCAGCCCAGCATGTATGGATTATGTCCCATGAATTAAAACTACCTTTTAAAAATATTTTATTTTGTATGGAAAACCACAGGGAAATGTAATAGTTCAAAAACTCACTGATAAATATACATACAATATCTGAACATGAGTGCATGTGTATAGCTGAAGGCTATATAACAAGGAACACAGTGCCAGACAAGAGAAACCTCCCTCCAAGTTGTCAGTTGGGGTAGTAAAGATACTTCCAAAATAACACAGGCTATTGCCACAGCCCTGGGCTACCTCCCAGAACTTGAAGGTAAAAACCTTTGATGAAGTCAGGACATACTTCAGACACAGGGCTTGTGGCAATGGAGCTGGAACTGACCTGGAACCTCCTCTCCTAAGACTAGCTTTCATAGTTCTAGAGGCTACTATGGAAGCTAGTAAGGGAAAAAAAAAATCAATCGATGGTCCAACTCCATCTTTAAAGCCTAGTAACCACAACAATGTCTGGCATAGCAAACTCTATTAGTGCTGTGGTGGCATTTTTAATTTTTAGGGTAATCAACAGCTATCTCATTAGTCTTAAAGCCTGCTCAGTAGGAGGTAACTCATGTGTCTCACTGTAAATTTAGCCAAATACACATGGCTGGAGAGATCATAGAGCCTAGAGAAAACCTATCTTCTATCACATCCCTAGACAAAGAGCATTTCTTACTATATGCTAAATATGGATCCTTATATTTACAGGAAAGTATACCTGTCACCACTCATCAAAGAAGCCTCTTTTGTAACAGAGATCCACCACTGGTCACACACAAAGAATAAGTATTTGTGAAATGCCCAATTCTAAGTGACACATCTACAATGAAACCTTTACACCTAAGGCTCATGGATCATAGTGGAACAAGTGCTGGAGAGCATTCTAATACATCTCTCAATCCTCAACAGCAAAGTTTTCATGCAACAGAGGGCAATGAACATAGAAGGCCACAACTGGCCAAACTGCAGGAATAAGATACTTTAAAGTACATGTCTCTGGGTAGGACTCCTATGTTAAATATCACCCATCTATGGTTCAAGGACCATTGCAGAAGAGGGGGCAGAGAGATTGTAATAGCCAAGGGTGTTGCATGACCCTAAGGAAAGACAGTTTTATAGGCTCCTGGGAACCTGCTCATATGAACTTACAGCAATGGTGACAGCATGCACAAGACCCATGTAAACTCAATCAGACAAACAAACCACATAGAACTGGTGAAATGGGAAGGAGGTCCCAACCTTAGCCGAGGGACTATTGGCAGCTGATGACTGCTGAGTGAGAGAGAGTTATCTTTAAGAGAGTGATGCTAGATAGGCTGAATAGGTTCCTGTGGATGAGCTCACACTGAAAGATAGCTAGGTACACAAACTTGATTGAAAGGCTTTAACATATATGACAGAATGAGTGGAATCCTGTGGGTGGGTGGGCTATGGGGAGTGCAGATCGGGGAGCTCTAAATATAATTAAAATATATTGTATGAAATCCACAAAAATTCAAAAAAAATGTCCATTGACAGAAACATTTTTAAATTTCAACCGTGCGTGCGTGCATGCGTGCGTGCGTGCATGCGTGTGTGTGTTCAGAATCCCGTGGAGATGGAGTTATAGGCAGTTGTGAGCTGCCAGAAATGGGTTCTGGGAACCAAATCTGGGTCTTGTACAAGAGCAGTATACATTGTTAACCACTGAGCCATGTCTCCATCCCTAAATTAAAGGTATTTCAAATTTTTATTCTCCTGCTTGTCTAGATGATGCAGATTTAACTTAAATTTATAACTTAATAAAAGTCAGGAAATGAGTGGCAAAGTTGAGTCCTAGAAGCATAGGTTAACAAGTTACAAGTTAACAAGGCTCAGACCTGCGATTTCACAAGGAGATTGGATTGTAGGATGGGAATGGTCATGGTTTGCAAATGTACTTATGTATATAGAATGCACGCTATCTATTCTGTAAAATTATGCAGGCCTCTGACACAAGTAGACCTGAGTCCATCTTCAATGCTAACCCTTTCATGTTCTAACTGTAGCCATGGGGTTGCTGATATATGTGAATTACTTAATCATCTGTGAAACAACAGTAACCTGCTTATCACACATCTTAATGAAAGACTGAAGAGCAGTTCTGTCTGTAAAAAGAAAGTTGTTCAACAGATTAAGGCTGAGTAAATAAATGCTCCATGCAGTCCATGCACAAGAGTAAGGAATTACACTAAAATAAAACACAGCAAATACAACAAAAGCATAAGGATTAGGAGGCATGCCACATGGCAGACCCTGAACTCAGTCCAACACTGCCTATTAAAACAATAAAAACAATAATTCTTCTCTGATTTTACTAATATTTAAAATATTTGTATTAATAACTGACAACATATTTTCTTCCCTATTTCTGCCAGAGAATAAATCCTACTGTTATTTGCCTGACATACATAACTATCCATTAAGAATGATTAAGTTCTGTATGTATTTTGTTTCTGTTCACTGCTAACCTAGGTTATTGTGCTAGATAGTTTCAGCTGTCAATTTGACACATCTGGAAAGAAGGAACCTCCATTGGATTGGCCTATGGCCATGTCTATGGAACATTGTTTTGATTGTTGATGTGGGAGGGCCCAGATCACTGTTGCTGGTGCCACCACTGGCCAGGTGGTCCTGGGTTGTATAAAAAAGCAAGCTTAGCACAGGCCATAGGAACAAGCCAGTGAGGCGCATTCCTCCATACTGTGCTTCAGCTCCTGCCTCCAGGTTCTTTCCTGCCCTGACTTCCTTCAGTGATGAACTGTGACCTGGGAGATGTAAGATAAAATAGACTCTTTCCTCCCCAAGTTGTTTTTTTGGGCAGTATTTTTTAATCACAAAATAGAAAAATAACCTGAAAAAGGAGCCATTGATTTAATAACATTGCATACACTAATAATATCTTAAATATGCAATTTCATAATATTAAGTGGGGTGATTAACCAGGAGTAAACACTAAAACAGTGAATATTTCTTTATACTAGTAGGTGTTTGTTTAGGATAGTCGAGGACTCTACCTGCCACGAATGCTTAGCTCTAAATTCAAAGGTGAAGGTCAGACCTCTAATGCCAGCCTCGGGTCCTTCTTGTGGCATGGTTTATTCTCCCCTGATATGTGCTGCATCAGTTAGCTTATGCACATGGATTCTTACTCTTCTGGGTTTCTACTGCTGTGTCCCATTCACAGGCTGTATTAGGCAATGATATCTTTAGCACTCTGCCTCTTTAATGTGAACAAGTATAATCCACCCCCATGTACCTTGCATTCTTTAAGGCAGTTATGCCCCCTGGAGTAGCTCCTGCTCAAGTCACATGCTCACCTAAGCTAGCTGTGCACTGTCTACTCAGTATACATTCCATTATGAAAGACACTTGAGGGGACAGAGTAAATTCTCTACTTTATTTACTCAAAGAACATTAGATTGTCAGGCATGGTGGTAGCTCACACCTATAATCCCAGCAATTAGGAGGCACAGACAGGAGGACCATGAATTTGACAATAAACTAGTCTACATAACAAGACACTTTCTCAAAAAAGAGATATGTTACCTTAATTAAAATTCCATTATTTTACAAGCATTAAGAACCTTTGAACAGAATATTCAGCATAATGCAGTAAGTGCAAGCTCTTCTTGGCTTGGAGAATATGAATCTTTAATGCTATGAGTCAGATTTTCTACATTATGATATTGAGGAGCAAAATTTCTATCCAATTATTTCTAATTATAACCATTTGACAATATGAAATACATAAGCAACAGATCATCCTTAAAAAATAATTTTGAGGAAATTTTGGCTTCCAGTAACCAGCCACATTTGTGATAATATATGAGTACAATTTCCTACAGAATGTTCTTTGAGAAATACTACTGCACACATCTCTCTGTTCTGTTTTTGCAAATGCACAAATGATGTTTATTTATTTAAAAATAATTATTCCTTTTCAAAATCTATGTTGTTATACCTTACTCATTATCCCAATATACAGTGAATCATTTGAAGCACTTATTTAATAATAATATTTAATATTTTTCTGGTTATGTATATCTTATGTATTTCAGATGACTCCTATATCAATCCTCTCCCACCCACGGATCAGGGACCATTGAGGAAAGTGGGCAAAAGGTTGTAAGAGCCAGGGCTTTTACAGGGAAGCAGAGGCTTTCAGGCCACTGGAAGCTTGTACATGTGAACTTGTGGAAATGGTGGCATCGAGCATAAGACCCATGCCAACTTGATCAGACAAGGGCACAGAGTGGAGCAAGGGAAATCAATGTCAGGTTGATCTGAGTCTGGAAATTACTGCAGACTGAGTACTACTGGGTGAGGGAGAGTAGACCTTACCAACAATCTCTAGATAGGCTGACTAGTCTCCAGTGGATGAATTTGCACTGAGGACATCTGGGTACAAATGCTTGACTAGATAGGACTTAACATGTATGGTGGAATACATGAGGTGCAGTGGAGGGGTGGGGGGCATGGATGGGAGAAGGAGTCTAACTTTGATTAAGAACTCTTATATGAAATGCACAAAAGCTCAATAAAAAATTTTAAAAACAGAATGGGTCAATTAATATACCCTGCTAGCATGCCTTTAACCTCAGCACTGGGTAGGCAGAGGCAGGAGGATCTCTGTGAGATCAAGGCCAGCCTGATCTACATAGTGAGTTCCAAGCCAGCTGGGGCTACAAGGAAAACCTGTCTCAAAATAAAATCCATTATGACTCCTTTCTCAAGGAAGGATTATAAATATATATAATTCCTCCACCTGTACTTTCCAAGTGCTAGTTTTAAAGATGTGCCCCACCACGCCCAGCTTATTCTTTAAAAAACAAATTATGAGAATATATTGAATATTATTTACCTACATTTACATATATACACATGATGTTTTATTTACATATAAGTCATTAGTGGACATTTAGGTGGTGTCCAATACAATGGTTTGAAAGAAAGCACAATAAGACAGGTCAATGTCTGTAAATATTGGTGATTGTTTCATCAGTGTAAATAGGAATTTGACTCTTATTTATTAATTTATTTATTATTAATTAATTATTTAATTTGTCTTTTTGAGACAGGGTCTCCCTATATCCCCAGCTGTCCTGGAACTCACTATGTGGAACAGGCTGACCTTGAACTCACAGAGATTCACCTGCCTCTGCCTCCCTAGTGCTGGGACTACAGGTGTGCGCTACCACACCCGGCTGGAATTTAACTCAATCTCTGAAGTATCAAAAGTATAACTTTCTTTAGATTATACATAATAGGGATCCATGTGAAAAGGTGTTCTCAAGGCATTGGAAATAGGTCAGGGCACCATGGAAACACAAGAGTGAGGTTGGAATATAGCAGAATGATCCAGAGGGAAGATTGGTAGCTCTGTGCGAGCACCTCATGCTTAGTTTGTCTGGATGCCTCAATTCTGCAGCTCAAAGGCCCAGGACAGGGCACTCACTGCCTAAATTGATGAGCAATACTCTGCTGAGTGCTATTTTCTTCAGATTTCCTGGTGGATGGCTGGTCCAGTTGACACTTGGTAAACTACTTCCTGGCTTACGAAGTGAATGCATAAACTGGTACTCACCATGGCATTAAAAAATAATAAAAACAAATATAAAATAACTGCTTTGTTCAATGCTATGACATATAAACTGAAAATTCTAATTTGAACCCATAATAATACTTTAACAATGTGATTCTAGAAAGAAACACTATTATAAGTGGAAAAATAATTGCTTTAATTAGTTAAAAAATTAAAAATCTTCTATTTAGTTAGTTCCACTACTTAACTAAATTCAGTTAACCACTACTGAATAAGAATATCTAGAACCAATCCCGCAATTGGAAGTATGTCTAATTATATTCTGTTTTCTAGGCAATAACAGTATTTATTTTATAGGATAAATTCATTATGTATTTATTAAATGAATCATGGATGGTGAAATGAGTGTGTAAATGCTGAACAATTGCTTGGAAGTAATGGCTTTGGTCTCTTTGGCTCCTGGCAGTCACGAATCACAAGAGTCAGGCATGGTGGCACACATCTATAATCCCAGCATCTAGGAGTCTGAGCTAGGAGAATTTCAAGTTCTACGCCAAAATATTCAACATACCAAGACCCAACCTCAGTAAATCATCCAACCAAATAACTCAGACAGACGGTTCAGGGCTGAATGGGATGCTGGAAAGAAACAGGTGGAAGGTAAGTACAGTGCTGAGCAGAGGAAACAACCACGTCCAGGGGAAGGGCCTGCAAGTTCAGGGAAATGAGGGTAAATACGATTCTGGAAAAAGGCAAAGCAAATGGAAAATAAGATACAAATATCAAGCAAAATTTAGCTACCTTATTAAATGCTAGGAGAAGCTATTCAACCTGTATCTTCAAACTCTCTTCTGGCTCTGTCCCCTCAGTATGTATACAGGCTTAAAGGCTTAATCTTTTCTTGCAGTTCAAGTTTTTTCTTAAATCTTTTCTTAGTGTTGCTGTAAGCATTCATTCTTCTTTTTCTCTCTTCTGTTGTATATGTGTATGTCTGCGTTTCTGTGTGGTGCACGAGGCATATTCACATGTGTGTGTAGGTGCTTATGAACATGAACATATATGGAGGCCAGAGGAGGATTCCAAATATCTTCTTAGGTCTTTCTCAACCTTGTTGTTTTTGTGACAGGGTCTCTCACTAAACTGGAAACATGTCATTTTGTCTAGGCCAGCGAGCTCCCTGGATAGGCCTTTGTTCTCTCATGCAAGCATTAGAGGCACATACAGCCAGGCCTGGCTTTTATATGGATGCTGGACATTAAAAGTTTGGTACTTTTACTTGCATAGTAAGTGTTCTTACCAGCTGAGCCACCTCACCAGCCCCTAAATTAGCCCTTCTTGTTATCATCACTTCCTTAACCACCAAATACTGAAACATGCATGATTCTAGCTGTCACTGAGTAGTGACATTACAATATCTCCGGCTGTATTCAGAACAGTTAATAACGTCTTCTTCAGTGCCCAGCTATTAAATGGGCTCATGATGAATCTCAATAGACATATTTTTAATTAACAAAGGCATACTTGTATATGTTTAAGAATAAAAGGAAGTGTACATTAAAAAGAGGGGTTTCAACAGCTGAAAATGGAACTAATTTAAACTTCAACTTTCTTAAATTCTATGAATGTATTGATGTTGAATGTTACTGCAAGAAATCTCACAGATCAGATTTGGAATGTCAGAAAAATTTCATTTTTTGGCAAACATCACAAATACCATGTGTGGGAGTTAAGGAAATTCATATTCTATAGAGTTTAGAAAACTTTTATAAGCTAATTCCTTTATGTGCATTAATTTTAAATACAAAAAATTTGTTTATGTAGTATTTTAATAGCTGTGCCCTTAAGATTACTTCTATTTTAAAAAGTTTTTAAAAGGATTTGTTCTAGGACTGGAGCGATGACTCAGTGGTTAAAAACACTGGTTATTCTTTCAGAAGACCCAAGTTCAAATCCCAGCACCCATATGGCTACTAACAACTGTCTGTAACTCCAGTCCCACGGGATCTGACAGCCTCTTCTGACCTCCGTGGGCATTTCACGACACGGGTGCACTTATCTACATGCAGGCAATACACGCACAACATAAAATAAAAATAATAAAATTTTAAAAAAGATTAGTTCTATTTGTGGATGTAAACCCTCATTTTAATTTTTTAAAGAAACAAACTCTTTTTTAAATATAAGACTAAATTGCTGTAGCTATTATCCTCAAGCACTCCTCAACTGAGCTGAGAGCTTTCCCTGTAATACAGAAATATATGTACAGAAAAACGTCTCGGATATTTAAGCATATACATTTAGCATTAAGGATGAAATAAGTCTTGAAAAAGAGAAGATAAAATTTGACAAAGCAGCATGAGTTTCAGTAAGAGATTTTAAAGGTGATTATGAATTCAAGGAACCCCTTCAGGTAGATCAAGGGGCATTTGAAGAATCAAGTGTTAATATCTTATGTGAGTGTGAAACAGAAAAATTAGTAAATGGAATGCTGTTTTGTCGCTACGCTTAAGGGCTCCACACAGTGGTAGGGTGGGGAAAGGAAGAGAAGTAAGGGAGATAGGCTCAGCTCACGCGTGCATGTTAGAGAAGAAACATTAGATGTTTTGTAAATGAAAGGAAGAAGACAAGATTTAAATTTCACAAATTAGAAGGGTTCAGTGAACATGCATTTGATGACCTTAGAGAAATAACTGGAATGGGGATTGAACTAAATGAGAAACCAACTAAATCAACAGTCATGAGGCTTCAGGGCAAGCAATGTCTGCGCTATTATCTGATGAGATAAATACAAGTGGATGCCCCCTGGAGCTCCCAGATTTCTGGATTATGCCATTATGTAGAAGGCGGTTCCATGAATCGCTATAGGAAGCCATGCTATTCAGCTTTGTTTAAGCAGCTTTCTGATACATTTTATCACATAAACTTGTTCTTCAATTTCTGTTTGCCACTATACAAATCTTTCCATTCCAAAACTGTAGGTGACATCTCTGGTCCACCTGGCTCTTCAAGCCCCTCAGACACATCCAGGCCCAGTGGATCAGTAGTACCAATGACAGGGCAGCAGTGACTTCTGCCCAGCCAGGATCTACCCTTCACCCTCTCCATGCCATTGTGCGTCTTGCTCTTCTGCTGTTTCAAAACCTTCCAAGTCACTTAGCCATTGATTATTCATTTTCCTTTTCACATTTTTCTTTTATAACCTTTATATGACCTTCAGCCTTTGGTAATGTTTTTGATGATTCAATTCTGCCTCAATGGAATCAATAAATTTACTGCATAATTTTATTCTACTATTTTCCTTATAATATATATTTATGAGGAGCACTGTAATGTGTTTAAGTAAATGGCAGGATTTCACCTCTGGATTTACTTAGTTGCTACCAGAACTCTTTATAGACAGATTTTAAGTAAAACAATTTCTATTTAGTCTATTTTCCCTGGATGATTGTCTGGATAAAGAAACCTCAAACCATACAAAATGGTATCCCAGTGAACTCTAAATAGGTGTAGTGGGTGGTATCCACCAAAAGATATGCATGCTTTTCTTAGAGCCTGTGTACCGATTGGTTCCAAGACACCTTCCCCAATGGATACTGACATAGTTGGATGCTCAAGTCCCTTATACAAACGATAGAGCATTTGCCTATAGCCTAGATTATTTATAATGATCTAGGAATACAAACGGTATAGTGATATTTGCAATAGTGTATTATTTAAGGGATAAGAATAAGGAGAGAAGCCTGAACACTCAATATAGAGACAGCTGGATGAATCTGTAGATGTGGAAGCTGAGGATATAGAGAGTTGACTAAATGTCATATTAAATAGTAAAGGATGAATTAAGTCAAAGATGGATTTAAGGTCACCAATCACCTGCCTTGGAGATAAGGAGATTATCCTGGGTTAAATAAGTGGATCCACAGTCATCACAGAGTCCTCTAAAATAGTAAAGAGAAAACAAGTGCATGTCAGATCACAGCTTGAGGAAAACTGTACTGGTCATTGCTGGCAGTTTTCAAAGTTAGAAAAGGCAGAAAAGGATATACACTTGGAGCTGCACACAGGCATACAGCCCAGCTGACAATACATGTTAGCCCGGTAGACTCATTCCAGACTCTGGTGTCTAGAGCTGTAAGATAATAAATGTGCTGCACTTGCCAACTAAGTTCATGGCAATCTGTTATGGCAGCCACTGGGAACCAATCACGCTGACTTGTGAATTCCAAACCGGCACTGTTTCAGAAGTCTGGTGATTGTGAAACACTGGCTCTGGTTTTACTGTGCTGTGTATTTATTGCCTTATTTTTAGGTAATAAAGTAGGATATTAAAGAGAATTACTAATGATAAATCCCAATGGTTAATAAAAGGACAATTATTTGAGTTGATATTTACCATTTTATCATATTTAATTTTCTATTCAATTTGCTTATCCAAAAATTAATACAAAAGAGAAAAAAGGCAAAAGGCACATTTTTTTTCTTTTGAATTTTTCTGTGAGAGTTCCATAGAGTATTAAGAGTCATTTATTTTAATTCTAAAGTATAAGTAATACTTTTAAAATAACTAAATAACCGTGACAAGCAAGCAATTCCCCAAACTTGAGTAGTAACATTTTCATGTGCTCCCTTTACAGATTCTAATAGAAATATAAAATTATTAAAGCATACACTCTATGATAATGCCTACTTGTAAGAAAAAATTTCCCTCTTTAGTTCAATATAGATGAAAAAGGAGAGGAAGGCAGCTTAAGCCTCTAATTAGTTTTAAAATATGGTGAATTAAAAATATTTTTGCTTTTATATATGATCTGTATGGTATGAGATATAGTTCCAGACTCCTACAACTTAATCAGCTAAATATAAAATGTAACCTTCCATCTGGTAAATCAATTTAACAGACGTAATTGTGCCCCACCATAACTCAATAAGACACCGAGGAGAACCATTGAAACGCTATTTCCTTTTCTATAGAAGAGAATTATGTTCAATTTCAGCATGCTTTGCCTTTCCAAAGTGAAAGTCAACAGGGAGGCATCATGCTCCTTCCCATGATTTTCCCATGAGAAAATCACCAGCAGAGTAGCAAGCTTGTGCTTCTGTTCTTGAAGCATTCCATAATACTAACTTGGCTTTAACCAGAACATATTATTTGGCAGCTAAAACCTTTAATTAGAGTTGTGGTTGAACAGATTTTCACTGAGTTTATGTTCTGAAGGGGCTCAAAGAACAACATTGCTTTTCTAACTAGTTTATTCTATTTCAGGTGGTTTAAATGCTGTGCTTTTCCTAAGGGTAGAAAAAAAAAGAAAAGAATGATGTTCATATTTCTATTTTGCTAGTTTTAGTTACAATTCACCATTTCGTAGTGAGTGCTAAGCATCAGAGAAGAAGAAAAGATTGAGGCACTCCTTCAAACAAATGTTTACTGAGCATTTGCTCTGTGCAAGGTTTATATTGGGATCATGGAAGAAAAATTAATTAAGCAAATATTTTATGTGTATGAGTGTTTTGCCTGCATTTAAGTAAGTGTAACCATGTTGTTCAGTGCCTGTGGAGGCCAGAAGAGAATGTTGATCTCCTGGAGTTGGAGTTATACACTGTCATTAGTCACCATATGGGTGCTGGGAACCAATTCGGGTCCCCTGAAAGAGCAGTCAGTGCTCTTAACCACTGAGTTATCTCTCCAGCCCAGCAGACTTGTCTCTTAATCAGCTCTATGTTCTCAAAGTAACCACATTTCTGGGGGAGCCTAAGTGCTGAATAAAAAGTTTGCTTTGATCTCCCTCATCTCTTGCCTTATTCAGAAAAAAAGCCCCAGAACGGGCCAATTATGAAAACTCCTTCTTTGAGTATTCTGAATTCAAAGAGTGGTAACAGATCTCTAGGAACAGTAACAGAACTAAAGGACTGATACTCCTGGATCTTCAGTCTCTTTCCAGTCTCCATGCTGTGAATTTGTAGAAAGACCAACTCAGGGTCACCAGGAAAAAGCTTGTTTTTTTAATCAATTAGCATATGAGCTCCTGAGCTGTTGTTCTTCAATTCTTACCTCCACTTTCCTTCTAAGTTAAACATAGGCAGCTTCTTAAACTATGTACTCCAGTAACATTAAAAAATATTTTCTTTTTAACCAGCTTCAAGTTTCAACCTGTAACAGGACAATTTCAAACTCAGACGTTTACTGTGAATATAAACTTCCTGATCTTTGAATTTTACATTCTCCTCTTACACTCTTCGCCTTCAGAGAGACAGAGACAGAAGACTTAATAGTCAAGGTGTTTCCCTATGTAGCAGGATCTTCTCTCCCGCTTATAGGCTGGGTATATTCCCGTGGCCTCATACAATACATTCTTGGGTTTTCTCAGTGGCTGTGGATTCTGACTCACTATTCTTATTTTTAGCCAGTCAAGCATTATAAAGCTATCAATGTCCATCTTTGGCACATGCAGCACTTTATTTCCCTTCCAGCCTTCTGAAGAAGTCTCTCATCACTAAATTCTATACTGCATTTTCTTTTCTGACTTTGATTCCTTGTAAGTCTTCCCAGTTCCTCAATTCTGTAAAATTGGCATGCATACTAGCCCTGATCTCTGTTTCTTTCTCTTATTTTACTCCTCTGGGAAGCTCATAAAAGCATTGTATTTGCAATAAGTGGGCATATTAATTCTTCAAGAAAGTAAACATTATCCTAGTAATAAATCCTAAGAGAAGTCATTCTCCATGTATGTATACATAACTATAATGCAAAACATAATGGGTGTATTTTTAAAACTTCTATACAAGCTGGATAATTACTCTTCATGTTTTTACTACAGCTAAATTGTAAGAGAATAGCAATGAATTTTTTTTTCTTTTGGGGGGGGGCTCTCCCTGTAGCCCCAGCTGTCCTGGAACTCACTATAGACCAGGCTGGCCTTGAACTCACAGAGATCCACCTGCCTCTGCCTCCCGAGTGCTGGGATTAAAGGCATGTACCACCATGCCTGGCTGCAATAAATTTTTTAAAGCAATAAAAAATTTAAAGATATGGAATCTTGAAACATATAAAAATTTATTATTTATTTATTCATAAGCCTATATATTTCCCTAAAGGAATCTAATAGATCTTTGAAAATAGGACTTTTGTATGTAGAAACTGTAAAGTAATATTTGGCACTAATTTTCTTTAGTGGTGCCTTGTAATATGTCATTGATCAACAAATTAGGTCTTATATTTGTTTATAGCAAACAAATTTGGATAATTTAAATTTTAAGGAAGATGTTTTATTTTTAGAATAGTTTATTTGAAAAAGTTAAATATTTAGCTGTGGAAAGAACATGTCAATTTGTGGTTTTAAATGATTTCCTTTCAATAGAAAATGTCTGTCAGAGTTGGCCTTCTGATGACTAGCCCAACTTCATATGCTATTTTAAAATATTTTGAATATCATGCATGATTGGAATGAAACTAGTTTATGAATGGTACAAACTTAAATTACTTGGACTCTCTGCTTTTATTACAATGGATGCAGCATAGTACTTTAATTTTAGTCAAATTTCCTTTTTCAGTGATACTTAACAGCAGATCTGTCTGAACAGAGCACAGAGGTTGAAAGGCAGATTTCTTGTCTTCAGGTCTGGCATTGTACCCCCTACTCTAGTATATAAAGTAAAGACTGAAGAAAGTTATGAAATATATGAGACAGCTCAAACCAGCAAGAAATAATGAAATGTATGTCTAGCTTTATTGTACAAGGTCAATAAACTCCATAGGCAGGACATTGAGAAGTTATCCTGCACATAGAGACAAATGCTCTCTACCTTTAACACATAAATTTAACTGGCTATTTACAGTTACTCTTCAAAACTGATTTTACATGCTAACTAGCACATCAAAATTACCTGCCACATTCTTCTTTGTCATAAATTTACAATGCAGAGAAAAATCGTTTTGAAGTAAGGAAATGCCATTATGTCCCATGCTCCTGTTGAGACTGTATGTTCTTTGTTTTCAAAATATGATTAAAAAAAGATCTTAATGCATTTCACTGGGGAATACATGTGATCCTATTATATCCTTAACATTTAAAAAATATTTTATTATTTTTGTATTTTATGTATGTGCGTGTATTGCCTGCATGTATGTGAGTGCACCCATGCTGTGGAGGTCAGAAGAGGGCTTTGGTTTCCCCTGGAACTGGAGTTAAGGATGGTTTGTAGCTGCCGTGTGGGTGCTGGGAATTGAACTCGGGTCCTCTGCAAGAGCAGTCAGTGCTCTTAATCACCAAGCCATCTCTCCAGCTCTGTATCCTTAACATTTTGAAAATAAAATTTGAAAGACAAAGTACTACATAGATTAGAGGTTTGCATGTACTTATGTTATACAGAAGTTAGTCACATCTAAAAAACTACTTTTTGAATGACACAGCTGTATCATATAAAAATGTTATCTTCATTGTCGAAACCACACAAAAAATATGATTGTGCAAATAATCTAGGTGGCAAGGACAAAGCAAGTTGCTGAATTATGAGACTTCAATGCTCATGCTGGGAGCAGGGAAGATAGAAGGACTGTGAACTACTTTCTATGAGTTGTGATACTTAACACAGACCAGTGTCTGTATAATGATCCACATGAAATTCATAATAGGAGAATGACCAGGATCACAGCTGCCCAATACAAGGAGGAAGGCTGGCCATGTTTTCACTTAGTACAGTTTGTTTCAGAACTATGTAAGCTCTACACAGATATCCAGGGTGGGTGGCCAGCTCTTCTTCCCTCCAGTCCTAGTATAACTGATTCTACAGTAAGAGTGATTGATCCAGGTTGCACAAAAGCTGAGACATTAAGTGTGCTAGTCCTCATGCAGGAATACTGAGAGAAGTGCTTGCTTCTGTACTCTTATGCTGTGAAGAGGTAAGTCTGGGGTCACTTTGGGACATCCTTGTCATTGAAGAAAGCATTGCTGTATACAAAGTACAACAGAACTGAAACAGACCTCATAAGTCTAGTAACATTTGAACACAATGAATTCACATCATGTATATACCTGAACACTAGAAAGATTCCATAAAATGACCCTCTACTTTTAAACTAGGCTAATTTTTGTTTGTTTTTTGCGTTATAAATATTAAAGAGTTCTGAAAAGCACATTTTTGTTCAGAGCTTATTTTAGGGGTGACCAGAATTGCAATGCTTCTGAGACTGTGTCCAAATTCAGTGGAGACAGTCTGTTGTGGCTTTAGTGACTCTGCATAGGGTACTGAGGGATTTCTTACTGATACATCAGAGGTGTACCTGCCTTGGCCAATACCTACATTGTGCTAAATGGCAGTCATTATTCACAAGTGACTACTTAAATTTATATTTACATTAATTCAAAGTAGTCAATAAAAATTTAGCTTCTAAATCACACTAACCACATTTCAAGTGTTCAATGCCACAAAGCTACATGAGCCAGTGACTGTTGAACTGGTCAGTACCATGTACACAAACTGTCCACTACCATAGAAAATTCGGATAGGCAGACCTGCTCTACACTATTTTTAAAGAACAAGCTATACACAGCTACTGCAGCTGTCCAATAACTCCTCTGAGACTATTCTATGTAAGCTTCTTGAACACATACACAGTAAAAATAAGAGGTATTAATTGAAGTTGTAGGTACCTTATAGCTGCAGAGTGCTAGAATCACAACGCCTCTTTGTAGCTGTGTTCTTTGGGTGGTTTCGACCTTTGCTTTCACTCAAGATGAAAATCTGAAAATATGACATAGCTTCTCCAGGAGGGCAGGGCCCAGTCTAAGAAACAGTTTTCAGGCAACCTGTCAGAATCCCATTACAAGTGTTTCATGACAAAGGCCACGAGCCCAAGTGCTAAACGTCCTACCATTGCTCATCTCTTTCCTACTACTAGTAGGAACAGAACTAAATGCTTTTGTCAAGGAATGAAGATATAACAAGATTCTCTTCAATGACATCTTTTTTAATCATCTGATCGGAAAGAAAGAAAGACAATCTGATCAATCTGATGTCTAATCATTGATATATAATTGTCAACTTTTACAAAACTTATAATGACCTAAGACTCAGATAAAGAGAAGAAAGGATTTATGAAGGAAGACAGTTATTTTGCACATAAAAAGAAAAGAATGCAGTACTAGGACCTCAATAAGCATCAAGATAAGCGACGAAAGAGCTCCACAAAAGAGTTCTACAAAAGGGGAGGCTGGGAGGCTCGAAGAATGGTAACAGCACTTGATGAAAATTCTTGCATGCCTTAATAACCTCTTACACATTCTTTTAAACGTCTAAGAAGGCTCTTGCACACATGGCACTAGTTCCATCTCAGACTTCTTTGCCATAAAGGATAGTGTCATTTCAAAGGAAACACAGAGTTGGATGAAAGCTGAAGGGAAATAAGGTCACAAATATTTAATTATTTACTTTGTTTGATCTTTTAATTTATTTCATTAGCTATGTCTAAAGAAACATAAGTGTATATAGTTGTATGGAATATTTCCTCAGTATTTCAAGTTCTATAGCTGTGAATTTTACAAATTAGGACTATTTTTCAAACATTCCCCTGACTTTACAACAGATGGCTAAATGTTTTAAAAGTCTTAATTATTATTTTTTGCCAATTTCTCATTCCAATCTTATCTAAAATGTCCTGCCTGTACTTTGAGCATTTTATAAAGCAAAAAAATATTTCATTAGACTTTGCTGTGGGTGAACAATTATGTTGAATTCAAAATACAATTATGCAAGAATCATTTATCTTCTACTTAGGCATTCTTCAGATAATTAGCACTTTCTTACTATATGCTTCAGGAAAGAAAACGATGCATTTCCTTACATACAATCTTAGGAAACAGTTTGATCTATTTTTCCTTTAGATGAGAAATCTGAAATTTAAGAAGAGAAGCACAGTTAAAGTCTTTTAATTTATGTACTAGTATTAATAATTCCTTTCACTAAGGCTATACAAGTATTCTTAGTCACTTACTGGAATTATGTATGTTGAGGTTGTCATATGTCAGGCACCATTCAGAGGACTTTCATGCAGTATGGGTATATTGCTTACAACAGACTTGCAAAGAAAATCTTTTCCTCAGTGGACATTTGAAAAAACCGAGGCTGTAATGTGTGGAGATTACACAGCTCTGAGCCAAGGCAGAATTCTCAACCATATTATTTCTATGCCTTGTCTCTCTAGACTAGATTGGCTTTTTCCCACTAGTTTCCCCTTCAAGCAAGTAAACTGAGTTAAAGATTCAAAGTTCTTACAAGGATGATTAATTACCCCACAAATCACAATTGATGCTTGTGCTAGGCTCTAATTACCCATCATATTAACTGCATATATAATTAGTAAGATCAGTTTCTCATTTATTGAACTATGAATTTTAATTCATTGTGGTTATTGAGTGTAACCTAACCACTCTTAATTTTTGGCTCAAGAAAATTAATTTCTGCTATGAGTACTATGATTTTAAAGTGAAAATTTATACATTATAAATTTGTATTCTTCATCCATCACAAGTAATCTTACTATTCAAAAACTACTTAAATATGCTTTATACTACAATAATTAGTAAGTAATAAAATGTAGTTAGCTTGTATAAATGAAATCTTATTTTTAAAAGGAGCTGAGAGCTCTGATTACCAGATAGTCAAAAATTGGTTTTATTTTTCTGACCTTAACAAATTTCATGGATTAGCTATTATCAGAAAAATAAGTCAAATATAGACAAAATTTCTTACAAATTTTCAATGTTACAGGTTAGTGTACACTCCATTCTGATGCAGTATTTGAGTAAACTTCTTTGGAATGTAACAATAGACCTGATTTCTACTTCAAAGGGAAGAATAAGAAAACAAATAAATAAAGACAGAGAATTAAAAAGTCAAATCACAGAATGAATCATTAGGTAAGAGACTCTAGTATAAAGCATGTAACACGTCTCAAGCCAATATTTAAAAAAAATTATTTATTGTTACTCTATGTGCCTGAGTGTATTGCCTGCATGTATGGACATGCATCCATGTCTTGCAATGCCCACGGAGGTCAGAAGAGGTGCTTCCAGTTAAGACTTGAGTTTGATCACCAGGCCCCACATGGTAGAAGCAGAGAACCAATTCTCGCAAGTTTTCCTTTTATCTTCACGTGGAGGGGTGTGCACATGCACAAACACACAAATAGTTATAATACAATTTTTAAGGAAAAGGAATTTAAGAAATAAAAATCACAGTAACAGAAAAGCAGAATACCACTGATGAGTTCGTTAGTAAGTTGGACATTGCTGAAGAGAAAATGATCTTGATCTGCTCCCCCCAACAAATAATGCTAAACAATGAAACAGAAACCCTCATATCGTGGGGCAATAAAAATATTATTTATGTCTAAATAGAGCACCATGTAAACCAGTCAGAGGGGCTTAGGAAGGATGCAGATAGGGGAAGAGGTCGAATACGATAAAAAATGTACTGTATGAAATTCACAAAAAATTGGATAAAAAATTTTGAAATGTGATAAAGGAAATAAGGACTTCAAATTTAATTTATTATTGTTAGTGTGTATGGTGTGTGTGTGTGTGTGTGTGTGTGTGTGTGTGTGTGATGTGTGTGTGTGTGTGATGTGTGTGTGTGTGTGATGTGTGTGTGTGTGTGATGTGTGTGTGTGTGTGATGTGTGTGTGTGTGTGATGTGTGTGTGTGTGTGATGTGTGTGTGTGTGTGTGTGTGTGTGTGTGTGATGTGTATGTGAGTGTGGCCATGAATGGGCACATGTGGAAGTCAGAGGACAACTTTTAGGAATCAGTTCTCTCCTTTCTCCATGAGGATATAAGTCATGTCTGTTAGGTGTGAGCAGAAAGCTTTTACCTGCAGAGTCATCTCACCAGTCCCAGAAGGAGAGTTTTATGATACAGAGGATGGAGATCATCAAGAAATTAATGACTGACACTGATTTACATATATGAGAATCTCAGACAATATGAAGCTGTAGAAATATACCGAGTTCCACATGTAGGCACATCATGTGCAAAAGCCAAAAAGCCAAAGAACCTTGTGAGGAATGGGTCGGGAGAGAAGACACTGTCCATATGAATGAGAAGCAGCACATCAGCTCCTGTCAGAACCGTGTGATAAAGAGAAGAATGCTGAAGTACAGCGTTGAGCCCAGAATCCTGTATTCAGTAATGTCAGCCTTCAAGTATTGGGTAAAAACAAAGACAAACTGAACAAAGGAAATTTGTTGTCGGTAGACCTGTGTTGGTAAAAGACAAAATGTTAAAAGAAGTTCTTTAGTAAGAAGAGAAAGAAATGTATTCATATAGTCAGATCTGTAAGGAAGGAATGCACAGAGGCAAGATAAAATGCCTCATGATTCCTACTACTAACTGATCTGATAGATGCTTGGATGCTACAAGGACAGAAAGCAATGCTATGAAAACACTATTCATTTGAAAAACACCAACTACTAAAAT
This sequence comes from Nannospalax galili, assembly GCF_000622305.1. Classification (NCBI taxonomy): domain Eukaryota; kingdom Metazoa; phylum Chordata; class Mammalia; order Rodentia; family Spalacidae; genus Nannospalax; species Nannospalax galili. Next base: position 2,256,420 of record NW_008329134.1, read on the forward strand.
GTATATAACAAAAGGTAAATAATCAGAGTGCATCCATAGCTAAAGCAAATACTGAATCGGTAGCTAAAAACTTCAAATACTAAGGCAGTAGTTCCAGATGCTTTCACAGGCAGACTGTTAGAGACATTTAAGGAAAATAGAAAACCAAACAAACCCATAAAACATTTCCTAAGAACAGGTAGTACTCTGTCTTTCATCTGAAAGAAGAAAAAAGATTTTTCAATAAAATATAACAAAACAAAACAAAGACAATACACAAATGCGCTATAGATCACAAGCAAATATGATTTATTCCAAGAACATTTGTCTGGTTGAATATTTGCAAATTAGTTCATGTGATCACATCAAATAGCTAAATATAACATGGGCACATGAATTGATACAGGATAAAAGTTTCCCAAAACGCAAATCAAGATAATTCCTTGAAGACTAGAAACAAAGTGGCCCAGGTGTGGGGGCACATGCCTTTGACCCCAGCATACTTTAGACAGACTCAGGCAGATCTTTGTGAGTTTGAGGCCAATCAGGTCTGTATCATAAGTTTCAGACCAGTCAGTACTACATAGTGAGACCCTGCCCTCCCTCCAAAAAAGAAAAAAAGAAACCAGCCAAATTGATAAAGAAAACAAACACACAGTCTACAGCTAAGATCACACTTAGCTGCTGAGAAAAAGATGTAATTAATTTGACCAATATTAGTAATAAGGGAAAGATGTCCTCTCACCTCTCCTATTTACTTTGTTCTGAAATGTGCTACAAAATACAATAAGTGATGAAAACCAAAAAGAATATATGTAGAAAAAATAAAGAAATAAAACTGGTTTTGCTTACAAAGCACATGCTTAGGTCTATAATCTCAAAAGCATCAAAGCAGTAAGACTCCTGAAAACAGAAAGCAATCACAATAAATTTGCAACATATAAGGTGTTTCCTTAGTTTTTTTTTCACTTTTTGGCACAAGGGATTGAACAAGCTTATGCCTGCCATACTCTTCCACTGATCTACAAACCCCCAAATCGATTTGTTAATTCACAAAAGCCAAATGCCTTCTTATATACTGGCAGTAAACCACTAGAATTTGAGTAACACTAATATTTGCATTGATATCATGAAACACGTAACTACAGATCTAATACACTTGTATATAAGATCTATATGATGAAAACTATAAGACTTTGAAGGAAGAAGTGAAGGAATTTCTAAACTAAAGGAAAATTATTATTGTTCGTGGATAGAGAACAATTGTTAAGGTGAAAATTCTTTCCAGCTTTATCTATAGGTTCAACATAAGTCCAGTAATTATCTCAGAAGTCTTTTGGAGAACATCAACAAACAGATTATAATGTACGTATGGGAAGGCCGAATGCAGAAATTAGCTAATACTGAAGAGGAGATGGAGGACTGATACTTCCTGACTTTGTGGTATTGGCAAAAGTTAGACTAATAGAACAGAAGAGAGTCCACTAATAAGCATACACAAATACAGTCAGTGGCTTTTGATAAAGGAGCCAAGGGAAGGGAAGTCATTCGAAAATGGATGACAAATTTTTGGACAAACATTGTTGGCCAAATTGGGCATGCACTTACAAAATATTGAATGCAAATGAAGACATTAAACATTTTTCAACATTTACTCAAAATAGATTATAATTCATCCTTAAATTTTATTATTTTTATTGTATGTATATGAGTGTATTGCCTGCATGTATGTAAGTGTACCTGTGTCATGCAATGTCCATGGAGGTCAGAAGAGGGCTTCAGATTCCCCTGGAACTGGTGTTACAGATGGTTTTTAGCTGCTATATGGGTACTGGGAATCAAACCCGGGTCCTCTATAAGAGCAGCCAGAGCTCTTACCTATTGAGTCATCTCTCCAGTCCCAATAATTCTAAATGTAATGTATAAAACTACAAAATTTGTATAAGACAACCCATGTGTCTTTTTTCTAAGAATGAGGTTTTAATATAAAACTAAAAGCATTAAAATACTGATACATCTAACTTTATTAAAATCTAAGTCTTTTGTGCAGTGAAAGACACTGGCAGAGAAACAAGACCCACCTCGCGTGGGGGGAAATATCTGTAAAGCACTGAAGTCAACAAGTTCCCCAGTTTCTTACTGAAGCTGATCAATCTTCCCTGAAGGGCAGCTGAAGTACTCCTAGGTATTTACTCAGTTGAGTTGAAAACATGTCCACACAAAATCCTGCAGCTATGTTCATAACCACCAAAACTTGGAAGCAATCAAAATGAGCTTCAACAAGTAAATGGGTAAATCGACTGTGGTTCATGCATACAATGGAATGTTATTCAGTGACAATATTTGATAAGTCATGAAAAGACATGGAGTAATCTTAAATGTATAATGCCAAAGGAAAGAGGCCAGCAGGAAATGGCCACATCCTGTATGATTCTAACTGTATGACATTCTTGGACAAAGTACAACAACAGAGAAATTTTTGAAAAAGAATTACTAGTTATTAGTTTTTGTGTTTGTGGTGTGGAAGAATGGGCCAAACAGAGGGTTTTTAAGGGGAGTTTTCAACACACGTACTTTGAGATAGCTGCTCAATCTTTCCTGAATCAAAAACTATTCTAAAATTGAATGTTTATTGATGAAAAACAAGGTAAGTGTAAATTAACGCATGATACAATCAATTACATCTCCTTATACGGCAAAGACTTGAAATGCGCTTGCTACTGCTGTTGGAAATCGTACAAAGTTTTGGAATGTCAGGAAATGTGCAAAATGATAGAAGAGGAAGAAGAGGAGGAGGAAGTGAGAGATGAAGGGAAGGAGGGAGAGATTAAGGCATTTTAAGAAAATCTCCTTGAGTTAATTTTAATTATAATAGCTTGAATAGGTTGCCAAAGTACCACAACCTGACTGCTGACTGCTTTATCAAGAGAAGATTTATAAAGCTATATATCTCATTGCTGTCTCCTTTCCAGTTACTGTGTGTGGAAAATGCCATTGGCCTTCCAAAACCCTAACTTATATTTGGACTCCTTCCATCTTTGAGTCATATTCCTGTGCTGCTGACCAGTAAAATGAGTATTTCAGTAAGGCTGGAACACTCTTATTAGCCAAAGCCAAGTATCATATGGCTTGTGTACTTTAAGAGGTTAATATACCCAATCATTTTGCTTTGTTCAGAAGGATTAAATAGAAAGGTTACAACGTTCAAAGAAAAGCAAAGTTCAGTGGATAAGACCTCGATAATAAAACAGAGGATAAAACCTCTAGAAATTTTTACTGTAATATTTTATGAAACATATGCACATGATCACTGGAACAGAGTCCAAATTAAATGGTTTTAAAGGTCAGTTCAAAGTCACCATATATGCAATACCTCTGTGAGAAAAATACACTAAATTTCAAAATTGCCAAGACCCAGAAGGTTCCTTCCTTCCTTTATTATCAATACAATAGTGTCTTTTATAAGGCATGGGAGTAATCTATTACAGTAATAATGCTATGTTCTGAAGCTTGGCATTCAGGAAAGAATGTCCCTATCAACACACCCTTGTGTTCTAGAACAGTGATTCTAGAAGGGAGGGATACTTTAAGTATGGGCAAAAAATATAAAAAATTTAAAACAATTATGTGATTCTCAACCTCGAAACCAATTATAATAAAGCCATTGATGAATGGAGGAAAGTAAATGGACATTATTCGCTAATTGGACTACAAGGGCAACTCTGATTCTCCCAAGAGGAAGGAAGCAAAGGTCCACTTTGCATGACGAAGGTCAGATTTCTGCGGGCAAAAAGTCAGACTTCTATAGCTGACTGCTCCCGGGTTGTCACTAAGGACAGTGGGGCCCTGAAAGGTCAAAGAGCTTCCAAATTGTGCTCCCTGCTTGCAGGACCTCCCTTGGGCTACCTTAATCTATTTAAAGTCATTAAGACCTTTACTCTAGTTCTCATTTTATTCTCTTAAACTTTACTACTATATATAGACATTCAGTACACAGTTGGTTTGAAAGAAATAAAAACTATTTACTATCATATAATCTCAAAAGACAGGATCCACTCATTTAACAAGTTCTTTTAAGTCCAAGACTGAACTCAGTGAAATTCAAGTAGATAGCACAAACTGACAATATGGCTCTAGAGACAAAGCTTAACTCTGTAATAGCTGTGCTGGTGCTTCTTCTGGATGATCTACGGCAATACTCTAGAGGTAGATTGCAGTTAAAATGATGTGACTTTATACAAGAATCAATATCCACAATCACAGCCTACATTTTATCATGGTAAAATTATACCGTTTACTTTTTTAAGACTTTTCAATCAGTGGAATGCAGTAAGTGGTGAAGTGAGCGTAACCGAGATATCTCAGTGTTCCTCTGTGGAGTGCAGTTACGTCTACATTTTCTCACTATGCAACTGTCAATACACCAAAAGGACTGTATTTTTAAGAGTTGAATAGTTCTGCCTATTTGTAATAAATGAAGGATATCTCAATTTTAGCTAGTGTATAGAAAACATCTGTGGTTAATTACATAATGCTTTTTTTAAAGCAGACAATGGGAATTGAATTAAGAATACTTTGAAACCTCTGTAGAGATATTAAAGTATTGATGGGTTTTCAAGAACTTTATTGCTACAATGCTTAGAAATGTTTGGTTTTACAGATCAGCAGCCTGACACTTCATAAATATCATATTTTCAGTAGAAAATGAGCAAATATAAAATATTGGGCAAATTCAGAAAATATACCACTAGTTAGGCCAGGGATTTTGCTATCATTATATCTCACATAGAGAGGCAGCAAAAATGTCTTGCATAGCTGCACAGATTTGAGAAAGAGTGCATAACATATATCCTGAGCAGGATTTTGTTGTGAATTGAGAATTTCAATGAGAATAAATTAACAGCTTGTTATTCACTCTTCCCAGAGGGAAAACGAAACTGTTCTCATGGAAACAGTAGGATATAAAGTACCAGCTTTTTTTGTTTTGAAAAAGATGAGATTTTCTTTCTGGATTCTTGAAGGCCCCAAATACCACTTCCTTCAGGGACAGTATTGGCTCTGTAGTCAGTTTCTCATGCCAGTGATAAAAACATGTTCAAAGGCCATGGGATCAGGACAGAGGTGTCTTGAATGTAAAGACACCTTTGAATGCAAAGTTCCCATCAGGAACTTCCTGCCATAAGAGGACTGACTGACCAACTGTTTTCTTTCCTTTCAGTGACTACTTGGGCTCTTGCATGTCAGTCCCTGTCCTGACTGAAGTAATATTCATATTATCTTTTTCAGTAGCTCTTATACATACTACCGGTAAAACTACACATCAAAGCTGTAAGTCTCATAGTTCATGAATCAATTTTCATAAAGTACAACCCAGGTTTTAGAAATACATAGAGTATCACTCTTTGCTTTCTTCCTCTTACTTCAGAGAAGTTTATCTATAAGAAAGGCAGTAGGATTCATAGGGAACAATGGGAAATTCTGGTGCAGTACATAAAGCTCATTCTTGTCTACACACAGGATTTATGCACCTAATGTTCTAGAAATGCAAAACTCTCTAGGCTATAAAAATAAAAGGCACAGATTGCTTCAAGAAACGTCAGCACCTTTCCCAGTATCTGCTATCATATGAGCTAGATGCTGGGTAATAAACTTCTTTTCATGCTTAATTTTATTTTTAAATCTTCATTATGCCACAGGTAAATTATCTGACAGACAATGGCTTTAGCATGTGTTTGTACAATCTACATCCATTTTAATTACTCCACATTACTTGGGAAATGAATATAATTATTTGAAATCATCATTCTTTATATTTTATACATAAATTTGCAGTTCAAAAAGACCTGAGTAAAAATACAATATATTAAACTATCTGTTCTGTGAATAGCTATTGAGGTGAGTTGTAGATATAAAGAAATTTCAAGTTAGTAACTATCTCTAAATAGCAAGTTTTAGAACAGAATGTTGACAACTGTAATCCATGTATATTTCTACCTGTTACTGAAAAATATTGATTATAGCGGGAAAAGCATAAAACACATTAACTATCACATATCAGTGAGGTTCAAAAATAAAAGAAGACGGGCAGACAAATAGACCTTAGAGCTATAGGACTGTTAACTATGTTCTAATAGAAGATTCATTCTGTTATTCCTCCCAAACAAATTCTAACCCCCAGGAATGTAGGGACTTGTGTATTCTCACTTGCAAGAATACTAGGGACAATTTTTTTGCTCTGAGTTCTGTAGTCTGTAGACTACTAGGAAAGTAACTTAGAAGGAAGCTTTGATCTGATGTTCACCACATCAATAACTGGAATTAGAAAGGGTAAAGATATTTGTAAGGTAAAATACCACTTATTATAATACCCATTTTTACTTTAGTAAATGGTTGGCACAAAGAAGGAAACCAGACAGTAGAGGAAATTAGAGGTCCTTAAAATGGAGAAGAACTACATATCTATCGTTCTTCATTTCACCCATTATTGCTAACGTTGAAAATAATATGACTAAAATCCAAATATGCCAAGCTTTTAAAGTGAAGAAAGTTTGATTATATTGTGAATCAACTAATGTAGGGAGAAGGAGTGCATGGGTGGGTATGCATGTGTGGGCCCATGTATGTGCACCAGAGTACATGCATGTGCTTATGGATATTTGTCTCAGGACGGTGTTGCGTAGAGTACACTACACTTCAGGTCCTTTCATTTCCATTGATAGGGGTGCAAAATGAAACTGAGGTATGTCATGGAAGAGAAAGTACTGTTCTTGCTAAGCCAACTTACCAGTTTTTCTCAGGGGGAAATCATCCTTGGCATCCTGAGCTCCTGGTAATGTGTATTTGTAGGATGGAGATGTTCCACTAAGGGGTGGAGAGCTTTGATCCAGTGATGTGTGGTGGGCGGCCCTACAAAAGACAAAGAAGGTGTTCATACTGAGGCTGGATTGTAGTATATGTTGATCAGCAATGATCAGCTGTACATGCTGTGCACGTGCCTCAGCTGTGTTTATGTCTGTTCCCCTTACTGTATACAAACCACAGCCTCATGTAGTCAAGTTCACTGTAGCAGGATGCTGTGGGATGATGCAGGATTCTAAAGAATGCCCACCCTGCTCTGGTCATTCATTCATATCTAAAATTTCACTTCACTAAAAGTAGGAACTGAGATTTCTACAGTCTGAAATTACTATGTATGACTTCTGAATAGCTATACTAAAAAAAAGAGAGAGACATCACTTGAATATTTGAGAGCAGCCAATATAGAACAAAGGTGGTGAAAATGGACATTTCCCAAAGAGTTCATTACTGCTAGTGAGTGCCACCATCCTGCTAGCCTTGTACATCATGAGGCTCTTTCTACTGAAAAGACAGTAGAGCCAACAGTCTCAGGTCTCCTGACTCCTGCACCGTGAAAGGGAAAGCACATTCTTCTATATAAAACTAATTTAAAAATATTTTCTTTCTTAAATGACAATATCGAAAAGATTTAATTGTGTTATTAGAAAAGAGTTTATAGGACTGAACTCAGGCTACACAGTGAATAAAAACAACATGATTATTACATATAATGGAAACAATGCATAGGGCAGAGGGCTACCACCATAATGACTGTTCTACCACAGTTATTTATTTGAAAAAAAAAACACATTCTCAATAATTAACTGGCTTAAGGACATTTTATGTACCTATAACTGATAAAAATAGTATTAAAAGTGCACTGTTTTTCTGGTCTTTTTAATGGAGAAGGAAACTGATCTTTCAAGAATTCAAGGAAATTGTCCACAGCCACATAATGGATTCCTGTAATTCAGATTCCTAAATTAATGATTTATGGAATCTGGAATTGGACTATACCGAAATTCAATTCCATATAAACAAGAAAAGATCACTAAGTAACACAATGAGCCACATTTAATATACTCAAGAGAGCAGTTAAAGAATTTTCAGCTGACAAATTATTTCCAAATAGTTGTTTCTCATTAAAAAAACTGTTTCCTTTTAGCACACTATGATACCAATTACTTTCTCAGGTCAACTGATATGTATGATGGACATGACATAATCTTTCAAGTGTATAAAAATTTGGAACACGCCTGTTACCTTAGTTGGGTATGCATGGAAGGGTAGATACCTATAAAATAGACTTATAAGTACAATAAGGCTTTTTAAAATCTCCTGGGATGTTTCCAATTTCCATAAAGTAATTAATATTTACTTCATGTCATGGTAATGTGAAAGACTGAAAAATATGTTCATGTAAATTCTTAAGGTCACTTAGCAAACATATTTATGAGAATGAAATCATTATCTATTAGCCTATTAGCAAATGTGATTTATCTATCCATTCTCCAGTCTGGTTCTGAAAAAAAACATATTAATCATATTTCACAGAGAAAAAGAATTATATAGTACATAGTAACTCTCTGCCAGACTTGAGGAAATACGGTTCCAAAAAAAAACTCTAATGGCACAGTGTTTCATGTTGTCAGTTTGTGTGTCAGAAGTCAAACTATTATTTCTCTGGGTGGAAAGAAATGAGGTGGAGTGGGCAGGGGTGAACTAGTCACTGAGGACCTGGTTTTATTTATTTAGTGATTTTCCTTCTTTTTCTTCTTTTCTTCATTTTTCCTTATCTTCTTTCCCAGTTTTCTTTTTAATAAAAATCATTTGAATTTCTCAAAATAGCTCTGGTTAAATTTATATTAAGCCAAGTAAAACAAAATGAAGCCACAATCTGCCAAACCTCCACAAATCTTATCCGATGTACCATCTCAGAATAGACAGAAAGGAAAAAATAAGAAGTACAAATCCATCCTTTGGTCCCAACCCCTGTGTCAGTTAGTCATTCAACAGAGAATATAATACGTCCCGAGCCCTCACTGATAACAGGTAATGCTAATCAGGAACTGCTCTCTCTTCTCTACTTTCTCACATTTTTTCCTAGACCTTTCCAGCAACCCTAGTGTCAGGTGCTATTGCTATACTCTCTACGGAGAAGGAAATTGATTCTTAAAGAATTCAAGGAACTTGTCTATTGCCAAAGAGCTGAGAACTGCAAGGCCAGGATTTGTACCCAGGTTGGCCAAACAGAACTTCTGCTCTCTAGTCTTGGAACGAAAACAAACAAACACCGAACATACGTGTACCAGAGCTTGGGATGGCGGCTCACGGAATGATTCTTTCCATTAGCTGGAGTGTCTTTTGTTGCTGATTTACTCAACAGGAATTCTTGAAGCTTCTGCTTTACTTCTGTACTGGCCACTGCCCCTGAAACACACACAGAACCAGAAGCTGACAGTGATGACCTTCCTCTCACACCTCAAGAACACTTAGCAAAGGATAAGAAGGACTATCACTGGTCACAGCATATGAAGTTTTCCTATTAAAAGAAGAATCCAGAATGTACTTAGGCCTTAGAAAATAGCAGTTTGCAACTGATATACCTAAATTGCATATTTTCAAAAGACCTTCAAAGAGTTTGTTAATTGCTTTTGCAGAAAAGAGCTTCCAAGGACTAATATTAATTCATATTTAAGTTTAAAAGTTTTAAAATAAAATATTGCTAGGAGTTGTGGCCTCTAGGTCAGTGATACAGTACTTGTCCATCATGTGTGAAGCCCTATGCTCAATCTCCAACCCTGCTAAATGCATGAATGAATGAATGAATAAATAAATAAATAAATAATAAATGCCGTGACTAAGCAACAAAACACTGACTTTTGATTTTATTCTTTTAATCAAGAATGTTGAGGACCAGAGCAGATTACTTCAATACGTTAAAAATGATCTTTTATGATTTTAAAAACTCAACATTGTTATAAAAAATTCCTTTGAGTATTAAACAAATGAATATTGCTGAAAATTTCAGTTCAAGTGATCAAATTTTAAACTTTGCAACGACCTGAGTTTGAACTGACTGGATGGAGAGGAATTATTTGGGTCTGTCTCCCCCTGCTGGATGGCTATTTTGCAAGTTTTCTGCCTCGAGACTTTCCAAAGTCTAAGGAAAGGAAACAGAGGCACACTTTAACTTTCAGAACAATCGTTGCTTGGGCAGGAAGAAGGAAGGAATGAAGAGATGCCAACATAACTTTATTATTAAGCAGGCTCTTACATCACTTTAGTGTTACATTACTTTGAAGGTCCAAAAAACAAAACCCTGTATCTCTGCCAAAGCTTTGTTAACTTCTCATTAGGCGCCACAGAGCTGATATGAAATGTCAGAACTTCACATTTTGGTCTGAAAATTATATTTTAATTAAACAGACAGTTTCGACAAGTTGTATTCCACTTTCTTTCTAAACAGGTTCCTTGTGACGGTGAACTAAAGACGAGGAAAGAAAGTCCATCTTTTACCCTGGTGCCTCTTACTTTCTCGTCCTCTATCTTTGCCTCTGAGCGGAGGAAGCTGCTGCTCCCGGCGATGCCTCTCTACTTCCTGCTCTTGCCTCTGCTGCTCCAGTTTCTGCTCCTTTTCTAGGAGTTCTTGCTGCTGTTTTATGGCTAGAAGTTCCTGTTGCAACTTGCGAGAAGAGAAAGACATGAGAGTGTGCAATTTCTTTAACTTCTAAGTCATCACTTACTGCCCCAAACTGGAAGGTTACGGAGCTTTACAAAATTGTATTTAGACTATGCTTCACCCACTTTTTTTTATTGAAATCTGAAGACAAGCAACTGATGTCATCATGGTCTTAATATCAGCAACAAACAAGTTTTTAGATAAATCTGTTCCTTAAGCCTCCCTGTCAATGATAATTACCAAATCCACTTGGCTGTTTAGATGTTGCTGGCTGCATTTTTAGTTCTTTCCTGTGTGCATAGAAATACAGAAACAGGCAAAGGCAGAGATTGCCCAGATATCTGCTTCAAAAAGTCTCTCACCTTATAAACAAACAACTAAAACCTTCAGGTTTTACTCTGAGAAATGGTGTAAAACTAAACAGAATAGAATGGGTCAACTGAAGAATAATGACTCTCAAGTTCCACCTAGCCTTTGGCATTACTAGGCATGGCATCTGGAAGAGAGCCTAAGCTACTCTGAAACGCAGTTCTTTATATGTAAGATATACATACTTTCTCTCACATGGCATATTCACAATTCATACAAAATTTGGTTTTTAAATTTGAATACTACAAATTTCAATTATTATTACTTATAATTTTGAATACTAATTAAAGTCTAATTTACCATTTTATGCTAGGTACCTAAAACTCAGTATACTGTACCAAAATAATAGAACAAATTCATAAACTATATGGAATGGTACTAGGACCACTCTGGAACAACAAGAAGGCAACTTTGTATGTCAGTCACCGCAGCTTATCCATCTCCCAAAACATGGTTAGGAGTATTTTTACTTATTCTTTGTGTTAAAATCTTGGTGTTTGGGCTTTTATACACCAACCTCTTAATAGATGTTTTCAAATACTCCATTGTTACTTACAAATTCATGCTTCTGTTTAAACTCCGCTTTAATGTCAGTTCTATATAGATATTAAGACTGGTCAGAATGACTACATACTTCATCCAAAGCCTTAATGCAATTGAACTTCATTTCTTTTTAGCAATTAAATATCACACAATTTAATTACCATAGTCATTACTTAAAGATTATAGGAATGAGGTTTAAAAACTAGAAAGAAAATTGGGGGTTGGAAAGATGGCTCAGCAGTTAAGAGCACTGGCTGCTCTTACAGAGGACCCAGGATCCATTCCCAGCATCCACATGATGACTAACAAATGTCCCTAACTCCAGTTTCAGGGGATCTGACGTACTCTTCTGACCTCCGCAGCCATTGCACAACACGGGTGCACTTACACACATGCAGGCAATACACTCATACACATAAAATAATAAATAAAACATTAAAAATAATTGTAAGTAATAAAGCGTCAGACCTTTATTTCCAGTGTCTGGCCCACGAGTGAGGCGGGGTAATAGGAGCTTTGTGGACACACAAGGGAAGATAACAAATCTTAGAACAACTACTTTCTAGCTGTGTAACTTTGGAAAGTGTCAGAATTTCCCTCTATGTAAAATGACTCAGTGAAAAATGGTGGAACAGCATGGAACACAACAGATGCTGATTATGACAAAAGCCAGAGTTCAAAAGCTAATACAGCAAAAGTTTGATGTATTGTCTTCCTCATGCAAATAAATCTAAACGAATGTAAAAACTAGCAACCTTTAGCCCTACCTGTAAAGCAGTAATGAAACAAAGCAAATAAAGGTTAAGGAACTATATAACTTTCTAACCTTAAAAGAAAAATGGAAATCATTAGAAAATCATTTTGAAAGTTACAATTTTCTTTTAGCCATCTCATTACTTTTATTCTCTCAAGAGCCTCTATTCCAACCTTTTCCAGATGTCATTCAACCTTTTGTATCATTTTTGTTGTGCCACAGTAACAATTAGCTATTTGCAACCCTTATGCTTTGAATAAAATCAAATAATACATGACTTACAATTTATATTAACTGTTAGAAGGGGAACTAAACATTAATGAAGAGAATAAATCCAAGCCAAGCAACCTGTAATGCTAATAACTTAGCATCATGGCTTAATCATCAGGGAAACAGAATTCACACACAAAAAGAAAATGAACTGCACAGTTCCTCAGATATTGAAGTATGAAAATGAACATAAATTTTACTCCTGCTTTATTGCCATCTGAGCATGCCCAGAAGGATTGAAGAAAAATATATAGATACTAATGTTCATACTATTGCTTCAAAGGTCAAACTGAAATATTTTCACATTCATTAAAAATTAAATATATAAACTAAGTAGTGGTTTCTCATATTTTAAAAATAGTCATCAAAGCTTGGCGTGGTGGCACACGCCTTTAATCCCAGCACTCAGGAAACAGAGGCAGGCGGATCTCTGTGAGTTCAAGGCCAGCCTGGTCTACATATGAGTTCCAGGACAGCTGGGGCTACAGGGAGACCCTGTCTCAAAAAGAC
>NW_008329134.1:2269497-2296532 GCF_000622305.1 Nannospalax galili
ATGCACCAAGAAACACTTCACTCTTATTGTGAAGTTGTTTTATAGATCAATAATATGGAAGAGATTTTTAGTAAGTTTCACTAGGGGAAAAAGATTACATTTTATATTAGGTATTGAAGAGCCTTTTATGCAAATAAGATACTATAGGTTTTATGGACTAAGAAAACATCTTGAAAAACAAGAAGAATAGTACTTTTATCTTCTTAGACACTGTAATTAAATGTAATGAGTTAGTTGTCTATATTAATACCACATCCAGGCATTTGTACTTGATCTATAAGTAACAGATTAAGTGCTTAGATTACAGTCTAGTAAAGTATGACATGGTGCATAATTCTAGTAATTATCATATGCAAGTCATCTTTGAAGGAGTTGAATATAAAAGCAAAATTTTATTGTAAAGATTTTGTGTTTTCAACAATAAATTCAAATTAAATATCTGTTTCATTGAACCAAACATCTTTTGCTTTGCTTTTTTTATTTTAAGATGTTTGCACACTTGATAAGGCCAGGATATTTCTAAACTTAAGATTCTCTTTACTTCAATTCTCAAGCTCTGAGATTAGAGCCATGTGTCACCCCACAGAGAAGGAGCCTTGTTTTTAAATGTCTTCATCAATTTTGGAAAATTTTTGGAAAAAAATGATAAACAAACATACAGTAAGATTTTTCATTGAAGATATCAATGAAGAAAATAATAATTAGGCATGCATATATAAAATAACCAGATAATCAAATAGGGTATCTTTAAAAATTATGGGATATAGTTGCATTTCTCCCAAAATAATCTTTTTTTAAAGTCTAAAATTGTCAACTACTCTCACAGAACTTTCAAAAATTGTTATCTCCAGTGTGTTAAAACATTGAAATGTTTGTGGCATGATTTTTGCATATAAAATTCTTATATTTCGTATTATATTATTATTTTCAATATTTACATTATCAAATGTTTTCTGAAAGGAAAAGCATCTACATATTGATCCACAGATTACAAATGAAACAGCAAACAAACAAAACCAGAAAAATGCTCTTGGTCCACCTGACTAATTTATACTTTCTGATAAATGGTACAAACAGACTCTTTCGAAATACAAAATGGGCTTTTCTGGGCTCACTCTTCTTTGTGACAACTAGACAGAGCAAGGGAAAATGCAGGGGAGAATATAAATGAGAGAGCCAAGTCTCTGTTCTCTATCAATGATTCTGTGACCTGAAAGAAGAGCAGAGGTGATCTCTTCCAGAAGGAGAGCAGGTGTTTACCAGGTACTTACCCAAGGTTTCTACTAGTACAATCAAAACTTCCTTCAAGCTACACATCCATGTCTTAACAACAGTGAAATGCCCCATCCTTGCTCCCATGTTGGTCTTATGCCCACATCATGGTGCAGATGCCCTGATTGAGAAGGTCAGAGAAAAAGACACATTTGCTACCTTGATGTGCTCCTGAAGCTGGGCCTGGTGCTGCCTCGTCAAATTCTCGTGCTGCTTCTGAAACTCTGCTATCAGGAGTTGTTTCTGGATTTGCTGCTGCTGTTGGATAAGAAGCAACTCTTGCTGCAGTTGCTTCTCACGGACGACAGGGTCCACCACGGGCATCATCATCCTGAGATCTGTCCTTAGGTCTAAAGGTGAGATGGGCTCCAGGCCCATAGGGACCTCTGATTTCACATCCACTGGAGAGTCAAGAAAGAAAAGAGCAAACAGGGATTAGAGGATTGGAAATGAGCAAACTGGTTTGTTGTGAACAAACCAAGAAAAAAAGAACCCAGTGCCCTGTATAATGCACTTAAAAACAAGTCTAGTCATTGCTTTGCAATGATGATAAAATATTTTTCACAACAATTTTGATAAAAGGCCCATATACTAATTTCCACTCCGTAATCTGTTTTCTGCCATGAATCTTCTGCAATTGTCTTTTTTCAAATAGATGGATTCAACGATTCGCTGGTATCAAAGTTATTCATAAAACAAATTTAAGTCAACTGAAAACCAAGAAATGCCAGATAAAGGGAGATATCATACAAGAGAATACTTCTGCCACAACTATTTGGCTTTATGAAAAATTTTGTGATCAGAGTCAAAATGTAAATTCTACCTTAAAAATGAAAAAATATTGGGCTGGAAAGATGGCTCTGTGGTTAAGAGTACTGGCTGCTCTTGCATAGGACTGACGTTCAGTTCTCAGCACCCACATGGAAGTTAACAGACAGAAACTAAAGTTCCAGGGGATTCGATGCCCTCTCCTGGCCATGAGCATGGCATGCATAGGGACACTTAGACAGCAAAAACAGTCATGCATTTTAAAAGTAAAGTAAAATATATGATGCAATACACATGCAAAGAAAGAACACAAGTCTGTATCCAAAATTTGGATGGTAGTGATTAACAGTAACAATGGGGCCAGATCCACACATGAGAAAGTAAGGGTCGTCAAGTTCCTAAGCACTGGTTTCCAAAAAGCAACGATTTGTACTGTGGAAACCTGAAAATAAACATGACAGAAGAAGCATGAGGAATCTTAATTATTTAATCAACCTATTGAAGAAAGAAAAGATTGGATAAACTAAGTATAACTATGGAAGGCAATATTTAAAGTGATAAAATACTGTTTTATAATGTGTATGAAGTGTTAATCACAATTTGAATATGTAATAATGCTACCTCCAAAGAGAAAGGTTTAGGCAGGAGACCTCACAGACAGGGCTAAGTGGATGCTAAGGTTTTCGAGGCTAGTGTCTGTTCTGAATGGTCAGTGCCCATACCCACCTGGTGGTTAAACATTCTGAGGATGACACTCGCTCAGAAGAATCAGGGACCTTTTATAATTAAGTCAAGCAGATTGAGTTAAAGAAAACAGAGCCTTCAGAAATGGATATTATAGCTCTTTAGAAAAAGTCGACCATTTCTCAGATCTAGCCAGTTATTGGTGAGGATTGTAGAACAGACAGAATGGATAGTTGTAGAATAGACAGAAATAATCAATATTCAAAATACTTTAATGGTATAAGAAACCTAACAAAATGGTTCAGTAAATCAACCTAGACATGCAGGCTGCCAGTTTTAACCTCTATTCTAAAACCAAAATGATTGTTACTGTGATTGTTCCACCTGTACAAACCTGAGATTGTTATTGCTGCCAGGTCTCAGCTCCCTCACCATTAAATGGAGGTCATTATAGGAACAACAATGATAAAAAAGGCTGAAGTGAGATCACTCATTTACATTATGCACAGCCAGCACAGTACAGCCCTCAACAAAGACTTTGGTTTTGCTTTGTTGATTGCATAAAAATAGAAAATTTCATATATATTAAAATAACTCAACAATACTGAGTAGCTAGCAAAACAAAATTTATGAGCAGATATGGGAATAAAACGGTAGGTGACTTCAATTACATATTAGAAAATAAAACAATAACACACTTCAAAAATGCATACAACTCAGCAACTGTATATCCCATTCAATAGTAAATTAAAATCATAAATAAAATAAAGCATCAATATCTAGCCATTAAACATCACATATATGATTCATACTTATATGTGTATCTGTATGCATAAGCTCCACTTTATAAGGTAAGTGAACAACCAAATTATTTATTGCAAATGGCACTTCCAATTGGCATAAAACTTTTACAAAATCTGTCTGCTGATATGAGTCATAAGACATTAAATATCGCTACCATTTGATTTAAGTTTGCCATCTCTAGAAAAAAACCTTACAGAGATAATCATAATGGAAAAAATGCCATAGTATTTACTACTACTATAGGATTATTGTTATTATCATTGTAATCACCTACTAAAAGAAATGTCTAAATAAAATGTATCTCATCTATTTGGTTTAAATATATGCTATCTTGGCTAGGGAGATAGCTCAGTTGGTAAAGTATTTGCCTCACAAGAATGAGGACCAGAGTTCAGTCCCCAAAACTCTCGTTAAAAAATAGCCCAGCATGTTGGTGCATACTTGTAATCCCAGTGCCAGGGCAATAGGGACAGTAAGAGCCCTGAGACTTGCTGGCCAACCAGCCTAGGTTACCTGGTGAATCCTAGGCCAAGGTCTCAAATAAAACAGGTAGCACCTGAGGAATCACACCCAAGATTGTCCTCTGGCCTCCACAAGTATGTTCACAGTCATGTATGTGCACCCCACATATCAGCATGCACACACATTCGCAGACACCTACATACAAAAATAAATGAAAAAGCTAAAAAATGTTTATGGGAACATCAAAGATTCTTAAAAGCAATAATAAATTGGTATTTACACATTGATAACTATTTAAACTTCACATAATTTAGTCAATATTTCTTTAATGGGCCTCTTAAAATCTTAGGCTTCATTTTCTGTATGTTGAGACTCAGTACTTAAAAAAAAAGGCAAAAAATCCAACCATCACTAAGCATCAATATTCTATTTGGGTTTTAAATCAGATTAGACAGTAAATTCTGATGCAAATAGTGGTGACATAGAGAACAGATGAGTATTGTGTTTTGGGTGGAAATATGAGTGAGTCTTCTGCAGTTCTGTATTTCTAAAAATTGAAGCTAATAATCTATTTCTGTAAGTATCTGACTTAGATTTGAAGATTCCAAGTTGGGAGCTCTCAAATGTATGTTCTCTGCAGATTTGAATTATTTTTAGTCCTTAAGAAAACCTAACAGCTATTCTGTCTATGAATGGTAAAGCCTCACATAAAAATGCTTTTGCATGTCAACAGCATTGGACTGCACACATAAATGAGCACATACAAGTAGAGCAGTATCAAGCTTTCTTTGCTAACAGATGGTAGACTTTCAATGTATTGATCAGAAGTTTGCACTGGTGAAACTGTATGTAACATTTTAATGGCAATGGGAAAATTATTTATTAGTAGATAGTGGTGTGACAGTGACTATTATAATATGACACTTATTCAAGAAAAGAATTGTGATAAATCTGAAAAAAATAAAGAAGATGGTGTGTTGGGTCTCTTCGCTATAATGTACAGTGTAGAAATTCCACTCAGAATTTGAAGCAACGTGAGAGTTTGAACATTCACTTAAGAATTGGCATGAGTCCAGTCAAAAGCAATGGATGTTAGCAATATTTTCATTTTCACTTCAAAAAGGGCCAAACTATAGTTTCATGGAAATACAAATGAAAAAAATTTTCCCTATAAAAACAAAATGTAAAGTTTAAAAGACCCAGGGGTCTCCTCATAGTAGAATCCTTTTCATCCATAAACAATAAACATCAAACCCATAAGATTTTTTTCAAACAAACAAAACAAAAAAAGATAAGGAAAAAAATCCCACAATTCCTCTGAAACAGTTATTGTAAACCTCAAAGGGTAATTTGCCTTCTTAACCTGCTATCCCAACAGAAATGATTGTGTCTAACTGCCTGCCTTTGTTCACAGACTAATCACTAAATTGTGAAAAATCACCCTCAACTTTCAAAAACTGCTCTTGATTATAAATAATTGCCCGAGACTGAGAAAAAGCGGCAGGCAAGATCCCAGTCTTTTTTCCAATTTATTCAGCAGCAATCCACATTCCATTTGTCTAGACTAAATATAGTAGCGTTTATACAAGAAATCAATAGTGCTTGCAGAGAGAAGAGCAAAGGCATGAATATTTCATCAAACTCGGAGAGAAATGGCAATCAACAGAGCAATGGCTCTGGCTAGGTCATCTTTGGCCTGCTGGATTAGCTCCTGCTACTTGGACAATAGCTCATCTCTGTCTAATCACAGTCCTATCATAGCCATTCTTTCTATTTTTAGAAGTAATTGCACTGTGGGTGACAGAGGCTCTTCTTATTCCAAAAGGAATTTTGAATTTTCTTACATCTTTGATGACAGGCTAGGAAGCATCCCTAGGAACAATAATAGTAACACAAAACCAGAGCTGGGTTTCAACAAGTGACAGTCACAGAATGTAAAAGAAAAAGCCCTGTGTATAGCTGCCATATCATAACTACAAACAATCAGTTTACAAGGAAAAACGATCACCAGTTTTAATAATGGATAAACACGGCCAACTCTGTTTACATTCCTTGTTTGGGAAAGTGAAGAATTTCTCAAGATTATTCAGAAGTTGTCAATGACACGTATGTTAGGAGGACACTGATGACAACAGATATTCTTACTACCATTACTTATCATGAGATATTTGTCTTTTTTTTTTTCTTTTTCTGTCTTTTTGAGACAGGGTCTCCCTGCAGGGCCAGCTGTCCTGGAACTCACTATGTAGACCAGGCTGGCCTTGAACTCACAGACTATCTGCCTCTGCGGCCCAAGTGCTGGGATTAAAAGCATGCGCCACCACACCCGGCTCTGAGACATTTTTCATTTTCCTAATAGATCTTAAACCTCAGGATGCAAGTGATAAAACCATGACAAAACTAGCTTTATTGAACTTGTGTTTCTGATATTATAAATACATGCAAATGTATATGTTATTTTAGATTTTACTTTTCAAATACCCATCTGGTCTTTTTTTCACATATTTATTATCTAGTCTTAATCATCAGTTTACAGAAACGTGTTTATTCTTTGTTCATAAACTCCTACCTCTTTGATAGTTTCTTTTCTGTTTATCAACAGATGTATTTTCTTTAAACAACTTCCAGTTTCTAATGAACTTGTAAATGAAAAATATCTCCCATTTTTAAAAATACCAGATTATGTATGTGTTTATGATAATCATAATTGTTTAAAGAGCATATAAACATATTCAGGAGAAATCTGTTTGCTTTTTCCAATATCAGGGCCATAGTTAATTCTGAGTGCTAAGGACAAATGGAACAGCCATTATTCTTTTAAAAAATATTTTTATTGAGTTTTTGTGTATTTTATATAATAGATCTTAATCAAATTTATACCCCCTACCCCATTTGTGCCTCCTCCATATCCCCCCACCAGATTTCATGCATTTTATCATATATGTTAAGTCTTATCCTGTCAAACATTTGCATCCAGATGTCCCCCAGTGCAAGTTCATTCACTGGAGTCTAATCAGCATATCGAGAGTCACTCCTTTAAAGAACATGTACTCTCCCTCACCCAGCAGTAATCAGTTGCCAATAGTTCTTCGGCTAGGGCTGGGGCCTGCTGCCCATTTCCCTAGTTCTATGCTGAAGCTTTGTCTGACTGAGTCAGGAAGGGTCTTGTGCACGTTGTCACCATTGTTGCAAGTTCATATGAGCAATTTCCCAGTGGCCTCAAAGCCCTTGTTTCCATATGTTCATGCACCAACCCTGGCTCTTACAATCTTTCCACCCCCTCTTCCTCAATGGTTTCTTAGCCATGGGTGGGTGAGGTTTAATACAGGAGTCTAAACCACGGACCTGAACTCTGTAGTCTCTTATTCTCTAAAAGTTAGGCATTTGTGGCCTTGAGAGTGCATTGCACTCTGTTGTATGAGGAAGCTTTAATGTTGAGAGCTGAGCAATGTATTGGTACTCTCTCTACCCCATTTCCATATGTTCCATGAGACTTAGGCATAGAGATTCCACAGTATATGTGTCACTTAGGGCTAGGCATCTCTTAGATATATATTCTCTCTGTGTGACCACTTGTGTAACTCTTTAAAAGCCTCCATCTGTTGCAAAAAGAAGCTTCTTTGATGAGTGGTGTAGGGTATACACAGCAAGAAATTTCATTTGTCTAGAGATATGACAGAGACAGTGGTTTCTCTAGGATCTATGACCTCTTCCACCATGTGTATTTGGCTATATTTACATTGTCACCCATGAGTTCTTCCCATTGAGAGGCCATTAAGTGGATTACCCCATAGATAAAAGTGGCATTATTACACCAAAGGAGATAGCTTGCTGTGCTAGTCATTGCTGTGATTAGGCTTTGGAGATGAATTGGACCATTGACTGATTTTTCTCCCTTAGCAGCTTGCATAGTCTCCTCTAGAATTATGAGAACTAGTTTTCAGGGAGAAGGCTTCCAGGTCATTCCCAACTCCATTGCTCCAAGTCCTGTGTTTAAAGTATGTTCTGTCTTCAGCAGTACGATCTTACCATAAAGTTTTGGCAGGTAATCAAGGACTGTGGCTATAGCCTGTGCTATTTGGGGAGTCTCTTGGACCACACTGACCAACAGCTTCTTCTGTCTGGCACTGTGTTCCTTGTTATGTATTCTTCAGGTACACACATGCACTCACGTTCAGATAGCTATATGTACATTTTTCAGGGAGGGGGTTGAGTTAATACTTTTCCCTCTGGCTTTTTATATCACCTAAACTTTATTTATCCCTCCTCTCTTTCCCCTGTCTAACCCCTCCCCCCTTCCCAGGTTAAGTGCCCCTATTTTCCACTTGATAGTACGTGTCTCCTATTACCACCCTTCTCTTGAGTTCCTTCTTCCCATTTCCCTCTGTGGTTCCTTATATGTCTTTTCCTCCTCCCTTCCCAGTTCAGTACCCCCATTTTCCCCACTTCCCCCTTGGTAACATTTGTTTCCTACTACCCCCCCCCATCTTGGGCTCTTTCTCTCCCTTTCCATCCATGTTTCCTTTCCATTCTCCTGGTTCCTGCTGTTACATCAAGATGTATACTCACATTTAGGGGATTGGTGCTAAGATCTGCAGGTGAGGGAAAATATACATCGATTGCTTTTCTGAGTCTGTGTTACTCACTTAGTATAACAGTTTCTAATTTGATCCATTTACTGGCAAATTTCATAATTTAGTCTTCCCTTACTGCTGAGTAGAACTCCATTGTATAGATGGACTACATTTTCATTATTCATTCGTCAGTTGAGGGACATTTCCATTGTTTCCCTTTCTTAGCTATTGTGAAAAGAGCAGCAGCAAACATGGACGTACGGGTATATCTACAGTAGGATGGGTCCTCCGGTATATGCCAAGGAGTGGTATAATCAGATCATATGGTAGATTCATTTGTAGTTTTTTAAGAGTTCTCCACACTGCTTTCCACAGTGATTGCACAAGTTTGCAACCACACTGACATGAATGAGCGTTTCCCTTCTTCTCACCCGCACCAGCATTTGGAGTCTTTTGATCTGTTGATCTTTGCCAGTCTGACTGGGGTGAGATGAAATCTTAAAGTGGTTTTGATCTGCATTTCTCTAATTACTAAGGATGTTGAGCACTTTTAACGGTGCTTATTGGCCATTTTTATTTCTTCATTTGAGAATGCTCTGTTCGGGTCCTTAGCATATCTTTTTTATTGGGTCATTTATTTTCTTGTTTCTTTGGGTTTTTTTTGACATCTTTTTATATTCTGGATATTAATCCTCTGCTGGATGTGTAGCAGGTGAAGATTTTCTCCCACACAGTGGGTTTCCACTTTACTCCTTGGTTGTTTCTTTTGCTGTAAAGAAGGTTTTTAGTTTAATGAAGTCCCACTTGTTGATTGTTGATATTAATGCCTGAGCAACTGATATCTGATTTAGAAAGTCTTTTACTACATCTATACCTTATAAATATAGGGTACTGCCTATGTTTTCTTCAGGAAGTTTTAGAATTTCCAGTTTCATATTGAGGTTGATCCATTTGGAGTTGACTTTTGTGCAGAGTGAAAGATAAGGGTCCACTTTTGCCAACATCATTTATTGAAGATGTTGTCTTTCCTTCATTGTGCGTTCTTGGTACCTTTGTCAAATATCAGATGGCTGAAATTGCATGTACTCATGTTTGATCTTCTATTGTGCTCCATTGATCTTCTTGTCTGTTTTTGTGCCAGTACCGTGATGCTTTTATGACTATAGCTCTGTAATATAGTCTGACATCTGGTTTGGTGAACCCCAGCATTGTTCTTTTTCCCAAGATTGTTTTGGCTATCCAGTGTTTTTTTTTTTTTGTGATTCCATATGAATTTTAGGATGTTTTCTTTTCTAGGTCTGTGAAGATTGTCATTGGGATTTTGAGTGGCATTGCATTGAATCTATAGCTTGGTTAATTCTTCCCTTCAAAATCTTGTATAAATAGCATAGGTAAGTAGGAAGAAGTGCATGGGTTCAAAAGCAGGACTCTGGTTGCTACTTTACGAGCTAGCTCCAAGGAAGATCATTTTATTTCAAATGAATGATTTGCAAACCCCAGGAATGGAAACATTTTGACAACACACAATTTTGTCAATGGACAACCATCACTATAGCTGAAGGCTATTCATAGAGTTCTTCAAATAACAGAGTTCAGAGGCTGGAGAGATGGCTTGGCAGTTAAGAACACTGGCTGTTCTTGCAAAGGACCCAGGTTTGATTCCCAGCACCCACATGGTGGCTTAAAACCATCCTAATTCTAGTTCCAGGAGAATCTGACAGCCTCTTCTGACCTCTGAGGCATTGTGTGACATGGATGCACTTACATACATTCAGGCAATACACTCATATACAAAAAATAAAAAGAATATAAAATGTTTTAAAAAGCAAATAGAGTTCAAAATACAGTTTCACACCTATAAAACAGCATGGGCATTCTCACTACCAATTTGTGGGTCAGTTGGTTACTTTATTTTGATACTCAAAATCTTCTACAAAAAAACTGGAGCCACATTTAACAATATCATTTCATATTCAAAATTACAGAGGTCCTAATGCATGATACAATATGAAAAATGCTGGCCAGACTCAGCTTCTAGTTAATTTCTTCATTCAAAAAAAATGACTGTTGCAATCACTGACAAGTGCACATATGAACTAAAACTTCTATTATGGGAAAAGAGATATTGCTCTGATCAGCTCGTCTGCCTTTTCTGTTATTTTCATGGAAACCTGAGAGAGTTTTGATATGGTGAGTATTGGCAGAGAAAGACTGCCTGCTCTACCAATTTCTGCTTTAACCTTGTCCCAACAACAAGTTCGTAATATCACTATCTTGATGTGTGGGAAAGACTGCAGGATAGTTGCCTCAGATAATATAAGCAGGGCTACTAAAGGATGGCCCAGAACAACAGCCTGAGTAGACAATTTCTATCATTAACCTCTTTATATTTATATTTATATTTCTTGGTTGCAGTCTTTGGCGGACTGGTTCTACCAAAACAGATATCCTTATGTTACCATTTCATCTCTGAATTTCTAGTCAGTACTGGGTCAGGCATCAATGCTAGCTTTTGGGGGAGTGCAGAGATGATTATCTCTCTGTTCTATAATGTCTTATCTTATTATTTCTGTAATTAATAGCAAAACCAAAATACATAAGGAATAACAGACCATAGTGAGACCTAACACAACTGAGTTGAAGATCACCGTAAGTTGTACATATTTGTCTACTTATCAAATGGTCAGTTAATATAAGTACCTTCCTGAACTGACAATGACAACTGTAGCACATGACCTCATAGTTACAATATCTGCTATACCCTTAAGAGTTGTGGAAACTGCTCTAGTATGGCACCTGCTTTTTGAGGGCTCTATGATTCTAGATTCATCACTATTTTCTCCCATTCCTTATGTGATTGTCCCAACATAACTACTCCTGAAAGAGTCAAGACTTTCTCTCTCACAGTTTTTATTTCCTTCCGATGGTGAATTTGGCCTTGGAGCCCTGGCTTCTAGCCATCTTGAGACATCGTAAAGAAGGAAAGGACAGTTGCTTACAAACCTACTGGGGAACGGTGCCCAGGAGCTTATCTGCAGACCAGAGCCATGAAGAGGATGACACAAAACACAAATCTGGGCTTGCTCTTGTTAGCAAAGAGCTAAGAATCCATAAGGGGAAGCTCATTGTTGGGACTCAAGAGCGTTCCCACTAGGCTTCTGGGTGTGAAAGGTGGAAACCAGGCCAAGATACTTGTTCAATGCCACTTTCTGGAAAGAGGGGCTGTGAATGAGGTGGTTCCACTGACCAGGAAAACAATAAACAAGAATTGCTTCTCTCTGACTTTTCAGATATCACCATCTTGATCTTGTAGCTGCAGTGTCACAAATTGCTCTCAATCCCCAGAAGTCACTCCCTTCTACTTCCTTTGGGAAGTGGACAGAATTGGGTGTGGGGGAGGGGAATCAGGACAACTCTAGCTGCCTGAAGGTGCAGTTGGCTGGGACTTGCAAAGATTTTTGGCAAATCATTTTTTCGGTCTCATCCAATGTATTATGCATTATGGATTGGATTTTCTTAAATACTCCTTCTTGCCCTATAATATTCATCGCAGTCAGTTTTTCACACCCTCTCCCTAGGCTTTCCTCCTGCTACTCTTTCAGAAGCGAAGCCACAGTTGCTAACAGTCTCCCTTCACCTCTTTTACAGTTTCTTACCCTGATGTCTTCTTTCCTATTGTTAGTTCAGTCAACATTTTTCAATACATGCTATTCTTCTGCTAAATATAAGGCAAATGAAGGTGAGGAGTATGATGTGACCCTTCCTTGCTGGATCTCAATGAGGTCCATATGAGGTGGGGCTGGACAGAGTGGGTAGTGTGGTTAGATTCTGCAATCAAGGGGAAAGAGCATGGATGGGCACAAAACTGCAAATAACATTCCATGCTGTTACTACCATGAGGAGTAAGGAGAATAAGGGTTCCTTATCTTCTTTAGTGAGTACTAATTGATACCAGATGCTTTAAATGAGAAGAAAGGAATTAAAAATGGTATCTGTCGTCAGAGCAGAAAGCGTGGAATGACTGACTAGAGGGAGAATCCCTTTGCCCCTCAGTTCTACCCCTTCCTTCCTCTAGTCTTCGGACAGGCTAATGAGTTAAGATAGTGCAAGCAGGGGCACCAGGAGAGGTGGCAAACAGCACAGGGCTTTATAGGCAGAATTCATGAGCCTTGGTAAGTAAGTTGAAGAACTCACATTTCTTTTTCTTCCTTCAAATCAATGAAAATTCGTTTTAATCACGTTGACATTTCTCTTTGGAGGTTGCCACCTCTCATCCCAGTTTTTCCTACTCACTTGTGAGTAAACAAAAACAATGTTCACATGTCCTTTACATTGTGATTCTTTCTATTCTCTTGTCAGCAGCCCAGCACAAGCTGGCTGAAACCAGGCCATGCCTGAGGGCCGTTTGCACCCAGACCACTCCTCAGGAACAGCATAGCAGTTCTTAAGTATTTTCTCTTTATTTTATTGTATTATTCTTTGGCTTTCACTGCAGGGTGCTCTCCAGTAATCTCTTTTATTCCCAAGGCTTTATTTGCTTCCTCTGTGGTGACCACTGTATCTTAACAGTGAGTCAGTGTACAGCACTCTCCACCTCACTGCTCTGTCCTCACTTCCTCAAATACTCAAATTCTGCACTCCTGAAAAACATGGAGGGGACATGGAACTCTCCTCCTTGCTATCCACATATAATCACAGCAATGAGCCATTCTCCTCTAAAAAATTTTGTTATCGCAATCTCTCCACCACTAGTGCCTCTTTCGCTACAATAGTCCTCAGTCACTTTCCTGGTAGCAGCTATCTGGAAGCCTTGGTCTTTCACTATAGGTCTGAGAACATAATAAGGCCTTAGTGCAAGCCTAGAATGAATGAATGATCAAATGAACAGATGAAATTCACAACAGTATAGAACTAGAAACACATGTGCATACCGGTATGTTCATGTCCACATACACAATGAACCTATAAAAACTCTACAGCAATAAGTTACTAAAGTCTTTGACTGTTGGAATTCGATATCACACCAAATTATCACTTCAGTTATTGATAAGTGAATAACATAAATTATCTGGCAATAGTCAACAAGTGTTTGAAAACTTGACAACCCATATGGTAGCCTACTAATGTAGAAGCTCTCTAAATATAAACATAGATAAAAAGCATTTATAAGGAATTACCCTATAACAGGAAGACAAGGCATATGAGGGCTGATGAGAAAGGAATAGTCAGTTTTCTTCAAGATTGTGGAGCCTGGTAGGTTGATGTGCTCCAGGGCTGGTTCAATGCTCAAGTGCATTTAAGCAACATAAATAGATAAAAACAAAACAGAACTTGAAGTTGGATAAATAGGGAGGTGGGGGAGGACCTAGAAGGAGTTGGGAGAGGGAGGAATATGATCAAAATATATAGAATGAAACTCGTGGAGAATTTTGACTCTGCTATCAGAGCCAATAATCTGTGACTAGCCAGGTCACAGACCATAGGGGAGAACTTAATGCTGCTAAATAGTATTTAACTGACTCATAATGACTTATATACATAGATTAGTGCATCTCCCAAGCCCTACTAAAGAAGATTGTTCTTGTAGTAAATGACATTAACACAGAGACCCACAACAGATCAACATCCATAAAACAGGAGACTGCAGAGTGCTCAGCCCTAAATGAAACACCTATCTATACTGCACCCTCTCCTTCCCAAGCTCAAGGCTCACCAGGGAAGAGGGAAGATCGTAGGTGCCAGAGGTGGTAAACACCATAGGGTAGTTGCACGTATGAATCCCCACTTCACATGAGAGCATGAACAAGAATGTAATAAAAACATTTCTAAATTTTTCATCAAAGGTACTATTTTGCATTTTCTAGACTCCAATTTACCTCTTAAAACATAATATGACAACATAGGTCAACATATGACAACCATCAAACTGGGGTAGGGCTCGGGTAAATATAATTTACTTATACTGCTTGCTCTGTAGAGATTACCAAGTATAGGTTAAATCCTGAATCATCTAAACAATAACATTTAATTCATCAATGACTACCCTATGCTATATTATTAGAAAATTATCCATAATTGGCAAACTGAAAATTAAAAAAAAATATTTGTCATATGTCCAACTTGAAAGAGGAAGAATTAATAAATATAAAAAACTCTTAAATTCATTTGATGATTTTTTTTTGAAATTTTGCTTAAGATAACCACAAGTTAACTTTTTTAGTAGTGAAAGATGTGGGATGCTAGCTGTCTAAGTCTCTCATTAGACTACGTGGTCTTTAAAGTCTATTTTTATAGAAATTTAAATTAATAAATTTTAATATGCCTAACATCAAAAAAGGACATAAGTAAAAATATAGCAACTTTACTTTGATAACAATATTGCCCAGAATTCATTTTAGTAATGTAGACATTCCTAGCTGATTTTCCATTGTTAGCATTTATAATATTACCATGAGGAAATTAAAAGAATCAATAAAGTGTCAAACAGTAAAAGATTAATTTTTAGAGAATTATGTAATTGATTAGTCAGGAAACACAGCCCTCCTGCATTCTGTTCAGTGATCTCACAGTGATCTCTGTCTTCAGTTTCTTAAAGTATACTAATACATAGCACAAATGAAAAGAAAATAAATGCAAAAGGCAATCTGGACTTTGATTTACTGTTCTCTTATTTCCCAGGGGTCTGAACAGGAAACAAAAATAACCACAAATGACTAAAATATCAGTAGGCCTTGAAATATCAACATTTAAGCTAAAGCAGGCTAACTTTTTAATCAAAGACTTTACTATTTTGATTCACTTAATTCAAACTCCCTCTCTGCGAATATGCTTTTGAATTAAGTAGTCATAACAAAGCATAACACAAACATGAATTGCCAGCTAATTTGTAAGGCGTACGTAGTTCTAAAGTATTGCACTGCTTCCTGGCTCTTTACTATCTGAGAACGGAGGAAAAGCTTCATTGAGCTCCTTGAACTCTGGAAACAAAATCAAGCCAGTTTATGTTACTTATAAAGTAACAAGAATTAAACAACTAACCTCCAGTATTTTGTAATTTGAGGTAAAAATTTTAGATGATATAAAGGTACCTACAAGCAAAACTTGGAGAAGACAGAGAATTCTAGGTTTTAAGATGGAAAACGTAAATATTAATTTATAAGAGTTATTCAGTAACATAGGAAAATCTTCATCTGCAATCTGGAGTAAACTGGCTTCCATAAGACTAAAACAAAGGTGAGGCAAACTTCCCTTTCCCCATATTTTTTGTACAACTTATATTTTGTTGCCCGTTCTAGGGAAATATCGAATTACTGCATTTTGCAAATGGCTGAAAAACCTTCCTCACATGGAAACCTAATATTAGATGCAGAGGATAACCTAGTAATGACAGAACCTACTATATTGTATGATGTGCAATGTAAATACCTACTAAATAAATGTCTCTTAGCAGTAGCAGATGCTTTCTCTTATAGCACTCTTTATGAACAAGCTACATTTGCTCATTCAACAAAAAAACTTATTCAAAGAGTGTACTTGCATTCTTCTAATTGAAGAAAAATCTCAGTCTCAGGCTGCAGAGATAGCTCAACTTGTAATGGGCTTGGTACACAAAATAAGGCCCTGAATTCTAACTCTAGAAACCAGCTACAAAGGATGAGTTGTAGTGTGCACTTGAAATCTCAGCAATGGGAAGCTAATAGGCAGATCCTTGAGACTCGCTGGCCAATAAAAGATGCTATCTTAAAACCCAAGGTGATGGGGACTAAAGTTGTCCTCTTGCCTTCACGTGCACATACACACATACATCTGTATGCACACACACACAGAGAGAGAGAGAGAGAGAGAGAGAGAGAGAGAGAGAGAGAGAGAGAGAGAAAGAGAGAGACTTGTCTTAGAAGCACATAAGTTTTACTGGGTTTGAGTTTGTGTCCTGCTAGTAAGAGCAATTGTCATGAACTAGTACAGAATAATCCAACACTTTCTGAAGTTTTCAGTGTTTGAATTTAAGACAACACACATTCAAATGTGCAAGACATGTAGCAGAATAAAAGTGGAAACACCATGTATAGCGATGAACTTTCTTTCCTCTTTAATCCAGAAAGTCTTTTCCTGTCTCTGTACTCATTCGCTCCTACAGAATGGAAACAGGACTTCAACCATAGTACCAGCATATAAATCTAGCACAAATGCAAATAGTTGGGATCATAGGAGCACAAAACAATTTCTACCTGCAAGCTTCCTTTCTTGTCCCTTCCCTCTGGTAACTTAGGCTCCACGGAATTCTGTTTGAAATTGGTGTTCTATGGGTGTTATTTTTACACTTATTCTGCTAAATTCAGATTAGAGACAATCATGTTAACACTCTTTAAAGAACTTAACATTCTGATTTTATGAAAATCTGAATCATGATATTTGAAATTCATAATTGAAAATATTAATAAAAGTATACTTTGTACATGCAATTTATATAAAAGAGTAAATGATAAAATCAAGAATGTCCTCTCATGCTGCACAAGTTTAACTTGACTAAGCCAACTGGACTGAAAGCTATTATGTCATTGCCACATGGTGGCACCACTTTTGCTTGTAAACAGAGAGATCCATTGTCCTTGTCATGACTCACATTTTATATGAGTTTTAAAACATGTGAGCTTTCAGGACTCAAAAATGCTAATAAAATATGACATCACTAGGCTGCCTCCAAATCTGTCTTTCCAAACTTGGGGAAGGACAAAGTACAAAATGCTGGTTATTTACATTATGGAGCTAAAACAAAAGCACTGACAATGTACCAAACATGGTTCTGAACGCATTACAAAGAAGTGATAATTCATCTGTCATTTACAATAATGTGAGGCTGTGCCTTCCGGTATCTTGTCCAATAAAGTTTATTGTGTGGTATTATTCCTTTACAGATTAGGAAAATGCAAACCATAGAGCAAAAAGTGGCCATGTGTGCTGGATAGCTTTAGTGTCAACTTGACACACCCGGTTAGAAGGAGCCTCAGTTGGGGAATTGCCTCCACTGGCCTGGCCTGTGGTTGTGTTTGTGGGGAATCTTTCCTCATTGTTGAGTGATGTGGGCGAGTCCAGTCCACTGTGGGTGGTGCCATGCCTGGGCAGGTGGGCCTGTGCTGTATAAGAAAGCAAGCTGAGCATGGACCAGGGGAGCAAGCCAGTTAGCGGCATTCCTCCAGGGCCTGTCACCTGCCTCCAGGGTCCCGCCCTGAGTTCCTACCTTGGGCTCCCTGATGAACTGTGACTTGGGAGATGTGGGACAAATAAACACTTTCCTCCCCAAGTTGGTAGTAGTCTGAATGTTTTGTCACAGTAATGGAGAAACAGACTAGAGCACCGTGGTCACAGGTACAAGAGGTAAAACGGGAATTAAATACATGCCACCCATGCCCAGAGCCTGTTCTTAACTCCATTCGGATTCCTCTTCATCTCTACAAAATGAATATTCAATTTTATTTACACATTTTGAGCTATGCCTTGATGTAAGTGCGACTGAAAAGTTTTTGTTAGAATATTACCTCTTTTTATTTTTAAAGGTGAAGAAAACCATTCACTTGTTCCTGCCAGCATATTCCATAGAGAGTTGTATGCTTAAATACATATCTGCATATTTTGACACATTTTTATGTTTTCAGGTAAGCTTAACACATCTTTCTTAACACGTGCAGTTTAACATTCTTTTTAAGAAATAATTCTGTAAAAGAATTCCAAATTTGGTTTTCACCTTTTAACTACATGAAATTCTATTGTATCTAGCCAATGTCCCTTAGATTCTCCATGTCTGTCTCCAGTCTGAGTCCACCGACTCAGAGGTAGACTGCCTGGTAATGAAGTCATCTTTGGTACTTAAGATTAACTAAATCCCATTTGGATTATTTCTGAGTCAGAAATATGGAATCATAATTAACTCTAAACAATGTTAATGAGGCTTCAGAGCATTACTCATAAAATTTCAGGTTATTTTTTAACTGAAGAAAGTAGTAACAAAAAAGTGAAACACATCTGTTTTTTGACAGTGTGAGAAAAGATTTGACAGAGTTGCCTAGAATGGTTTATTTTCTTTTTCCAATGCTTTTTAAGTTTTTGGTTCAATATTCTCTATGTATTGTGAGAAAGATTTACTGGAAGGAAGAGACATAACTGAATAGTCAGAAGTATTTACCTCAAAAAAGAACCTAACACTGTCAAAAAAATCAACTTTTCAAATATGTAAGCATAGATTTATGTATCAAATGAAGATATCCATATTTGGTATAAGAAGCTGTAATAATACTTCATGTAAATTCTCTTAATTTGACTGTGATTAAATTTTCTAGTTCTAGTGGATCTCATAATATCTGTTTTTAGAACTAAAAAATATATCTAAATATTTCAAATAAAGCCTCAACATAATTGGTCAGAAAACTAAAGTAGAATCTCAACACCCACATATGTATGTGAAATTATAGAAGGATCTGAAATGAAACAGAGGTCTGTGGAGCAGGAATCAGTAAACCCCGGTGCAAGAGACAAATTCAGCCAGTTGCTTTTTCTACAGCCTGTAACCTTCGTATGTATGTATGTATGTATGTATGTATGTATGTATGTATGATGTGTTCCAATATGTGTGGGTATACATGAGAATTCAGGTACATTTGGAAAACATATGTTCATGCATGAAGGGGTCAGAGGTCAGCTTCAGGGCTTGGTTCTCAGGCTCCGTCCACTTGATTTTCGAGACAGGTTCTCTCACTAGACCTGGCTCTTGTTGATTAGGCTACACTGGCTGCCAGAGAGTCCCAGGTAGCTGCCTGGATCAGCCTCCGTGTGTCTGGGATTAGAAGTGATTCACATGATGCCTGCTGTTTTCCACATGGGTTCTGGGAGTCAAATTCGGGTCCTGATACTCGCAAGAGAAGTGCTTTACCTACTGAATCATAGGCTATCCCTATAGATCAAATTTTAAATATTTAATTGGTAGGGAAAATTGGTTTAAAAAAACAGAAAAAAGAAAAAGAAATGGTATTTCATAACATGGAAATTATATAAAATTCAGATTTTAGTTTTATTAATAAAGCTTTATTGTCACAGTTACTTGCCTTTATTTATGTCACACAACAGAGTTCAGTGTCACAGAGTCAGTACTACCTGCCAAGTCTAAAATCACCCACCTCTTACAGACACACTTAATGACCTCTGTGGTAGGGAAGCTACAGCCAATTTTTATTCATACACTGTGGTTTTGCCTGTGCTTTCACGTGCCTATGTGCTGCACTGGATTAATACACATAGTTAAATGATAGCAGAGTCCATTTCTATCCAGAATAATACATAATTAGCTATCAGCATGTTAAAGAGAAAATGGCATGTAAAAGAAGCACTAAGCATTATCATTACATCAATGTGTCTGTTCTAGACTTTGTTGCTGGTTCTTCATATCAAGCACTTAACTAGGAACCAAAATAGAAAGAAGACCCATAGCATTTTAAAAGGAAGAATGTATGCCAAGCACTAGTTTTGAGGTTTTACATGATTTGCACAATGAAAACAGGAGCCTAATATATTAACATTTTACAGGAGAAACTG
Source organism: Nannospalax galili (assembly GCF_000622305.1). Taxonomy (NCBI): domain Eukaryota; kingdom Metazoa; phylum Chordata; class Mammalia; order Rodentia; family Spalacidae; genus Nannospalax; species Nannospalax galili. Next base: position 2,289,645 of record NW_008329134.1, read on the forward strand.
AGAAAAAGACAAGGCAGTGAAAACGCCAATATAACTCAACCTACATTATATTAAAATAGATTTGCTATTGTTGTATGTGTATATTATGAGGGGTCCACACATGCCACAGTGCACATGCCAAGACCAAGGACAACTCTGTTGAATCAGTTGTCTCCTTCCTGTTTACTTGGGTTCCAGGAATCAAACTCACTTCCTTGGGTTTGTACATTGAGTGGCTTTAAACACAGAGCCATCTCATGGGCTCTATGTTATTTTTAAGTGCTATTTTTCTATATTGATTATTTTAAAAAATATGGCAAATGCTAATTTAGAAAGCGAGCATTTAAATTTCCATACTAAAAGATTCAGCTGGATATTCCTAATTTCTGTTCCGTAAAGCAGGGATAGTTAACCTTGAAAAAATGAGATTTATATCAAGCACTTGTTGACTTAAGAGTGTCTTTAAAATAAAAAGTTGACTGCTCCAAACGACTTCACAGTTGCTATACAAATGCCAAGCTTACTATATATATCACAATAAAAATGGCCAAGTAACTGAAACCAACTTTGGAATGATTTTAAACAAAGAAATGTTGGTAAATTAAAGAATATTGTGTATATTTGGCATTTAAACTTTCAGGAATAACACGTGGGTTGATTTTGTTCATACTATTTTAAAACCTTGAAGTTTTAAAGATCTATCAGATGTGCCCCAAATTTCCAATAATAATACTGCAAGGTTGGCTATTATGTCCTAGTAATAGATCTGTTGCCAAACCACTAAAGAAATTTGATGCCTCAAAGAAAATAGGCTTGGTACTCAGGCAATATTAGGGAAAAAAATGGAAAAAAAGATGAACGAACACTTATCTAGATATTACTTTAATTTTAAATTAATCCAACCCAAATTCAAACATATATAGATAGATAGATGATAGATAGATAGATAGATGATAGATAGACAGATAGATGCCAAACCACTAAAGAAATTTGATGCCTCAAAGAAAATAGGCTTGGTACTCAGGCAATATTAGGGAAAAAAATGGAAAAAAAGATGAACGAACACTTATCTAGATATTACTTTAATTTTAAATTAATCCAACCCAAATTCAAACATATATAGATAGATAGATGATAGATAGATAGATAGATGATAGATAGACAGATAGATAGAAAGATACCCATTCTTTTAAAAAATATTTTATTTATTATTTTGTTATGTGTATGAGTATATTGACTTCATGTTGTAAGTGCACCATGTTGTGCAGTGCCCATAAAAGTTAGAAGAGGGCATTGGATTCCTGAAACTGGAGTTGTGGACAGCTGTTAGCTGCCATTTGAATGTTGGGAATTAAACTCGGGTCCTCTGCAAGAGCAGCCAGTGCTCTTAACTGCTGAGCCATCTCTCCAGCCTCATGAAAAGCATTCTAAATCTAAAGGTTTCTATTTATTTTTAATAGAATGAATAATATAATTTGGATGACACCAGTAGAATAACCAACAGCCTGAGAACTCATTTGTTAAACAAAATTTTAAGATCCATTTAAAACATCTTGCTCTACATAAATAGTTTAGAATTTGTAATCTTTAAAATAAAAAAAAAATATTGTCACAGTTAAAGAAAATTAAAATGCTATAGTTTTTCTCCATCCTTAGAGAAATGTACGTGTGTAGGGTGTATTTGGGTTTCTTTACCTGTGCTAGAGAGGAGGAAGTATGGAGCTAGAATTTCATGACTCCAGGGTTCAGTGGATTCAGCTAGGCCACACAGGCTCATCTCCATTCTGTATATCCCAGTCCAGTTAGGTTTATTTTGCTCCAAAGTAACTTGGCTTGATGTAAGCTATAGTCGTAGCCATGGTTCATAAATTTATGTTTAGAAAGCAGGGTGGGCTGTCATGGAAGATGTCCTTATGCATAAATGACTATAGTATGTTTTTAAAAATGCCATCTTAAACAAAGAGAACCTAAGAAACAAGTCCTAGTACCTGAGGGACAAATGGATCCCTAAAACTGATGCATTCCTCCTTCATGTAACCTTCCCTCCAGGACTAAGGCTACAAGTCCACCTTCTAAGTTAAATCTTGTGCTGAACATGCCTTCCTTCCTCCTTCCTTCCTTCCTTCCTTCCTTCCTTCCTTCCTTCCTTCCTTCCTTCCTTCCTTCTTTCCTTCCTTCCTTCCTTTTTCCTCCCTCCCTCCTTCCTTCCCTCCCTCCCCCCCTCTCTCTCTTTCTTTCTTTCTTTCTTTCTTCTCTCTATCTTTCTTCCTCTTTATTTCTTTTTCTCCCTCCCTCCCTCTGTCCCTCCCTCCCTTTCCTTTCCTTTTGCAACATCTATTAAAACCAAGCCTCTGAGTTACTTGATTCTCTCAAGAATGCAACAAGTAGCTTATCAGTCTTCTTTCAATTGTTAGCTAATCCCAGTATCTTGTCAATCAATTCTTTTTTTTTCAACCAGTTCTCTTAATTCTTGGCTAATCGCCAAGTTTTGTCAATTGATTAAGAAGAACATGTCAAAAAGAACGCCAAGTTCACATTTATACTTTTGATCCTTTCAATTCTGTGAATCTTGGTTCCTGGTGTATAAAACAAAAAGCAAATAAAACGAAGCAGGGCTTGACAAGGATTTCTCTAGTGCCAAGGCTATTTCCACCCCACTTCAAATTAGACATATGTGTATTGTTTAATGATTTTAGTCTCCGTCCAAAAGTATTTCGCACGAGGGGGGCTTTCTGTTGGCCTTCACTGACTTCTTTAGGTTAAGTGATAAGCATGTTCTACTCTGAGAGGTGAGGTGGTTCTAGACAGGTAAAGAGAAGACCCCACCAAGTAATAAATGGCAGAGCAAAAGCCTGGGACTTCTGAGGAAAAGCTAAATCTAATTAAGAATTACACTATCATAGGCTTGACCTGGATATAAAACTCAGTGGTGATCAAAACTGTTTTATTCTTTGACTGTTGTGTTTGGAAACTGTTCCTCAAACCTTCCATTATAAACAGAAGAACACTACTTTGCATTCTCTGTTGCAATGAAAATATAACTTTTTCCAAGAGCTGATTCTCAGGAAAGAATAATACACAAAAATACCTCCTTTGTGCATTACATTACTTATGAAAATAAGAACAGAAGCTTTCTCACTCAAAACATTATACCACAGAACAATATAAGACCCAACTTGAGAAAAATCAGAAATAACATTCTTATCTCATTTAATGTGATGAATTCTCAAATCACTTAATAAAGAAACACAAATTTTCGAGAATTAGAAATGAAATCAGCTAAAGTTGCAAGGCTAAAACGGAGCATAAATTATCCATAGTCTCAATATCTAAAAATTTCTGGGTTTTATTGGTTAATATAGTGAGATTCTATTATTTCCAAAGGATTATATAAAGTTAAAACAAATCTATTTTTTAATTGCTTTTATCATCTCAGTGCATTTAGTTATTTCAAAATGCATCTGTTATCTTTGTTAGCTGAAATGATCCCACATCCCTCTTTTTTGTGTACATGTACTCTGTACTGTCCAAAGGATTGAGTCCTGCTCAACAGCTGAGAGAACTCTCTCTCCTCCCCCTCTAATTTGGCTGCAAGTCAATTCTGTTTTTCTCATTCCAACTGCTTTGGACATATGCTGGTCCAACTAACAATGGTAAACACAGCACGTCGCCTCTGATATGGTGCTGATTAAGTCATCTTGCAAGTGAGACAAGTTTGGATATTAAAATGCTAAGGAAAAGTTATTTGCAGAAATTCTCTCTTTGGAAAATATTTAGATTCTCAATTTTAAATTATATGATAAACAAACCACAGGATACTTTGAAAAATACATTTGCTCAATCAATACTGGCTAGGCACTTGAGCTGCAAAGCAGACTTATATATAATCCTTACAATTACTGTTCAAAATGATATGGGAAAACAGAAGAAAAATGAAAGCCAAAGATGAGTTTAAAATAATGCTCTGGGGAAGGGTACTTTTTAATAGTTGCAGGAGAAAGGGGTACATAATTAAAATTGTGATCACTCTGGTAGTATTTTAATAAACTCCACTCATAAAATAGTACTATGGACACAGTATCTTAACCAAAGAAGCAGGAATAGAGTCAAAATGGCGATCATAAGACAGTGGCACAGAATAACCGAGAGTTTGAGGGGCATTTTCAAGGCATAATCTTAGCAGGATGATAAGAGAAAACTTTTTTGGGTTTTTTGAGACAGAGTTTTCCTGTGGTCCCAGTTGGCCTGGAACTTCTAAGTACTCCAAGCTGGCCTTCATCTTACAGAGATCTACCTGCTTCTGCCTCCTGAGCACTGGGATCAAAGGCTTACACCACCATGCCCAGCTAAGGGGGAAAAAAATTAAAAAAAACTTATAACAATTAAGACAACAAAGGGGCTTAAGGGAAGCGTTACAGATGCCTGGAATAGGTTTTAGAGTCTAGGTACAAACCTTTATGTTTATAGTTAATGACTTTAGACATTAGTGTTAATAATTTGATGATTTTAAAAAAGTAGTCTTTATGGGTCTAAAGAGATGACTCAGCGGTTAAGAGTGCTGGCTGCTCTTGCAGAGGACCTAGCTTCAATTCCCAGCAACAACATGGCAGCTAACAACTCTCTGTAACTCCAGTTCCAGGGGATTCAACACCCTCTTATGACCTGGGCGGTATTGCACAACACGGGTGCACTAACATACATGCAGGCAATACATTCGTACACATAAAATAAAGTATTTTTTAAAAGGAAATCTTTGCAACAAGTGATATTGGGACAATCAGATAAATATATGAACAGAAAATTAACTTGAAATGGATCATATACCAAAATGCTGAAACTTAAGGCTATAAAACCTTTAGGGAAACAACAGAAGAGTAAATCTAACAAAACCAAAACCACATATGACCAAAGGAAAACAGGGAAATTTTCAAAATATCAATATCAAATATCAATTTTCACTATATAAAAATGAAAATATTTTGTTGAATATGATACTTCCAGTCCATAGAATGGAAGACAATAATCTTGTATCTGTCTATGAAAAACATAGAAAAGAAAGTCATAACAACAAAAGACCAACCACTCAATTAAGAATTAAGCAACAGGATAGTCACTCATTCAAGACAGGGGATTGATTTACTATGTTGCCAATAACTTTATTGACTACTAGAACACTGAACATAGACATTCAACTATATTACAGCAAGGAAATGCTAGATGAGAGAAACACAGTGGGCTATGCACACACTTTTCACAGCAAGGATTTGGAGCTGGGTATCAAGAACACAAGTAATTGTTATAAGGTACAGGGAGAAAGCATGTCACAGAGTGCCTAGTGCCAAGTGTTACCATAACAACAGAGGGCACAGTTGTTATAGTAAGCATGGGGCTTTAAGAAACTAATGTTTAAGAAAAAAAACCCCAAATTATGAGATCTACAGGCAAATGGATGGAACTGTCCAGAAAGACAAATGTTGCATGTTTTCACTCATAGATGGATGCTGGTTTTGAACATATATGTGTGTGTTTAGATATACATGTTTTGGTTGGAAAATTCAGATGGGTCAGGAAACTAATACACAGACAAGAGGGGTAGGCTTTGTGAGAAGAGAGGTAGAACAGTGATAAAAAGGGAATAATGGGATAAGCAGGGTTAAATGGAGTGGGAATGGGAGGGCAAGACAGAGAATGGAGTATTGGGAGGGATAACAAACACTGAAGGACTTTAGAAAAAGTCATTTGGAAACCTACGTCTACAAAACTTCTTAAAGTATATTCACATACAGTACAGAAAGATATGAAAAGGAGCTACCTTATAACAGGGGAACATTATCCCTATTAGACAACATGTCTAGCAAAGTAAAAGCCCAATGCTAGAAATGGACTATCTTGTTTGAAGTTGATGACCAGGGGTTCCAGAGACACTCAAACAATACTGGTCATTGCCCCTGCTCTTGGTTATCCACCAGAGCTTGACAGTAAGATCCTAATGCTGATCAACACCATATACATGAGCTATAGGAAAAATGAGAAATCAAACTAGTACTGACTTCAAAGCTTCATCTCTACTGGCTAGCTTTCAAAGTGCTAGAGGTGTTACGCATGCTACTGGAAGAGAAAATTAATCATCAGCCTTACCCAGCTGTGAATCCCATGAGCTACAACAACTGCTCTGGCAAGATATGATCACCAGTGCAATAGTGAAATGAATATGATGAACGGAACCAACCACTTTCTAACTGGATTTAAGGTAAGCCTCAGGATGGCACCCATACATGACATTGATGGAACAGGAATATTACATCAGGTATAGGAATCTGTGACTAAGCAGGCCGATAGGGAGAGCCAGTAATATTATTTTGCTAAATAGATAGAGTATTAAACTGAGTCTTAATAACTTATTGCTATGCTCACAGATTAAAGCATCTCTCAGCTCTTACAAGAGAAGCTTCCTTATGCAGAAGATGGTGATTAACACAGCAACCCACGACTGACCAACCTGCAGAGAACAAGAGTGCTTATCCCTGAGTAGTATACCTGTATCAAACTTCTGCCTCCCAAGGCTCAGGGATCATCATGGAAGAAGATGGAGCAGACAGATAGTAAGAGCTGAGGTGGTAGATGACCACAGGGAAACAGAGTTTTCCAGACGGCTGGTTAATTACTCACATAAACTCACAGCAATGGTGACAGCATGCACAAGTCCAATGTAAGCTCGAGCCAGACAAAACTCCAGCATGGATGAGGGGAAAAGTTAAGAAACCCAACCCTACCTGAGGAAGTATTGGCAACAGATGGGTGCTGGAGGGCGAGAGTCGATCTCTCCTAAGGATGAGACTCTTGGTAGGTTGATCAGGCTCCAGTGGATCCACATTTAAGAACACAAGTTTGACTATAGGCCTTTAAATA
>NW_008329134.1:2296642-2320695 GCF_000622305.1 Nannospalax galili
TGGGACATGGGATCTAAATGCTATCAAAATATGTTGGATAAAATTCTCAAAAATTCAATAAAAAAAGAAAAAAGTAAAACTAATATTAATGAGGATTGTTCTGTTTGAAACACTCAGACTTCTTGAGAGATATGTTTTCTCATTTTTTACAAATCTGTGAAGCCTCTGGTATTTTGTTTTCCCCTTTTTAGCAAAGTTTATTTATGTTCCATGCCCACTATTCTTCAGCTGAAACATAATATGTATTTAAAGATGTTTCAGTTTAGTTTGAACCCAGTCAGAAATTTATTTATTTAATCAATTAATCATATGAGCTTTGATATTTCTAAACATATTAAAAAAGGAACCTTAAAATAAAACATGCCTCTTGGAAAGGAAACAGTGACTAAGTTTCTAGAACAGAAGGAAGATGTACTTATTATGTATACTTTTGCACATTTTAGATTTCATATCATGTTCTATATTATCTATTCAAAAGAATGAATAATCAGTCTAAACAAATATAGAAGAATTTAGATTTGGGTCAACTTGGCTCATATTTGGTGTCTAAACTTATATTTATGAAGTGAAGCCAGCATTCCTTCTTCTAGAATTGAATATAAAAATCAGACTTTTAGAAAACGATGTTTGTAAAAAGCATGACTTATTTTGGAAAAGCTCTATCTATAAAATTGTTAATAAATGGTTAAGTAAGTGCCAGTTGCTTCTACCTCCCAGATTAAGTACCCTGGAGGGAGAAGGAATAACAGAAGACCGCTGTGGAGATGTTGGTCTCCTCAGTACTCTTAGGTGTAAAAGGGATGCAACCAAACTAGTCGCAGACTCGGAGAAAGGCAATAGAGGGTCTCTAGAGAGGAAAGGTGTCAGAATATTCTACAACTTTCCCCTCTCCTTCCTTAGTGGTACTGTAAGAAGAATTTTTCTTTCATCTTTAGATTAGTGTGAAGAGCTTCAAATCATCATCAGAGAGAATGACATTTTTCCTGAAACTCTAGAACTGTAGTAGATTGGTTTCTGACTCAAGTCTGAGAATTATAAAGGATGTATATCAATGATGAGGAGGAACCCACTTAGAAAAAGAACATCCAACTTTAAAGTGGATGTTTAAAGTGGATCCACGAGCACATTCAAAGTGTGTGTCGTGGGGTCTAGATCTGGGCCAGCAGCCAAGGAAAATGGGGCGATTAACCTGGGACTCTCTTCGAATTTGTCCTCACATGACACATAGGTAGAGGCGGAGCCCAGCAGGAATTGCACATAAGCCTACAGGCTAATATTGGCCAGCATGAAGAAGGACCAGAAACTATGGTCCCCATGTTTAGGCAAGTGTAATGAAGGGCTCTTGAGAGAAAGAGCTAGCTGATCATTGGTCCAGAGCAGGGGCATCAGCTTACCCAACAAGTGATGCATTTCCCATCTCTGTTAGTCATTCTACAGTTTCACCACTTCAGCAACTTTCTCGATCTGGAGGGCAGGGACCAAAGACAAAAGCAGGGGAAGCAATCAGGCTGGCCCAGGGTGATCCGTTCAGTAGGCCTGAGCCAGGAAGTGGAACAATGTCTATTCTCTGTGAATGAGGTTCATTGTTACATCGAGAATTAGGGTTCTGAAATTATTTAAGACCTATGTGGCTTGAAGATTGTTATTTGAATGTGATCAGAGAAGACATGGGACCTACAGTTCACCCCCAGTGATGGGTCTGACTTCTCCCACAGTTGTAGTTTGAATGAAAAGAAGTAGAAGAGATGAAATTTGATTTGCCATGAGGACCATACAAAACCCACAGACTTGATCTAAAAGCTCCAACAGCTTTGAGAAACAAATTATTCCAAAGAGGGATTAAATGTGGATACCATTTGGTATATGAGAACAAAACAGTAGCACATAAAGCCAACACTTCATTTTCCACATCTATAGAGTGTAGTGTTTCGATTTAGCAGGCTGGTTCTGAAATGTAGTTTTAAAATGAACGCTGCTTGTGGTTGTAAGAGAGCCCAGGCCAGAGGGAAGCCTGGGAACTCATTCTGCTCATCTCTTCCCTTTATTTCTCTGTGGTTCCTACACTTATCACAGCCCATGAATGAATGTGAAACTTGGAATATACTATAGGAGTAAGTTCTGAGTTATTTATTTTTGTACTAGAAAAAAAAATGAGTGTGTTTTGTTAGGGTTCTTAAAGTGAAAGATATAAAACATGAGAAGAATTGTGAATAATGATTGACCTGAAAATATAACTGGTTATGTGAAGTTCTCTGGGGCCCCAGTTTTAGTAAGAAGAAATGCTTTCTGTATTTGAAGACCAAAGTCTACCAAACACAAGTACATTCTTTAAACAACTTTTAAAAATGTTTACAGTGTCGGTGCTTGTTTATTCTCAGTCTCCTATATTGTTAAGGACTTATAAATGCTAGATTCTTTCAAGTTCAGCAGCTGGTAGGTTCACTTGTAAAAAAGAAATATATTTGGAACTAAATGATGAAATTCAATTAAATATTTATTAAGCTCCTAAAATACAAAAAAGCCCAATGTAAAACAACAGTTAGTATGTAAATAAAAAAATATATTCTTTTTGTAAATTACAAACGTAGCAGTATGCTCACAGCAAAACATTTCAAGAGGATAAGAATTAACAGGGAAAGTCAAGATATCCCTTTCTCGTTCCTTACTCTACTTCCCCTAGCAGGAAATTCTGTCCACATTTCCCAAGTTATCTTCCTACCTATCATGACATATTGTTTCTATCTCTGTGTATTATGGACAACACAGTTACCATCAACAAAATGAAGCTCAAGATTTGCATTTTATTTACATTTGTAATTTAAAAAGTCTAAAAAGAGATGATTTTTAAGATGTGCCAGATATCCTTAGGTTAGAATGAAAGAAAAGCTCATCATTGCTCTGTAGCTGTCGAAGGCCTAGGATTAGATTCCAAAAAATTTTGCAGAATTTCCTTTGACCTACATCTGCTTTTTAAATTTTAAGTCAGTATCTCATGGAGAATAGATCTAAAATGGTGAAATAACAGGAATCCAAAATAGCTTCTTCTAGCTTTAAAAACAACTGTAATCATACTATCGCTAAAGAAGATGGGAATTTAAGCACAGAACTCTCTCCTAGCTTAAACTACAATGCTGCAGATATCCCTTCAGCATCCTTCCTTAGTCTAGTGGATTTCTTAGTAAACTATCACCACATCGGCTTTCTCATGACATATTATCCAGAAACCCTGTAAATAAGCAGCAATATTAATAGCTTTCTGAACTTGTCACACAGAGAGTAAAGAAAAAGACTGCTTAAACCACTAGGAGATCAGACAGAACTTATTACATTTATTGTGTTACTCCAAAGAGTGTTTCGGCCCATCTCCCTTCAAGCCATTCAAGAAATGTGAAATCCTTTTCCTCTTCACTGGAATTATGTAACATCACCCAAAATTTAAGAGACACATGAAAATGTGTGGGGAAGCAGTGAGAAACAGAAGTTTACTGAGTTAAATATTAAGATAAGTAACAGTAAATTCTAAAATAGTCAATTTACTTCCAGGGGAACATTTTTTCTATATGTGGCACTTGGCAGCTGACTTCCACACTGGAATGAGGCAGAAATCAGGGAAATGAATTAAAGAGCTACAGAACATCTGGAAACCCAGAAAATACTAATTAGGAAGATGCGTTGGACCTTTTATTTTTATTTACTGATCTTATGTATGTGGGTGTGACATGGCAGTATGTGGAGCTCAGAGATCAACTTGTGGATCCCAGGGATTGAACTCAGGCCACCAGGCTTGGCAATAAGTGCTTATACCTGTGGGGTCATCTTAACAGCAAATTTGGATTACTGATCACATATGTAATCATTAGACCACACTGTGGTTTTTAGATAATTTAACGTTCTTAAAATTTTTGTCCAATAGGTTTAAAAAAAAAGAGTCAATTTTGTGTATATTCTTGCTTACATTCTTTTTCGTGAATTCCTGGTACCTGAGTTTATCTCAATACACAGCAATAGAAGAAGCGAATAAACAATTTCATGAAAATGAATCTACCTGTCTCTGCCTAGTCCTATAACAGAATACCTAAAACTGGGTTATTTGCAAAGTGACGAGGCTTATTTGGATCATGATTATGGAACTTGAAAAGTCCATGCCTAGGCAGTCACTTCTGTCCAGGCCTCACACTGTGCCTCGCTTGACAGATTACATTTCATGGAGGGAGCATGCAATACTGATAAGCAGTATTAGCAAAGGCCAAGGATGTGGTGTGGCCTCACTTTATTACAGCATACTGTTCTGTAATGTTATGTGTAACAATGTATTACACATACATTACACAGTAATGACTGTGACTTGTAAGGAACTACATTAGCTACTTCTAGGAGGACTGCCTCCATGACCTTCCAGGAAGTCATGCTTTCTGAAGGTCTGACCACTTCTGGTACCAATATAACACAAACCACAGCACCAATACGTTTGTACTAAAGTCACACAAACCCTAATTCCCATTTTGAAATACCCGAAGTCTGAGGATTCTCATTATTATTACAGAAGATAAAAATAACCTGAATCCTAAAATTCTAGCCCAGAACATTATCATTACCTACATGCAGATGACTTGAGGTGAACAGCTTTTTCAAAGCTTGAAAGGATAACCAATAATTTGGCAACATGAAGAGGACCTTGTTTTATATAATTTTTCTTCTTTCACTTTTCATTCATTTTGGAGATTGGACATAATGTAGCCCACAGCCTGGGCTGACCTTGAACCCTCTATGTAGTCAAGTTTGACCTTGACATCCTTATCCTCCAGCCTTCACCACCCAAGTGCTGGCATTACAACATGTTCTACCATGCCTGGCAAGTTTGGAGTTTTTTGTTGTTTTTTTTGTTTGTTTGCTTTTTTAAAAAGACAACTTCTCATAGTGTCCAGCCTGGCTTCAAATGTGCTATGCAGCTGAGTCTGGCCTTGAACTCCTGAATTATGCCCCTGCTTTCACCTGAGTGAATCACCAGAGTGCTGGGAGTGTACAACACCTAGCTATGGAAATTTGAATAACATATATTTTCTCCAGTTAAAAAGCCATTGTAGGGGCTGAAGAGCTGACTTAGTAGTTAAGAGCACCGCCTGCTCTTCGAGAGGACGCAGGTTCGGCTCAAGCACCTACATGGGGCTAACAACTGTCAGTAACTCCAGTTACAGGGGCTCCAACATCCTCTCCTGACCTCCTTGGGCATTGCATGACATGGGTATATTTACAAACATGCAGGCAATACATTCATACACATAAAATAAAAAAATTAATAAAATACTTTTAAAAAGGCATTGTATTTGCACTACAGAAAACAATTACAAGAAAAGAAAAAGTGCAGTATTTTACCATCTAGAAATAATTATACAGAGTTACATATGAATTTCATATACAAATGTAAAAAGTTCTCAGCTTTTCAGTATTATAATACATATTTTGCTATAAAAGTTTCTCAAATTCTGTCTATAAATATAATGAAATAATATAAGGCATAGATTTACGAGGATTAATTTAACCTTATTTAAAAATGTTTTTTATTTTTTAAAATTTTATGTGAACTGGTGTTTTGCCTGCATGTACGGAAGTGTATCATGTATACACAATGCCTTTGGAAGCCAGAAGAGAAGATGGATCCCCTAGAACTGGAGCTATAAACAGTTGTTAGCTACCATATGGGGACTGGTATTCAAACCCTGCTCCTCTGCCACAGCAGCCAGTACTCTTAACTACTGAGCCATCTCTAGGTCACAATGTAACTTTGTTTTATTAACAGACATTGAACTTGGTGCTGGAGAGCTGGCTCAACGGTTAAGAGCACTGACTATTCTTGCAGAGGACCTGGGTTCGATTCCCAGTACCCACATGACGGCTATGAACCATCCTTAACTCTAGTTCCAGGTGAATCCGAAGCCCTCTTCTGACTTCCCCGGCATAGCACGACACGGGTGCACTCACATACATACATTTATTTTTTTTCAAATAAAAAAATTATTGAGAATTTCACACATGTATATAAGGTGTTTTGATCAAATCCATGCCCACTCTCTCCCCTCCAATTCCTTTTAGCAACATATTCAGCCTGTAATGCTTAAGAATCATTTAGAATCACACCTATATAAATGGATGTTGTAGAAAATTAGAACATTCATGGAGATGGAGGGATGTCTCAGCAGTTGAGAGCATTGACAGCTCTTGTAGAGGACCTGGCATTGCACAACATGGGTGCACTTATATACATGGAGGCAATACACTCATATACATAAAATAAAAATAATAATATTAAATAAAAATATTTTAAAAGAAATTTAGGAAATGCAAATAAAAATCAGGAAACATCAAGTGGATCTTTTTGTCAATTACATATCTGTATATATGCTTGTATGTATGTATAGAATGAGATAACATTCGAGTTATTTTATGCATTCAAATTATTCTCCAGCATTTTCTTGGCCAATAACCTTCATCATATTTCAGAATAGCATTATCTCATACAGAGGCCATACAGCATTATTATACAATCCCTCATAATTACCCTGAAAATAGCCATTAGAATAGTTTGTCAATAATTAGCAATGTCCCTGTTTTTAGTACCAGGCTTGTTGAAGACTTCTCATTTTGCTGCTAGTAACAGTGCAGAGATGGAGATTTTGTGTATAAGGCTTTTTTCTATAATTAGAATTGTTTCCTTAGGAGAGGTTCCCAGAAATGGAATCAATGAATCAAAAGCCATGAACTTGTAAATCCCTTGATACCTGCTGCCAAATGACTTTCCAAAAGCATTGGAACAAATTGCATTTCCAACAGCAAAGCATGAGAAAATTTTGAGAATGAGCCATGCTAGACATGAAGGAGACTTTAAACGCAATTTTAATTTGATGTCAAGAAACAATGAAACACCAAACTGCATGTGCCTACACATCTGTCAAGTTATGGTCACTTAGTTGGATGTTTATACACATGAAGAATTGAACTAAGTGCTAATGGTTTGAATGTGACATGTCCCCCACAGACCCCTGTGTTTGAATGCTTGGCCTCCAGGTAGTGGTGTTAATTGGAAGGTTTAGAGTATTTAGGACACAGAGTCTATTTGGTTGGCATATGCTAGAGGTGGTGGGCAATAGCTGGCCATTTTTTTTTCCAGCCATACTACTGTGTTCCCTGAGCGCCCAAGACTTTAGAAGCTATGTGTAAGCTCTCATGTAATGGAGCTGCTCTGCCTGGAATCCTGCCAAAATGGACTAAACTTCCAGAACTGTGAACCCAAATAAATCATTCCTTCTGTATTTGTTTCTGTTAGTTTCCTTGTCACCGTGGTGAGAAACATAACTAATACAATAAGAAATACCTGGTGCACAGTTCCTGCCCTCAGTAAGTAGGTGATCTGCTGAGCAGCTAAAACAGATCTGTAACATCTGACAGCAACAGAATGCTGACACAGTGATCTAGATCCAGGAATTTAGAAGAACAAAGTAAGGGTCCTGTAGCCCAGTTCTGGAAGAAAGGTCATGAGGTGTTAGAAGCCCTAACAGTATGTTTTACCCTGATGATTAAATATGTCATCTAAGGGAGAGGATGAAGGCGACAGGGCGTAATCACAACTGAAGGGTCAGCATGAGCCTTGAGACAGATGTGGGATACAGCGTGGTGCCTTAGAAGCAGCTGCCAAGGCGTTTTTATTTTCTGCTTTTTCTCACCTTTCATGGTCTGTATCAGGCCTTTAAATCAGTCTCCACAACAGTACTATCACTTCCCATCCATGTAGTGTATCCTCAGATTGTCCATTTTGAGGGGAAAGGGATATGGCTAACACTAGGAGACAACGGATAAACATAGGAACATATTTATACTGCTATAATAACAGTGCTACTAACATTTACTGGGGGGAGATCAGGGAAGCTTCACCTATGGCAATGTGAAGCATTCTCATAGAAGAACTGAAGCATCTAACACACCAGCAACATCCGACCCTACAGTCTTAAGAAATACTGAGCCAAGTTGTAAGTTCCTCGAGGACACAGAGACTAATTTATTCATCTAGTACCCTTACTGCACCTAGAATACATGGATGCTGGGTACATTATAAATATACAGTGAATACCACTTGGTTGATTAACATGAAAATTAATATAATTTCAAAATAAGCACAATGTGCAAAGCACATCACCACCTCATTTGTTCCTCGCCCATGGCACATCTCCACATGCATTACTGGGAAATGTCTAGCCTAGCCTGCAGCTGCTAGAAGTTAAACCAACACCACTCACCTATCTAATCGTTTACATTGGCAGAGAAAGCAAATCAGCTCTCATTGTCTCACTTGACACAGGGAAGAAAATTTCTAGAGACAGTCAAATCTGCAAAGGCTTATTTTCAAATAACTGTGATTCAAATCCCCCCACCATTGGTCACCTGGTGCCAAAGAATATTCTTCTGAAGGTTAAAACTTAGCTCCTCGTGGAAAGTGCAGTTTGTTCTTAATTGTTAGATTGGACTTTTTGAAGTCTCCAGCACGAATAGCCATTTAAAGTTTTTCTTAAAACAAAAGTACCACGATTTATTTTTTAATGAATTTTTACACATCATTAGAGCATAACTCTTTAGCCTTTAAGACAACCATACTGTTCTTGGGGAAAAAGCATTCCCCAAACATAGGATTTTTAAGATTTTTATTTTACAATAAAAGAGGCCACAGGCAAATAAACACAGTACTGATTTAAAAGGGGCAGGAGTATTAGGTTACAGAATTATCGTAAAACAGGAAGGTTGTGAGGGTGTAACAGAGGATGAAAGCAGTCCCAGCCCTGGAGGCTTCCTGCTGGCATGGGCCATGCCAAAACACACAACAGTTTACATCCACGGCGGCGCGCGCACACACACACACACTCATGCAGTGCTGTACCTATGACTTTTGGGGGACAGCTATTTTCTTTTGAAAAATTCAGTTTAGAAGTGAAAGATAATCAACAAAAAGTTCAAAAAGTTAACTCAACCAGTCTGAACTACAACCCATCACCAGGACACTTGGAGAAACGTGCTTTCAAGTTTGCGACTACTAGCAGTTTCTGTTGAAAGAATGCATCTGGGACAGTCATCTTCCCTCCACTGATAACTCTACACATTACCCACAGTTCCATGCTCAGTACAGGTCACTCTTCTGGGATTGGTATTAAATTTCTCTGAACTATTCCTTAAAAACAACATCTCAGAGCAAGCCGAACTATCTGCCTGGTAACTAAATATGGATCAGAGCATCCACTGTGATAAAGAGAATGCACGTTGTGATGAAGAACACCAGAACTATAGGTATAACCACAGTCTGGAAAAAAAAGTGGAAGATTATGCCAGTGTAGGGAGCACTTACATTATTCCCCAGAAAAATATAGAAAAGTCGGTCATTTATTGTCCCTTCCCTGAAATGCAGCTGGTTTCTGCTGAGTTTGGAGTGGCCATTGCAGAGGGGAAGCTGTAACTCTGATCTGATCTCAGTAGTCAAGTTCCTTAGTTTTGTGGTGTATTTTTATTTTTCTTTTCTTTTTTTTAATTTTCTTTTTTAAAAATATTTTATTTTTATTATTTTTATTTTATGTGATCAAGTGTATTCCCTGCATGTATGTGAGTGCACCCGTGTCGTGCAATGCCTAGGAGGTCAGAAGAGGGCTTCTGAGTTCCCTGGAACTGGAGTTAAGGACGGTTCATAGCCACCATATGGGTATTGGGAATCAAACCCGGGTCCTCTGCAAGAGCAGTCAGTGCTCTTAACCGCTGAGCCATCTCTCTAGCAATTAAATTTTCTTTTTACTGTTGCTGCACCAAGTTGTAGGTGCTGCAAAATCTGATCACCAGGTGACAATGCAGAAGATTCTTCTCCAGAATATAACACAATACAAATACATATTATGAATATGTAAATTAATTTCTAAATGTCTTGTAGGTTAAGGAAGTCTGAAAATCTAGTCCTTTTTCCAAGGTCATAAAATTTCTCTACTTACAATTTAAATTCTCACCTATACTCTTACCATGTGCTTGAATAAAATCTATGGGAAACAATAAAATCTATGGAAACATTAAATCAGGAGCATAAGCTTTCATGTTAGTCACTTCTTGAAATAAATTCTTGCATAAGTTAAATCAGTTATCACAAAGGATTATTTGATAATTCCAGAGCAAATTTTCATAATCTTTTCAAATGCCCATATGCACAAGAAGCAAAGCAAAAAGGTATAATTTATAAAAGATGCTAAAAACAAATGTGAGCATATCAAAAAAAGATTATTTTCTTCCTGAAGCATTTACATATTAGATACATTTCTCTTTAGTCTCAAATGATGGACAACATATTAACTAACACATCACACAATCCTCTGCTGTAATAATGGGCCAAAGAATCATCATAGAAAAACGGTTAACCTAGTTTTTAAAACAATCTAAAGTAATGTTGATTCTCTGAAACTTGAGCAACAAAAACAAGTCTACTTTTTCTCAGCAGGCTAAATTCTGAACAAAAAAATGACCTTGTTTGCTAGCACAAAAATAGAATAAAAATGAAAGCAGTACAGCAAAATACTCACATCACACCCTCTGCACTGATGTCAAATGGTGTATTTTAGTAATTGGGTCCTTTTTATACTGTTCTTCACTTGGCCTAGAGGATAGGACACACTTGTTACCTCTTGTCAACTGCTCTTTCTTGGTCCAGTTTTCTGGTTCTTTTTCTTCCCAGCTTTCTTAACTATGAAGTTTCCACGGTTCGGTCTTTGTTTCTCTCCTTTGTCTAGAGTAACTTATTTGATGATCTCATTTGCTGTCACAGTAAATATCACTGTGTGTTGACAAAACTCAAATATGCACCTCTTGTCTGACTTCAACTCCTAAACTTCAAATTCATCTACTCCCCTGTTCACAAGAGATATCTGCTTATAGATCTAGGAGATCTGACAAAATGATTCCATCTAAAGTAAAACTCCCTGCTTCCCTACTGAAATTTGATTTGTGCATATACAGACCTCTCCATACTGGTTGTTGGTTGCTCTATACTTTTGGATTCTCAGGCTCAAAACTCCATGAAGCCACACCCTTTTCATTCTCTCATAATCTATGTGGAAGTCCATCATGCCCTTAAGATCCATCCAAGCTGTTGCCTGGATCATCAAATCAGTGATTTACATTGCCAGGAAAGATTCATGTTTTGGATACACCACAAAATTTGCTCAGCTCTTAATCCATTTATCGAGGGACACTGGATGTTATTGATTTGGGATATTACAAATAAAAGCTAAAAAGAAAGTGTTCCTTTTATGTATGTGTGTTCCTAAGATTTAATTTCCATAGGTTAAATCCGCAGCAGCACATCTCTTGGGTCAACGGAAAATATATTTTATATTTCTTAAGACCCAGTGAAATGTTTCCAAAATGTCAGTATCATTTTACTTTCTGACCAACCATGTATGATCAATCCAATATCTCTACCTGCTACCCAGAATTTGGTACTGTCATTATTTTTAATTTCAGCTGTCCTATTGGATGTATTTAATATTTCATCGTGGTCTTAATATCATTTGCCTAGTGGCTGATGGTTTAACATCTTTTCCAATGCTTATTTGATCTTCATAAACCCTCCTCAGTGATGTCCCCAAAGCTTTTAACATTTCCTTACAGCCCAGTTTAGTCATTTTACTGTTGACTTTTGAGAGTTTTTATACTTTACAGAGTTATTCAACAGAGTCAGCCAAAATGCTGCTTTTGTGCAGTTAAGATTACATCCAGATTCTTATGCACTTATTAAAGCAGTAAACCCAAGGTCTTATCACATAACAGGCACAACTATAATTAAATGACTGATAAAAATAGTTTTCATTGTTATTCCCTTAGTTTTCAGTATCTCACATTCTCTTTATTACCTTCCTCATAAAATTAATAATTCAGTATGTTCAAATGTGTATTCTCCACTCATTTATAGACAGACTTTGTAGGAACACAGAGAATGGATTATTGTAAGTCAACAACATCCACATGCACATTTCATATAAAATTATCAGCTTTTTTGTTTTTTGTTTTGTTTTGTTTTTTGAGACAGGGTCTCTCTGTAGCCCCAGATGGCCTGGAACTTGCTTTGTAGACTAGGCTGGCCTTGAACTCACAGAGATCCACCTGCCTCTGCCTCCCGAGTGCTGGGATTAAAGGCATGTGCCACCATGCCCGGCTTATCAGTTTTCAGATCAATGGAACTAAAGCATGCAGGCAATACCTTACCTTCTTTACAGTGGTAGAACAGAGACCAACAGATTTCCTTTTAGTTTATTTCTGAGCTTCAACAATATTTCTATTTACTGAAAATCAAGGTAACTTTCTTACTGTATGTGGCATGCGCCTCACAGCCTGTTTTGATAAGAGGTTTTAATTTCATCAGTTATGTCACAAAATGAAAATCTATCTTAGCATAATTTCATGCTTATGAGTGAGGCTCAAGATCCTTTAATTTTCTTAATGTTTTTGGATGTTAGGACCTGAGCTCTGTGACACTGCTGCTGATCACCAGGCTGTAGGAATATCACAACAGTCGTTGGTTCAGAGTCCAGTCAGAGAAAGTGAGCTCACACAAGTTACTTCAGTAGAACAAAATAAGCAACAGAATTAGTTGGAAATGAATTGATAGAACATAGAAAAAAAATGGAAGGTAAGACAGCCCAGTGTTTGGGGAAGTGCTATTACTTCTAGGCTCAGAGGGAGAGGGGAGGATCTGGCATATTGGAACCCAGATGCTGGATCTAGCAAGAAGGACCTAAAAACCTTGGAAAGTCACCCCCAAATCCTCCCTAATTGCCTGCAAAGCCAGAGCTGTGAGGAGGGATCTGAAACTATAAAAACACTGTAGCCAATAAGATGTGGAGCCAGTTAGATGTTGCAACCAGGGTTGAGGGTATTCTAGAGGCAGGACAAAGAGGGGAACTGCAGCCAGAACCAGAGTTCTCCATTCACACTTGAATCTTCACTCAGTGTTTCCCACAGGCTGAATCCATCACCTATCTGGAAACAGAGCCTAAAGATGAGATTTGCCAGTATCCACCCCTTGCAGAGCTGAGCAGGTCAGAGTAGATATGCAGTGAATGACCAGCACAATTGTGACTGGGTTAATGCAGGAAAACTGAGCAGTGGAAAATCATAGGACCTCCAGGAAAAAGGTATGATCAAAGTTAAAACTGTTGTAGAAATTTAGCCATACGGTGATGAGACTACGAGCTGAAATTCTTAAAGAATGGCTACAACAGTTTATCAAGTCCAGAGGATACACACTGGGAAGAAGCATCAGTGTGCACACCCTCAATCAGGGAAGACCAAATGAGTCCAAACACCTAGCAATTCCCCAACTTTGACCCTGATGGAGAGTTTTCTATGGACACACTTGACCTTCTTAAGAAAGAAGGTGCCATACAACATAAAGGAAGAACAAAGAAGCTGTTAATTAAATGGCAGAAGGTTATATGAACTTCATCCAGGTTAGAAAGTCTAACAGAAAAGTATGAGAATGAGAAAAGGAAGAAGGAAGGATTCCAAATGGAATGGGTAAGGTTGAAATGGAAAGACAGGGCACAAGTTTACTGAAGACCTGCTCTGGCTTCAGGCACTGTGTCGTGCACTGTGTCAGCTGACTAGTCTAATCCTCAGAACAACATGGAGAGTTTTCATTACAAGTTTACAGATGACAGAACTAAGAAGCAAAGACACCGATGGGACAGAGAGGCTGTTGACTCCTTTCCTAAATCTTACTTCTTCCCACTCTATACCAGGAATGCTTCTGTAAGTTTATTCCCTGAAATAGTATTTTTACACCGAAAGGATTATCTTTTACTTAAACAAGACAGAATGACTAGATCTAAGGAGAACATCTCTTTCCAGCATCTACGCAGTCATTAGGCGAGGGCATGTGGTGCTTGGCAAAAAGGACAGGAAGGAAAGCAGCCAAAAATTGGGGGAGATATTCAAATTGTTAACTCGCACATATATGCTCAGAATAACATCACAGTTTTGTCAACATGCATAATGTAAGTGGGAATATAAATTTATACTGGTTAAAAATTAAGCAAGTGTAATCTGACAAGGTAAACTTCAAATGCTCAAGAAATTTTAGCCCAGAGACCCGTATAACCAAACCATAGAACTGCCAAACTTATGCTCACCACCACTTCTTGTGTTACCAGGTATAAGAGGATGCTCAGGAACCCCACAGTGAGGCTGGAGACAGAGTTCATTATTTTCTATATCACCACCTTGACAATAAAGTGGGTAATTCTGTAACCACCATTTTATTTATTACATTTGTTAAATTCTCCTCAGTCTCACATGTCTCCTGGATGTTTCCTGGGCATGGTGTATCTCACAGTCTCACATTTGCATGAGTGTCTGTTCAGGGTGTGAAGTACTGATACACAGTACTTCAGAAACTTAAATCTAGCATGACAGTTCCAAAGTTTCTACTTTGTGGTGCCCTTAAGTTTCATCAATTTTATTGCTACATCTCCTACATCCCCTAAGATCAAATCACTCGGGAGGTGAGGAGGGAAGGACATGCAAAGGACCATGGTGTGGGGGAGGGAGGGAAGTTAGGATAGGAAAGATGGCAGCGGGGAGGGTGGGGATAATGGAGGCACTGTGACTAGGGAAGAGAGGAGGGAAGCCGGGTGGGAGAAAAAGAGTGGAGTTGAATGAATCTCAGGGGGGCTAGGAAACCTAGAGGGAAAAGCAATACCCTAGAAACTCTATGAGACATGCACATAGAGTGCCTGGGCACTAATGCATATGTATATCTGGGGGCTGCTTGGAAGGGAACACAGTTCCAGACAGAAGAAACCTCCTTTAGAATGACAAGCATGCCATACAGTGCTCATCAAAGAAGCTTCTTTTTGCAACAGATGGAGGCTAGTGCAGAGTCGCACTTCTGGTCAGGTACAGAGAACATACACCTGGGAGATGCCCAGTACTAGGTGACACATCTGCAGTCGAATCTCTACAACTAAGGCTCATGGAACATAGTGGAATAAGGGGTAGAGAGAGGGCTAATGCACCCCTTAACTTTCACCAGTGAGGCCTCCAAGTACATCAGAGTGCG
Source organism: Nannospalax galili (assembly GCF_000622305.1). Lineage (NCBI taxonomy): Eukaryota > Metazoa > Chordata > Mammalia > Rodentia > Spalacidae > Nannospalax > Nannospalax galili. The sequence goes on from NW_008329134.1 coordinate 2,311,770, forward strand.
ATGCACACAGGAGGCCACAACTGGCCAAGTTTTGGAGACTAAGAGACCGTAGCGTGTAGGATGGCACTCCCATATAGAACCTCACCCTCCCACGGCTCAGGGACCATTGCAGAAGAAGAGGTGAAAAGATTGTAAGAGCCAGGGACGGTTCATGAACATAGGAAGGTAGAGGTTTCCAGGCCACTGGAGGCTTGCTCATGTGAGCCCGCATCAGTGACAGCATTGAGTGGGATTCATGTCAGCTCAATTAAACAAGGACCCAAAGGGAGGTGAGAAATAGGTTATGGGCCAGCACTACATTGAGAACTATTTGAGACTGATTGTTTCTGGGTAAGGGAGAGTATGACTTACATATGACCACTGGATGGGCTGACTAGACTCCAGTGGATGCATTTACACTGAAAGACAGTGGATGCATTTATACTGAAGGACATTTAGGTACAAACACCTGAATGAATAGGACTCAGTATGTATGAATGCATGGGGTTTAGTGGGGGGATGGGGGGATGGGGAGGGGGTTTGGATGCAAGTGGGTAATGTATGAAATTTTAAAAGCTCAATAAAAAATAAAAAACCTAAATGACATGGGAAGAGGGGAGGGTTTGTGGGAAGGAAGGTGTGAGTTGAGTTGATGGGGATGGGAAAGGGTAAGAAAGGGTGGAGGTAAGTGTAATCAGAATGTATTATAAAAGTGTATGATGTTGTAAAGAAGTAAATTTAATATTTTAAATAAAAAAGAAAGAGCCTATTGGCTGTATTTTTTTGAGCTGTCAAATACAAAAGACGGAAGGGTTCATATTCTTACAAGTTAGCACCTCTAGGCACTCCGCACTGTCTCAGGCTTGGCGATCTGACTGGGCACTTCACTCTTGCTTCCTGCTACACAGTGTTTTCACAAGATAACTGATTTTTTGTGACAGCAACCTCTAAAATCCCAGTTTGGCCAAGAAAAGATATTATGAAAAGGAATGAAGAGAGATAATGTTGAAACTATGTGCTGCTTTAAGCTATGTCTTTGTGTATCTATCTAAGCTGAAAAATGTACCATAGCATCACTTTCGGTCTGGCCCGGGCACCTACGTGCATTTTGGGAATGCTAAATTAAGTACAGGATGCCTCTGCACTGGCACTGATGAAATAGTTGTCAGAAAACTTGCTGCAGGGTGCTGCCACAACTTTTCAGGATGTTGATCAATATCTTATGTTGCTGCCCATTAGATATCAGTAGCACTGCCAGCTGTACCAACAAAACATTTCTCTAGACGTTTCCTTCAATGCAAGATCACCCGCACTTGAGATTCACAGGTTTAATGGGAGAAACAGATACGTAAATTGACACCTGCCAAATAATTGAATCATTCTTATAATAGAGGTAGCCATTTGGCAGTGACCTTCATAATGAAAATATAGTAGGATATTCTTTATCCATTTGACCCAGAAGAACACTACTGGCTTCTTGAAGCACTGTGTTTCCTTGGTTTCCAACTCCTTATCTCACTAACTACCAATAATCAGTATTTTTGTTAGATTCTCTTTTCATTTGTTTCCTGAGCAATTGATGTCCAGTTTAGAAAATCCTTTCCTACACCTATATCTTGTAGGTTTTTCTCAATGTTTTCTTCTAACAGTTTCAGAGTTTCAGGCTTTACACTGAGTTCTTTTACATTGAGGTTCCATTTGAAATTGACTTTCATGCAGGGTGAAAGATAGGGGTTTAGTTTCATTCTTCTACATGTGGAGATACAGTTTTGCCAGCATCATTTGCTGAACAAGCTGTCTTTCCTCCAGTGAATATTCTTGGCCCCTTTGTTAAATATCAGGTGGCTGAAATTGCATTTACTCATATCTGGGTCTTCAATTTTGTTTCATTGATCTATGGGTCTATTTTTGTGCTAGTACCATGTTGTTTTTATGACTATAGCTCTGTAATATGAAATTATGACCAAGTTTCAGGTCTTTGATTTTGTTTCTTCATAACCATGGCAGTAATATCAGTACTATAACGTCAAAAATGTTGATGATATCCAAATCCATACCTCTGTCCTGACCTCTCATGACCCTTGCACCCACAACATCTCCACATTGATGTCTGCTTGGCACCTGACACCTGATAGAGCCAAAATTACATTTTCATTACAAACACCCTTCACTCAGCATTCATGTACCAGTGAATAGTCCCAAAGCTCATCATACTCAGACATTTTTTAGCTGTCACGTGGGTGCTGGGATTCAAACCTGGGTCTTCTGCAAGAACAAACAGTGTCCTTAACCTCTGAGCCATCTCACCAGCCCCGTAAATATTTTTTTAAAAGAAATATTCCATCTTTCCTGTTAGGACATAGGCCCTGTAAGAACAAATAAATTTGCCCTTTTGTTTGTCGTGAGAGTGTATAGTTCACACTTAGAATATATGGCATTGAGGTGTAGCTCAACTGACACATTTTGAACAAGTGAATGACAGGATAGATGAACATAGGGATGGAGAATAGGTCTGCCAGTGGTGCCATAGGACATGAACTGAAGGCATGCACATGTGAAAGAAGTGATGGTTCAGGACAGCTCCTTGAGCAGGCAAAACATTATCTTGTTCTTGAGAACAAGTAAACAACATTCCAACTGGAAACAAGAGGCAGATAAGATCAGACAGACAAACACCAAGCCTACTTGAGAAAACTCTAAGAGGTCACCAGAGTGAGGGGACTGGGTATGAGTCCTTGGCCATGGTTTTTCTGCACCATGCAAATTCACCCTGTACCTTGGCTGATCTCTCATGGGGTTCTCAAATAAAGATGCATACTCTAATTGTGAGGTGGCAGAATCAAGATGTGGGGGTTAGGGAAACTTGGAGACCTGGACAGGCTGAATGAGAAGGTAAAGAGGCAGGCTCTGTCAGACATAACTTGGAAAGGTGTATTGTTCTATGTACATGCTCCTGAACATGTCTGTCTCCAAAGTAATAGAGGTATTTTGAAGCAAGAAATATCAAGGCTAGAGCATTCCCCTAACTTACTAAACAGTTTTTGAAAACATGATATGTAGACAATTTGTGATGCAAACTGATCATGAGTTGCTTCTAATTCTGCCATTATAAATGACAACGATAGTAGAGTAATGTACGGAGCACTTTATTAATTTTTGAGCACATCACTCCCTTAGGATAAATTTCAAGAACTAGATCTTCTCTGTGAAAGGCTATAAATGTTTTCTAGTGCTAAATCATTCAGCTAATGATCCTCTAGAAAGAGCAAAGCCATTACTTTTTTCATCAGTAATGCTGCCATACTCTTTTCAATATTATTTTTTAATATTTCATATTTTAATATTTTAGATAGTATATAATGATACTATTTCACATTTTCCTGTTTATAGTGAAGTACAACTTTGTTTCATGTGTTTATTGTCACTTTTTATCTGTTCTTAATTGCACATATTTTGGGCAGGAAAAATTTTTATGTATTATATTATGATTACTAACATTTAATAGTATTGGTTTCCTATTGCGAACATTGGTTAACTCTAAGCCCACTTCTTCAAAGAGTTTTATACATATTAGTATATTTAATCTCTATAACAGTCCTATAAATAATTCATATATTAACCTGACAGATAAAAAACTATGGTATAAGAAAAAAGAGAAATATCTTGTTATCAAAGAAGTAAGCAATGTTTGCCTCATACTCACTTTTAACCTACCTGTCAGAGAAGATCTGGGGCAACTGATTTTTTATTTTGTACACACTACCTATATGCAATTTGTTCTTCCTAAACCTGCAGAACATCTAATCATCCTTCCCACTGAGGATGGTTCCTTGCCCAGAGTTCTTTGGCAATTTCTGGAGGCTTTTTCTAAAATCATCTTCATTGGAACACTGCTACTGGCATGGGGTTGATCCAGGCCAGGGAAGTTGCTGAGCAGTCCATACTCAGGGACAGAACTCTACCACAAAGCATTGGCCCAGCTAAAAATGTCAATGGCAGCGGGACTGGAAAACATTTATTTAAGCGGATATACACTATCTATATGGAATTTGGATCTCAGAAGAGCTGTCTATGCCAAAGAGAAAGATTTGGTATAAACAATATGGAGTCACTGTGAACATATGCTGTTCTCTACAACTCCACTCACTGGCAGCTCAGTATCAAATTTATTATTAAGTTTTTCTGAATTAAATAGAATACAACATATGAACACTTAGGCACATAGAATTCATTCACAAAGGACCCTTGTTTTTCAGTGATTGTATGGGGAAATTATAATCTTGTTTTTGTTCCAACAAAAATATTTCAAAACAAAACCCCATATAATTTATGTTTGTCACCCGAATGCTTGCAAGCAATTGGGGTCATTAGAATTACACAAAGAGAACATTTTGGACAATTTAGGCAATGGAAAAACATAAAATTAAGAAAAAGCATATCAGAATCACAATTAGCAGTGTAAGCCTAGTTAGAATCCCTAGTGATGAACACCTTGTGAAGGGGGCACTACCGTGTGGAGGGGACACTGCCGTGTGGAGGGGGCACTGCCATGTAGACAGTCAGAGGTGGACATGGTGGTTCAGAGTTTCATCAGAAAGTTAAGTGAAAACCTCTCTAAAGTCTTAGCTGGGGCCAAAAGATGCCAAGGTCACATTCTGCTGACAGCAAAAAACACTAGTTCATGCACAGTCACAGGGGCAGCTACCAATCAAAGGGCATGGCAAAGGCCATTTTATTTCAGAAAAAAATTAAACTTCACTGTCCGGTTGTACTTTAAAGATTTTTTTTTTTTGGTCTTTTTGAGACAGGGTCTCCCAGGCTGGCCTTGAACTCATGGAGATCTGCCTGCCTCTGCCTCCCAAGTGCTGGGATTAAAGGTGTGCGCCACCACACCTGGCTTAAAGATTTTTTTTATGAAGGTAAAGAATTTTTAAATGAAGGTATTTGAAACATTTTAATTTTATTCCATTCAGAAAAGTTTAACTACCATCTCTATAAATTCCCTGCATTTAGTGGGTGGGACATATGCTCCAGAGTTAGAAACCTGCTTCAAATCTGTCTTTCCCATTTACTAACTATGATATTAGGCATACTAGGTTTGGAGACTCCATTTCTTTATCTTTAAAATGGGGAATATAATATACCTCTCTCCTAGAGTTCCTGTATCATATAAATTAACCTACATAAAGTTTTTATAGTAATGCTTACCTGTGGTAAAGATGCATCAATATTCAATATTTCAAAATAATTAAAAAATATTTTATTATTTAAATATCAATGTTATTTTCCTAAATGATACATTCTTGCATCTTAGTCAAGGACACTGCTTTCATTTCTTTATGGCTCCTTCCTGAAAATTCCTTACTTACAAATTCTGTATGATGATAACATTAGGAGAAACTCTTCGAAAGGGACACAGGGTTACACTGCTCTACGCCGGACACATTTCTAATCCAGCACAGAGCAACATATCCCTGTGTACCTTTCAAAAAGTTTCTCCTAATATTATCAACTTACAGAATTTGTCAAAATTAAGAAATTAGCATTGTTATAATGATTTACTAAATTAGAGATCTTACTTGACATTCACAAGTATAGTTTTAATTCATTCAGAAGCAGTCTGTATCTTGACTTGCATTTTTTTCCCCTGTGTCCTTATGGCTTTTCTGATCTGTAACAGTTTTGTCTTTCCTTTCCTTGTTTTCTTTATTTTTTAATGCCTTTCATGTTTTTTTACATGGTTTTTTTTTTTTTTTTTTTGGAGATTAGTGCTCCAGTGTTTGGAAGAATGTTGTTAGGTTGAAGCTTATGTGATTATTTCTTCATGATGGGACTCATGACACAAATTTTGGATAGGTAAACCTTGTGGAGAAGCGCCCGCAGGTCTTGTTCACTTCCTAAGGAGATTTCTGCCATATTCCCCAAACATAACTAGATTTTCCTTTTCTATTTCCCATTCATTGGAGGTGAGTCACTAATTTAAAAGTACTTTTGTGACCACGCTATTGCAAGCATAATTTTTCCACATGCCCAGCACAGGAAAGTCATCATGAAAAAGGTACTTTCCATCTGTCACTGCACATCTGAGACAAGTCCTATAATTCTGATCATACATGGGGACGGAGACTCACATGAGTTTAATAGCTATCTGTTAGTAAGGAGCAGAAGTAAAATACAAACCATGAATAACCAAGTCCCAAATGCATGCAAATGTATACTCTATTCTCATCAGATGGCCCTTTCATCTACCTCACGATAAATATTAACAAAAAATGACTGATAAATTCCTATCACTGTGTAAGGAATTACAACTCACATATTTCACTTTGTCATTAGTATGCAAACACACCTGACGCAATGTGATTATTTCTGAAGGATGTTGCTAAGCTGTGTCACAATTAGGAAACATAGGAAAGATCTGTCATGGCTGGGGATTTCAAAGAGCCCAGACAAGCATCATCAAGATTGGGGAAAGTAGAACTGAATGAAAAGTGAGATACCAATGGGAGGATTAAAGTAACTGCATGACCCCCCAAAAAACATAGAGGATGAATGCCAGACATATGCAGAGAAAAAATAGTAGGTATTTTTAATAAAGAGTACTGTACTTCCCTCTCCTCATATAATCACCATTACAGGGTAATGAGTGTCTTACTATGAAATAAGATCACGAAGACTTAGTTGGCACAGAACAGAACAGAGGTGGTACCTGGGACCAAGAACAAGGACATTGGGGGCCTGATGGGTGGTCCATCAACTGAGGCCTTAGGAAAGCTAGTGGTCCACCTATGTGCTCTGTGACTGACACTGACATGTTCAAGTTCAGGAACCGGATATTTTCAAGAGTTGCAATATCTATGGATGCTGAAAAAATACTCAGGTGTTAATGATATCACCATTGCCCTCAACATGATCCTGATGTGGAAATGGATTTTTTAAGTTTTTGCTTTGATATCCCTGAAAATAAACTCATTCGTTTGTGGCTTTTTAGTGGTTATCTGCTGTTGTTGCAGAATTTGGGATGAGTGCAACCAAACATTGAAAATATAAAAACAAGCCTACTGAATCCATTGTTTTCCTCATTTTATAACCCCTCGAGCCTTCTCCAGTGCTCCTGTATCACCCCCGCTTCATTACTTTCCATTTCTCTAGGAACTACATCAAATAGAATTCTTCAATTATCTGGGGAAAAAAATGTCAACTCTCTCTTACCCTGTCCTCAAAATTGAGTCCTTAGTCTCTGTAAAAGATTTTGTAATCTTCAGTTACAAAATGAAAACTACGAAGATGACGCATGGAGGTAAATTTTTATCCAAGTTACACTTAAAAATCTTTTCTCTATGGTTATTCCTTTAGTTAAATTGTTGTGGTAGAGTAGAGTAAGTTTGACCCATGTTTCACGTGATTTCAGAGTTTAGAGAAACTATAAAAGGTTAGCAATGAGGTCATGCGAGCAAACTAATTCCAGGAGACACTGAAAAGATCACATACACATGCACACATTATTGTGTGCAATCATTTCTTTCACAAATAGATAACATTTTTAAATGTTGGAAGACTGTATTCCCTGGGAGCAGCTACTAAGATAAATTTTGCCAATACTTCACAGCTACAGTCCTACCAATTTACTGAGTTTCTGTGAGGACTTTAGTTAAACACTATTAAGTTAACGATCTCTTATTGCCTGAAATACTTTAACATTCACACATATGTTTTCATCAGCACAATAGCATCTTGGATATCCAGAATTTTAATCAGATGAATCATTCAATATGTTTTAAATTTCCACATAAGTAAAGGTCAAACACGAGAACTGTAATACATTAGTTATTTTAAGTACAAGTCTTTCTTAAATATACACATAGTTCTCGTGTTCTGAAACAGAATGTATTGAATATAACTGAATGTTTCCTGAATGACTACAGGTCATACTGAAAATGAAATATTTTACTGTTTGTACCTATAAATACATAAATGTTCCCCAAATCAAAACAATTATTTCTTAGTTTAGATTCTCTCTAAACCAAGTAAACATTTTAAATAGTATGTTTTATATGGGGGATAAGAAATATCAGCACTAAAGTACAGAAATTAAATAGCAAAGGAAGATCTCCAAGAAAGCAAGTTTTCTACTCACCAGCTTACACAGATCCTGTAGAACTCATTGCGGGCAAGGAAGATGAGGGAGGATCAGCTAGTTCCCAACAGTTAGGGGTAGTGGGTGTCTTCCCGGAAGTGCTAATTCTTAGGATTGTCTTTTTTAAAACATCTGTAATACATGAGGGCTAGGAGGACTTTTAGTAATGAGTTGAACTGCTAGAGAAAGCCATTAGGCAGAGACATCTTATGCCCACAGGAGCCCCCTGAGAGGCTATATATGAGATCCTGGAGGTTTGGGCAGCGCAGCTAAAGCTTCTGCTAGAAGTGTCTGCTGGGCATCTCAGGTTCCTTGCACATGTCTCCTTGATGATCCCTAGTCTGCTGGTATTCTCCCTCTTATTTTCCTCTGTTTTTTTTTTTTCTACTTTCTGTATACTTGAAATGTAACCTTCAAAAGTTGCACTTTTCTTATGAACTTGGTTATGAAACAGAAAAAAATTCTTTCTTTGCTTAATGAACTTACCCCAGAGGAGCGTTTGTAAACTCAATGCAAACATGGTTTTGAACATGTTTCTGATGCATTCTTTGTTCTGGTATTTGTTACTAATAAAATGAGATTGGGCAGCTGCATTCAGAATGGATGAGCTATGGCTCAAGAAATGAGTTAAATGTGTGAATATAAACAAATCACTGCAAGGAGCTCATCGATGTCTACTACAATTTTAATTTCACCTCATCCTCATTATAATTATAGATGTAAATATATGACATTCATAATAATTACCTTCCTTGTTAGTCAATTTTAGATGCTTCTTAGAAAGGTTCTACTGTTGCTATCGTAAAATGT
>NW_008329134.1:2320751-2345293 GCF_000622305.1 Nannospalax galili
ATATATATGGTTTGTTTTTCAAAGTCCCTAACATTTTAACAAAATATAAAGAGTTCATATTTTATCATACATCAATTTTTTGTCCTTCTGAAACAGGATCTCCCAGCAGCCCCAGCTGGGCTGGAACTCACTATGTAGACCAGGCTGGCTTGAATCCACAGATATCTGCCTGGCTCTACCTCCCAAGTGCTTGGTATTAAAGACATGTACCACCACACTCTGCTTCATACATCAAATTTTACAATATGTCCTTTATTTTTTGTATTGAAATTGAGCTCATTATACATTTAAAGAGTAGAAGCATGATTCAGTTAGGCTAAAGGTATTAAGTGGTGCTTACACAAGTACTCAAAATTTCATTTATATAGCTGATGAATAAGAAAGAATAGTGTGAAGGAAAAATTGATTTTATTTTATTCCATTCCATTTCCTTATTTATAAGAAATCCATCACAGAGCCTATTAAAGGCTGTCAAAAGCAATATAAACACTATGCATTGACTTTGTCTTTTGCTTTCAATGGCAAAAGGGTCTTTTGACTTTTTCATTTTCATTTTTTTAGTTTATGTGTATGAGTGTATTTTCTGCACGTGGGGTAAGTGCACCCAGGTTGTGCAGTGCTTGTAGAGGACAGAGGAGTAGGATCCCCTAGAACTGGAGTTATGGGCGATTGTCAGCCACCATGTGGATGCTGGGATTTGAACCTGGGTCTTCTGCAAGAACAACCAATGCTACTAACCACTGAGCAATCTCTCCAGTCTCCAAAGGTAAGTTTTTTTAAAGTTGCTTTGTGAACATAAAATTTTTAAAAAATACTTTATTTATTTATTTATTTTTAATGTGTATGAGTGTATTGCCTGCATGTATGTGAGCGCACCTGTGTCATGCAGTGCTGCAGAGGTCAGAAGAGGATTTCAGATTCCCCTGGAACTGGAGTTAAGGATGGTTCATAGCTGCCATGTGTGTGCTGGGAATCGAACCTGGGTCCTCTGCAAGAGCAGTCAGTGTTGTTAACCACTAAGCCGTCTCTCCAGCCCCAGTGAATATAAAACTTTTTAAAGTCTGCATTTCTTATTTGTTTAGATACAGATATATCAGCACATAAATAAAAACATTTGAAGATATTAAATTAAGATAAATCATTGAACAATTTCTTATACTTTATGTCATGGTTTAAACTCTTATTTTCCTAAGTAAAATACTACTTTGTGTATAACCACATTTCTGATAAGGCACATGCATGTTTCAGTTTTCTAGTATTTACTTACATTCCAAACGACTCAGATCGTCACATCCCTCAACTACCTGAAGGGCAGGAAAGAGCATTATTATGCTCAGTTTAATAATCACTAGTAGAAATTTGAAAACATAATAAAACTTGAAAGAACTAATTTCATAAGTCAATAGACAATGTCTTAAGTTAATAAATTAAATATTATAAAAAGATATAGGGATTGCCACTAGAATTACAAACTTAAGAACTTGTTAAAAACTAGCTAACATGGTGAGCAAAATTAGGAGGCAAACTGAGGTGGGGCTGAAGGCAATTTCATCTAAAGTCTTTCTACACTGATGAATGTGTATGTATGTGTGTGTACACACGTGCATATACATGTGTGTTTGTGTGTATATGTCTCTAGCACTTTTGCAAGTGTCATATGTGCATGTCTCTAAACACGGCCATACGCATGAAGCACATCAGGCCTGACATTAGGGGAAATCCCTCCAGAAGCTGGGGGCGCCTAATGGAGAGTCCATCATGTGTGAACAATTTTTGAACTTTAAGTGCAGTAAAAGGTTAATGAATGTAAAACAAGAAATTTTGCACCCTCTCAAGTACTTTTCAAAAAAGAATTTCTTCTTTTTCTTCTACAAATTAGCTAAAAATCTCTCTGGCATCTCACAGGATGGAATATGAGTATTGGTTGGAACCTCCCATGGCTAAAAGTAGCTTTAGGGAGGGTATCATTTTTTTCTACCAGGAAACACTAAATATGTAATGGAGTAGTCCTGGTGCTGGCTAACTTCACAAGAAAACCCTCCCCATCTTGGGAAAAAACTTCTCCATGTTATCAACAGTGTTTTCACATAGAATAAATATTATTTCATAATCATATCATTCTTAGGCTATTAAATACATACTTTAAAATTTGAGTAGAAATTGAGCCAATGTTTAATGGATGAGAATTGTGAGAAATGGAGCAGAATCTTGACTTTCACAATTCATTTTAAATGAGTAGATGCCATTACAAGTCATGACCTACTGGAGATACCGGAAAGCAGGAAAGATTTGAAATCACTGATGAATCCAACTAATTCAATATTTTTTCTCAACAATGCATGAATGTCTTAACTCTAGACACAAGCAAAGATCTAACTGAGAAAAAAAATAATCCTGTGAACTAAATTTCCTATGTGTATGAACACACACACAATGCATACCAGATTTCTTCTAGGTTGTCTTAATGTCATTATAGGAAACTACTCAAATTCCTTTAACAAGCACCCTAAAAACTGATGTGCTACTTTCTTCAACCTGATTTGGCATCTACTTTATACATAGTAAGAGACAGCTATCTTAGAAAAGCCAATTCCATCAAACTAAAGGTTTGAGGGAGTCTTAACTTGGAATGTCCTAAAATGTTATGTCTGTCCTCATTCTGGTCTGAATCAACCCCTGCCCATTTTTCTGGGGCTGTTTTTGATCACCTGATTTACCTTCATGTCCTGTGCCAACTGATGACCTTGTGAGACTGGGAAAAGACAAGAAACAGAAGACAGGAGAAGGAAAGGAGAGAGCCATTGCCCTGAAGGTCTCCTCAAAGGTGCTTAGCCACTGCTTAAAGCCCTCTCTCAATCTTCACCATCTTCCATTATTAATTTTTTTCTTGGATAGAAAAAAATTCAACTTTCTGTTATTTTGCTTAGTGTGTGACATCCTCTTATACTAAGTCAATTAAGGAAAGAGGTTTTACATTTAAACGAATGCTGAAGATTCTAGATTCCTAGGATAGAAAGACAAAGCTATCGAGCAAAAAAAGAAACGCAACCCAAGAACCCAGGAAACTCTGATAACTGGAATGCAGTGTAAGCTCAGGAATTTTACTTATGTAGTTCCTTTGTAAGTAGATATGATTTTAATATACATACCTTAGACAGACCAGGGAATTATTGACATTGGAAAGACCAATGAAGATGGAGAATTAATAACCCATCATGCCATGGCACTGAGTATGTTTCCACACCAAGTCCCATTCTCATTGAACCCATCTCCTTGTCTATCTGTCACTACCATCAAATGCATTCTTAATGCCAAAATATTTATGACTCACTAAAACTGTATCACTTTCAGAAAAGCTTTCCTAGAATAAAAGTTTTTCTTATGAGAATGTTTCTGCTATAATTATGGAAAGTAAGGAAAGAGGCAAAGAAGAAAGGATTTTAGGCTTAAATGTGATATTTCAAAATTTTAAATAAAGGGCCAGAGAAACTATTTTGTCTGAAGACACAGACAAGTAATTATTCCACTTTGTTCATTGGCCTTACAGATACACTGATTCCCCTTGATAATTTTTGGTTTTCATTTATGTAAATATTTATACCTAATATGCTGCTTAGAATTTACCATTTTTTTCTTTAACAGCTATACAATCCACTGAATATCTACTTCCTGGAAAATGAGTAAACTTTTATTCAATTTTGGGGGAAAAGTCTTCATGGAAACTGTTCTGTATAAAAAGTTTTCATGCAGTTGTCTTCAGAATAATTTTAACCTAAACTACTTATCAAATCAGTATCATCTACACACACATGCACACACACACACACACACACACACACACACACACACCATTCAAACAGCTTTACAACTCAAGGAAATGCATTGAAATTTCATCACTCAAATATCACATGCATATATTACAACAGGAAAGTCATAGGTTACTTAAACATTTAATCAAATATTTTCTGTAGAACTTATCCAAACTAATTGCTAACTTTTAGTATGACTATTATATTATTAACATTAACATAAAAAATAGAGAGGGACTTTTTCAGAATTATCATACATCTAACAACTTCCTCTTCAAGCCATAATGTTTCTTTCACTATTTTCAAAACTAGTTTTGTGACACGACCCAGAGATTACCCCAAATTTTCTCAATGGTTCATTTCCCCTAACAATATTATTTTAACTAAATTACTTAACCTAGAAAAAAGGGCAAAATTTTGATCATATCATTTTAGCTAAAATTATGCAAGGCATGATAGTTTCACTATCTGACAATTTTCTCAAAAGTTCATATGGGGTGTACTTTAATGGGTAAACGAGTAACACCAACGCTATTACAACTTCCTAATCCATTTTTCTAACATTCCTTTTTAAAATTAATTTTAGTCTAAGACAAACAGCAAGATCAAGGATCATAAGTAAATGATCTCTTATTATTAAATCCATTGAAGATATATTTAATCCCAAGAATACTTTTCTACTTCTCACCCAACCAAAGATCCATCCTTTTCTCAATTAAATCATTTTATGTTGCTGCTTTTTATTGTTGCAATCTCTAGAATACAGACTATTACTCTACAATCTGGCTCAACCTTCTTTCAAAGAAACCCTCACTGCATTTCATATTGACTAGACAGAACAAAGTTTTAAAGTTCAACCTAAGACCCTTTTGCCTTTGAATTAGTTACTTTCCCCCACGCTCCTGACTGACCCTGAGCATCCTTTTCTCTCAGGCTGTACTTCGGGATACTGTTAAGATCCAGTTTAGTTTGGTCTTTTTAAGTCACATTGGCTGTCCTAAGCCATAGAGTCTTTGTACTACAAATAAAACTGGTGCAGTTAATTGAAGGCTTCCTGCTGCTGTATAGTCAGCTACAAAGGCAGATGGAATTTCAGTCAGTTCTTACAACATGGAGCCAATCGCAACTTTAATTTCCTTTGACACCCATATGAGATTAACTGTGATAATGTATTTGGTGACACATTGACATGAATTGGATTTTCCCACCTCTTATATCTATTATATTACAACTACCTGAGCCTGAGTTTTCGGATGTGAGTAACAGAACAAGAATATAGTGTCAGTTCAAGCATGGAAACAAGCTTTTCCACTGCTCAAGAAATATACTTCCTTTGATATTTTAGAAATTGTGTATGTAGTGGCCCTTACGATCTAATAGGACATTTCAGAGTGTTCATAATATGCCCCTTTTGGTGTTAGGAGTTATCAGTAGGAGGACTTATACACCCAAATATGATTCTAGACACAGGAGTTATCTTAAAGTATTGCTGTATAATTTCAAATAGACATCATAAATCAACAATTTCTGTAACCTTATGAAATCAGCTTAAAACTATTTTGTGAAAATTTCCTGTGTAGAATGCAGATTTCTTGAGAGAAATTGTTTCTATGTAACCCCCCAAATAATAGCTCTATTCCTGTGCCATTACTGTCACAAAATATCCAGACACAGTCAGTATTAGAAGGCAGGGTTTATTTTAGCTCACAGTTCCAGCATCAGTTGATCAAAATCATGGTGGGGAACCCATAGTGGCAGGAGCTTGAAGCAGCTGGTCACATGACAGCAAATGCCAGGAAGGAGAGTGATGAACACTTGTGCTCAGCTCACTTTGACCATTTTACTATTTTATACTATAGCCCACATTGGGAGTGGGTCTTCTCATCTCTATTCCCCTAACGTAGGCAATGCTACACAAATATGCCTAAGGATTTGCTTCCATGGTGATTATAAATCACAAGACAATTTGGGAAATATGATTATTCAAACTGAGATGAGTTAAAGTCGAATGTGTACAGTTTACAGGGAACAGATAGTGGGCCTCATCTTCTGCTCTGCAAGACCAGATTAAAGTTTGTGGGAAATAATAGTCATAGAGTGACTATTTTCATCAAAATATTAAATAAATTCTATGTTTTAGTGGCATTTTATAGTCACATGGTATCTTCTATTACACAGAAACAACAGTACATATAAACAGTGGCTTAAAAATCAAAGCAATCTAGTTTACAAAAATTAAAATTGAGCAAAGTATTTAAATGAATATTACTGAATTTCTATGTGAATTACTTTACTAAGGATTACAGGTGAGTTGAAGGTATACAGCTTAATATACAGAATACTCAAACACACTAATTTTATAGATTTATGCTGTATAATTACCAAAAAGATTAAGAGATTTCAATTTGGAAAAGGACCAAAGAAACAAAGCCTTGGTATTTCAGTTACTTTAAAATGTTTGTCTCAATAAGATTTTTAGCATCAGTAATTATTTTTAAAGTCACTAATTTTATTTGTTTTAGTGTTATAATTTGTCTGTAACCAAACAACTGCATGGTTTTTCAATTGCCAACACATTTTCACTGAAATCATAAGCAGACTTATGACATGCAAATCTATGAGATTGTACTGATTCAGTTGGACTTACTAGCATTTTTTTAGGTTTTATCAATTATATACTAACATACTAAGAAATAGTAAATGCATTACTCTCTTTAAGTCTGGCTAATATCTTGCATCACCTAAGACTTCTGGGTAGAGCTTTGAAATCATTGTTACATTCAGACGAACAACCTTTCTTCTGTATGTTTTTTAAAAAATTTTATGTGTATGAGTGCATTGCATGCATAGATCTAAGTGTACTGTGTCATGCAATGCTCGCAGAGGTCAGAAGTCAGTGTCAGATCCCTTGAAACTTGAGTTACGGATGGTTGTTAGCTACCCACCGTGTGGATGCTGAGAATTGAACCTGGGTCCTCTACAAGAGCTCTTAACCACTGAACCATTTCTCCAGTCCTTATGTGCATTCTTTTTGTGTGTGTATTTCCAAGTTTTCATTTCTCATATAATAAAATAACAAAGTTTTATTGAAAGCTCCTTCTGTCCCAGATCTTATACACTAATATGCCGGATATACCTTTAGACCACTTTTAAGGTAATGGTGTTCTATTGGGCAATGCACTGCTCACATAGACTCCTTCAAACTCACTCTCAACTTCTGTCTCTTTGAATCTTTAGCAAAAAGACACCAGATAAAATACATACCCTTATCCTTCCAATTTTCTGTCCTATCCAACTTTGAATTTTATTTTCAGTTATGTGAATACTTTTTACTAATTTATATTCAGAGTTTTAAGATTAATAACATGAAATCAGAACATAAGACATCTTCCTATCCTGAATTTAATCTTTGTTGAATAGTCTGTATGCTGGCCTTTGCTTAGACAAATTAGTAATAATCTCAGAAGGGAGGCTCTTCCCAATACAGATCTGATAGCAGGCTAGGTCAAAAAGTGGATAGCTGTGGCAATTTCAGTCCTCTAAAAGAAAAAAGGTACATGTGAAGTTTGTAACTAAATAGCAATTCTCAGCTTTAAAGTACTGCCATTCATGTTTCAGACTACAGCGTTTCTTCAAGTAGACACAACTGTAACCTTCAGTACTCAGAAAGATAACAGTTAACTATAGGATCATCTTCCTCACATTTAATGAACATGTAAATATATGTACACGTGTGTTGGCCAAGGCAGCGTATCTGAATATCATTTATCTTTGAGCATATCTAACCTTAGAACAGCTAACCTGGTCCATGACGAGGGGCCTTAACCCTCTATGCTTTCATTGCATAAAGTTCTTCTGCTCACATCCTTTCTGTGTCTCTTCGAGAACATTAGCCAGTGTTCCCTCATCAAGCTCTGCTTTCACTTCACCAGTACAGACGGGGAGCAAAACAAGGCCCGGGGAGAAAAAAGCACTGAACCTTGAAGGTATTAAGCGAATAATCTTCCAATCTGTTTCTTCCCCTGCAATCCATCATTTTAGCAATCTTCCTTCAAGCCTCTGCTGAAAATCTCACCTGCACATACAAACCCTACTCTGACCACTCCTTGTAAGAGTGCAACTCTGTTTATTCACAATCTACCTGTTTCTGTTCTGCTGTCTCCTTGTATAATGGCATCTGTCATTAACCAAATACTCAATTCAGTTATTTATACTCAACACTGAAGGGCCCCTATGCCTCAGTCATACAAACAAAAATACAATAGACTTAAAGTTCCAGGAAATCAAGCATACAAGGTTATCTCATCCCCTCATTTAGACACCTAGACAATGTCTGCCACATAACAGACAGTCATACACTTGAATGGGTAGATAATGGCATTGCATCTCACCCATCATTATTCCAAGTAATCTCGGAGTCATTCTGGATGCGTTCTCTACCTTTTGTCTTAATTCCTGCCTTTTCTATTTCTGGTCCTTCCAGTCCTTTCTCTCATCATCTTCTCACTGTTCCTGTACCACGGGCATTTATAGTTAACAGTTAACGGTATGTGATAATTGCATAACCTATTTTAAGGAGCCCTCCATCTTTCACACTCTAGTCCCAGTTACATTTCCAAGAAGTATTTCTGATCGTGCAGTTCTCATGCTTAAATTCTTTCAGAAGTTTGCATTCACCATCTTTCCACGGAAGCAAAAGTCCGGAATCATCTGTCTCATGCCTGATTTACAGCTTCAGCACCTGACAAGGTAACATTAGCAACTGTCTTCCAAATACACTAAGGCACACTAAATTTCCCTTCATTTGTATCCTGTAAACAACCTCCCAGGCCTTCTTGATCTTATCTATTCTAGAGGTGGTACCTGTTACATTAAGTTTACATGGCTTTCCCCTCAGCTCTATATAGTGTGCTTCTGCAAGCAAGACACTCTATCATTCACTCTGGCCTAATGCAGTGGCTATTCATAAAGATGTTTAATGAACTGATTGAGCCTCTCTGAGCTTGGTTTCTTCGTGTATCTAATGATGTTCCCACCTACACAGAAGATCTTTGAATGAGACAAATTAAAGTTCATATGCTGAAAACTCATAGTACTTCTGAAGACACACCACAAAGCCCAGTTCAATTAGCTTGCCTAGAACCTTTCAGTAAAAATCACAGGGATTAAGAGTTAAGAGAGGCATGGTTGGGTTTTTGGTTGACTATTTTTTAACATTTTCCTGTTTCCCTTTCAGTATCAACAAATGAGCTTTGGCATGTACCTGAGAACCAGCTAAGGTACTATGCCCTGCCCAGTAACGGACATGGGAGAATTGGTGATCAATCCTGACAATCAGACGATAGAAAAATATAATGAAAAGCTAGGAGAGGCCTTTACTATAGAGTTAGAAGGTCTTGGCGCCTCACAGTTTCTTAGCCTGGCTCGTTATTCCTAGAGTCCTTCACATCTTTATCCTTTCTCTGTTAAAACTTTCATCCTCATATCTAAAGATGCATGTACTAATCAGGTATCTTCTGATTAAAATCTTTCAGAATGTGTGGCTGTTACTTCTGAATGGTCCCAAGTAGGTTCTTTTTTAGTACTTGGCAGAGGGAACATAGCCATTCACAGAGAGGCAATCTCTATAAATGAACAGATTCCCACACGTAGGCTGTAATATATGCATAACACATTTCTCGTGGTGTTAGTTTTGGTCTAACATCCTCCTGATGGTCTTGATTACCTTGGAGACTCACATCCTGCCTTCTGTGTGTATGGCGCTGTTGTCGCTTCCACTAAGTTGTCTCACCACCATTTCCCAAGAATGATAACAGAAGAGACAATGTTTCAATAACTGATTTTTTTCAACAAATGTTCATTCAAGCTCCTGTTTCAAGGCACTGTGCTGAGGGTTAGTAAAATCTGACTCTAATGGAAAATGGAAAAACTCTGTAAAGATTCAGCTAGCTTTATAATATATGTAACTATGACCATTTCAAATGTTAATCAAATACTTTCATTAGTTGGATGGTTTTTTTAATTGATAAGTAAAATATAAATATCTTGATAAACGTCCTGTCCACTCCCACAATTCTCCATTTCCTAATAACTGGAAATCCTAGACTATTGTTCATGGTCACATGTAAATGCCTGCAAATCAAATATTCTGTGAATTATAAGTATCCAGAGAAAGGAACTGCATACAAATAAACATGTTAAGATAGCAGAATGAGAAATGCCATCTGGGATCACACGTCAACAAGGAAGCGTAAGAGAGACTAATAATTTTTAATTGGGATCATTAGAGGCTTTCTCAACTTTATTTATTTTATTCATGGTGTACTAATCAAAAGGGTGCTGGGCACAGATTCACAGAAAATGATCTATGCTGTGACAGATATCAAGGCATCTGGTTAAGTCAGATATCTCCCTTGGGGAATTAAAAAGAAACAAGAAGTGTTTTTGTTCTTAAAATCTGTACACTGGTAGATGAGATCCAACGAAGAATTAAACATCTCATCTAACTTTCCAATGCCATGTTTCCAAAAGGAAATTACATTAAATTCGTCCATTCAAAATGCAAAAAGCAAGACATCCAAGAATGAGATTTCCAGCAGAATGCAATTTTAAAGACAGGATTCTTCTCCATTACTGGAGATAGCGAGCATGCTAAAAGCCTGTTCTTTCATAATTGGATTCCAGATCATTATTTTTTTGGCCAAAACGAAAGGTTTTCTGCATTCTTAAAATAATTAGGCAAGATTTCAAATCAAATTATCCAATTTCAAAGCTCTATTTTTCTCTCTAAAACGCCTGTTAGAGAGGGCCTGCCGATGACTAAGCTGTGTGTCATTCCCATGGCTTTATTAGGAGAATGTTCTAAGTCCTTCACTTTCTATGTAATCAGAACTATAATTTCTTCAGGTTATTTTAAGAACAAGCTATGGCTAAAGCAGGAAACTCAATTTTATTCTGAGCTCTAGACATGTCGACACAGCAGAGCAGAACTCCGGCTTTCTGGGTTATCATCTTTCATAAGCCCTCTGGTCTGGTTAGAGCAAGGCTGTAGGCTAGTTGCACTCTGCTCTCTGGGTACCCAGTAACTCCTTCTAGACACTGAGGGTAGTAGGGCTGCTATTTTGGAGAGTGTGTTAGTATATCTTTGCAAATGAAGGGCTTGCTTATTCAGAGAGCACTGTCCTTCCTACTTGAAAGCCATATCCAACAGAAGGACAGTTGAGGAAACCCAGGTGCCAGAACCATTTGATAAAAAGCAGAACAGAAAGCTCTAACTGCATATGTCTGCTTAGTTCATCATCCGCCCTTAGAATTTTATGACTTAATTAGTCAGTTCTACTTAAACAAGCTGGCTGCCTCTAATTAAGCTGAATTTTTTTTTCTGTGTTGCAAAGTATTATTAGTGAACTCTGAAAGCAACAGGAAGTCATTTTGTCTGTGATTGGAACTGCATAAATGTTATCTGCAAAAGGTGATTTTTGGAGTGACAAGAACACATACAGTATCATTACTTTAGTAATTGGATCTCTATCAAAAAGGCCATCATAGACACATGCCAACCTTAATGCTGAAGTTAATTGTCAACACTTTTCAGTTAGAACATTAGTACAAAAATGCCTTCCTGCCTCGAATTTGTATATCATGACTTTATCGAGTTTTTGTAACTGATTTTTTAAAATTCTATCATTTTTTTTCTTCAGGGTAAAACAATTTTACAACTTTTCTGTAGCCATTACAACAATAAATACCAAACGCACCGCTCTATCAGCTGAACATGTTCCATGATAGACATGTATGGTTCCACATATTTTTCACTAAATAATTCCTTAGTTCTTTTATTTATTTTACATTTACACATTACTTACTAGTTTTCATGAGCATTCAGAGTGTGTACTGTGGAAGTGTGTCTCTACTGAACAATACTCCAATTGCCTATGAATAATGCTGAAAAAAAAATATGCTGGTGTACAATTCTTACAGCATTCTTGCAGGTATGGCTGAACAACAGTGAGGCAGCCTTACTGGCTTACAGGATGTGTATATTTTAAATTTTGATAATACTTCTAATTTTCGGTCCCCTAAAACATCGACAACATCCTCTTCCCCTGGTGTGAGGCGTTCCCTCCTCCAAGCCCTAATGGATACTGAGCACTATGTCATTCTGTCTTCACTAATCAAATAAAATGTTACACACTGATGTTCATATGCCCAAGACTCACCATTGCGTAAACATTTTCAGATCTTCTTGTGAGTGTGCCCTCCGGGGCCTCTGAACATTGCTCCACTCTTACCAGTATTTCTCACTTATTTATAGTCTACAGACGTGCCTTCCTGATACCAACTTCTTGAGTGTTACTTGTCAGGTATGAAGTAGAAAACAGTGGCATAATTTCTCACTTAATTTCTGACTAAAAAGCCAAATAAACTATCATTCCTTTTCAACTTTCTTTTTAAAAATAAATATTTTATTCTTATATTTTTCCCTTTATTTTATTTTATGTGTATGAGTGTATTGCACGCATGTGCTTGTAAGTGCACCCATGTCATGAAATGTCCGTGGAAGTCAGAACAGGGAGTTGGATCCCCTGGAACTGGAGTTATGGACAGCTGTTAGCTGCCAGGTGGGTGCTGGAAATTGAACCAGGGTCCTCTGCAAGAGCAGCCAGTGCTCTTAACTGCTGAGCCATCCCTCCAGCCCCTTAATTTTCTTCATATAGATTAACATTGACCTAGATCTTTGTTAGACTGTTAATAAAAATATTTTTCTAAGATAATATTTAACATTTTCACTGAACATATTTTTTAAATTGATAACAACATGCTTTATTTTATTTCAATATATTATTTATTATTTAAGAATGTTGGGGGCTGGAGCGATGGCTCAGTGGTTAAGACCACTGGCTACTCTTGCAGAGGACCTGGGTTTGGTTCCTAGCACCCACATGGCAACTAACAGCCATTGGTGACTCAAGTTCCTGGGAATCTGACGCCCTCTTCTGACCTCTTTGGGCGCTGCTTGACATAGGTTAACACATACGTGCAGGCAATACACTCATGTACATAAAAATAACAAAATATTTTGGAAAGAGGAATTTCACACATGTATACAATATATTCTGATCGTGTCCATCCCACCATTTCCCCCTCCAACTCCAACTGGGTTCCTGCCCCAATATGCTCTCCTCTCAACTTCACATCCTTTTTCATGGTTGTTTTGTTTATTTTATATCCCCCTTAGTCCAATTAATGCTGCACATGGGTATGGGGCTATCCATGGGCAACCTATCAGTGGCCACATCCCCAAAGAAAACTGACTCTCCTCACATCAGCTATCAACTGCCAGTAGCTCCTCAGGTAGGGGTGGGACTTCAGTCCCTCCCCCAAGCATGTTGGATGCTGAATGGCATGACCCTGTGCAGGCCTTGTGCAGGTAACCACAGCTACTGTAATTTCATGAGAACAACCACCATGTCATGCCCAGAACACAGCATGTCACAGCATTCTTCCCCATTCTCTGGCTCATACATTCCTTCCACTCCCTCTGCCATAATGTTCCCTCAGAAATGTGGGTGTTATAGATGTCCATTTGGGGCTGACCACTTACTGTCATTTATCTCAGCATTTTGACGAGTTATAAGTCTCTGCATTGATTGCTGTCCAGTGCAGAAAGGAGCTTCTCTAAACAAGGCTGAGAGCAGCACAGATGCTGGGTGAGCTCCGGCATCACCCTGGGTTCACGGAATCTTCACTTGTGCACCTTACCCTGGCTCAGCTCTCATTGAACACATCTCTCCTATTTATTTGTGAAGTAGAGTCTTGAATCCAAGCTTTAGGTTCATTCTATACAAAGTGTTCACTGGTCATTTAACAGACTCTGCAGATATTGGCAAAATCAGTACAGGTACTGCTGAGCTCGTGTGTGTAAAGACTCACTTTTCAATACAGTGTAGCATTATAAGGCATAGACCAAACATAACCTACCAATTCAATTCAATTTTGGACTAAGATGTTCTGAAAAACAAATGTTTCAAATTTGGGGAGTATTTCTCTTAAAATACCAAACTCATGGACTGGCAAGACAGCTCAGTGAGTAAACACACTTGCCACCAAGACTGACAACCTGAGTTAGGTCCCCAGGACCATTATGGTAAAAGGAGAGAACTAATCTCAAATAAGTTCTGCTTTAACTTCCACACAAGTGCAAAAGGCATATACACACACATTCACAAACACACACACACACACACACACACACACACACCACTCATGCACATATATAAATAAATAAATAAAATAGAATCTTCTTACAACCAAACAGGGAGCTGGAGAGATGCCTCAGCAGTAATCAGCACTGACTCCTCT
This sequence comes from Nannospalax galili, assembly GCF_000622305.1. Taxonomy (NCBI): domain Eukaryota; kingdom Metazoa; phylum Chordata; class Mammalia; order Rodentia; family Spalacidae; genus Nannospalax; species Nannospalax galili. The sequence continues at coordinate 2,334,923 of NW_008329134.1, forward strand.
TCCAGAGGACCTAGATTTGATTTCCAGCACCCACAAGGTGGCTAAGAACATCCTTAACTCCAGTTCCAGGGGAATCTGATACCCTCATCTGACCTACATGGCACTGCACGACACGGGTGCACTCACATAAATGTAGGCAATACACTCAACACATAAAATGAAAATAATAAATAAAATATTTAAAAATAACAAACCAGTGTGGCAGAGGCTGACCTTGAACTGCTGATCTTCCTGCCTCTAGCTCTAGAAAGCTGGGATTACAGGATTACACCACCACTCCTAGTTGCAAGGAAGTTGATGCTCAAACACAAGGTTTCCTGCATCTAGGCAACTGAACCAAACCCTCAGCTCTTCATGTAATTCTTTTAAAAATATGATATCATCATTAATGTGAATTTCATGCAGTGTCTTTAGATCATATTCACCTCCCACTCCTCCCACTAAATCCTTCCAGATCCACTCCTACCCCAGCAATTTCATGACCTTCTTTTTAAAATTTTATAATCCATTGAGTCCAATTTGTGCTGCCCATATAGTTCTGGGTGTACATATCCACTAGAATGAGGTGTACCTACCACAGGCCAAACCTGTGAAGAAAAATGACTCCCCCCACCAAAAAAAGCTACCATCTGTCCATATCTCCTCCATTAGGGATCGCAACTCATGAACTCTTTCCTGTTCCATGCTAGAATGGCTGATTGGCTTGATATTTTCAAGTGTAAGGCAGATAAGGGGTAGAGGGAGGGCTAACAAATACTAAGTATGTTAGAAAAAGCTATATGGAAATGTTCTCCCTGCTGGCTAACTCTCACAGTAGTGGAAAGCACTGTGTAGGATGCTGGGGGATTAACAGTCTTACCCAGCTGTGAACCCTTTGAATCTCAATTATGACTGGCCTGGAAAGATGTATTCATGGGTACAATAGTGGTAGGGCTGTTATGGGGGTTAATCACCTGTTTTTTGATTGGATATAAGGCCTGCTCTACAGGAGGAAACACATGTCTTGGTGCTATAAACCTGCCAGGAACTCACTTTTGTGGCACTCACAGACCCCAAGGTTGAACCTACTACATTATTCTGCTAAATGGACATACTATCAAATTTTCCTCTAAATCCCTCTCTTTACCCATAAATTAGTGATACTCTCAGACATCGGCAGAGAAGTTTCTTTGTGCAGTAGATGATTGTTAGCACTGAAACAACTGATCAGGTTGCAAAGAATGTGTCAGTAGAGCGCTGAGTCACAAACCCCACAGCCCCTTTCATGACTCAGGACCACTTTAGAAGAGGGGATAGGGAGGACTGGACAGAACAGTCTCTTTGGGATATGGCAAACTGCTATCTTCATTTTACTTTTTAAGGTACTTTTTCTAAAATAAGTTAGAAACAACCATGATTTATTGATGCCCACAAGCTATAAATATAGTTTAGTGGTTTAGTGGTAGGATGCTTACCTGTCATGCATGAAGCCCTAGGTTCAATACCCAGAACCATGGGAAGAAGACAAAGAGGGGCAGAAAGGAGGTGGAGACAGAGGAAAGTATAGAAAGAGGGAAGGAAATAAACTGTGCTATAAAACACCCAGGGCCATCGCAGGGCATACTGGCCATGGCACTGCAATGTAGTGGGTCCTTCAGGGTATGCTAAGCCTAATAATGATCTCGTATGGGCTTATGTAGATTTGGGGCTTGCTGTTGCTGTTCTATCTCCATTTTTTCCAGTATTTTTGTTGTTGTTGACAGGAGATTGCTTTTTCTCACTTGATACTGTCTATACCCTCTAGGACTTATTCAAATCTTTTGTACCTATGAATACAAACAGTGTTTCTAAATTCTATAATTTCACAAATTTCTTTAGGAACTGGATAAAGATTTGACAATCATCTAAAAAAATGCACACATGCACAGATAATATTCATATTCATACTGTTCACAGGACTCAGAATCTGAGTTGTTTTCTGGCTTCCTTGAATTCTTGACTTTGGTGCATTTCAGAGAGAGAGTTCCAAATAAACAAATGATCAGCCAGCCATCCCTCTCATGATAGAGAAGACAGGATCCACTACGGCAGACTATGTAAAATCATAAAAAATAATGCCATTTAAAATAATTGATTAAGACATACAGAATATGTGATGAATTGATTTGGGTCAAAAGGACTCATAATATTAATCTCTTATTTTATATTAACATTTGTAAATGGAAAAATAACTTTAAACTATACCTGTGACCACTGGAAACACTGTGTGCATGCGAGTGCATGAATGGAAAAGAAAATGAAAGGACCAGTTGTATTTCTAAGGCAAAAAAAAAAAAAATCACATTTACAAAATTTGCATGTCAGCTACAGGAGCTATCATTCCAAACACAATTTTGGAGGTATAGTGAAGAGTTCCTCAGGGTGGGAAAGAAGATTCTCTCCTGTCAACTCTACATTTAAAGTCCACTTTTTATCCTGGCAGAAAAAGTGGGGCGAGAACTGGAAAACAAAGAGCCTTAAAGTCCTCTTCTTTACTATGGTAGCCTAGCTCAACTTGCCTCACCTCATCTACCTGCCAGCATTTACCCTGAATGATGAAAACACGATCAAAACAGAGTAAGGAAAAGAAGCTAGGGCTGAAAGCAACAGCAAAGGAGGAAATGCATGTGTGACAGCTAACATCCATTCTCTAGAGTAGATACAAAGGGGCACGACGTGAAGAGCAATGCTAGACTGAGAACAGAATGGAGGAGGTAGAGAGCGAACTAACTCCCAGTCACCCACGTTTCTCTCAAGCTGACCCTTTATTTTTTTCATTCTCAGTCAACACCCAATCCTAACCAAGGGGAACTAGGCATTCCATAAATGCCATGTGGAGAAAGCAAACAACTAAAACAGCATCAAAACCAATTGTATAATGCATTATTTGAGCTTTCAAGATATGGAGAGACAGAGTCAAGTGGCAAGAGGTAGAGGGAGGTGTTTATGGGAGCAGAGCCTATTCAATGACTGCTACATTTGTAAAGCACTTGGTGCCTTCATATCATAATCTTTCTGGTAGTGCTTGCCTTACACACTAGGAAATAATTTTTCTACATGTCAGATCATCAGCTGTCGGTGAAAAAACTAGGCTTCAGACCAAATATTCATTACAGTGAAGTCAAATATAGACAGTGGAGGAAAAAATTGTTTTTGTTTTGTTTTCTTCACCAAAGAAGTTGCAAATAAAAAAAATGATTTGTTAAAAAAAAAAGTCTTTCCATCTAATTTATTTTACTGCTCTTCCAGTTGCTTGGTTATTCAGTTAAGGCAGATCCATATATTAGTATTAGAATCTCTTACACACATCATAACATTCTCTAAGAGCTCTCTTCTGTGGGGAGTAGGAAGCCAGTTTAGCGAGGGTTTCCCGCTAGTGCTTCCAGACAGAATTCAGTATGACCATAAAGCTACATATTCTTGGATGAAAGTCACTAATATCCTCAGATATCCAGAATATACTAAAGAGACAAGAATTTGGCTGCATTTTGGCCAAAGTACATTTTCTACTATGGATATGAACTTAACCTAATATATTTTGTCCAGAAGAAATCTATCTTTTTTTTTTTTTTTTTTTTTTTTTTTTTTTTTTGCTTTCCCTCCTATAGCCCCACCTGGTCTTGAACTCACTATGTAGACCAGACTGGCCTTGATCTCACAGAACTCTGCCTGCCTCAAACTCCTGAGTGCTGGAATAAAGGTATTCACCATCATGCCTGGCTCATTTTAAGGATCTCTTAACTCAAATTTTAAAAAGTAAATATCCCAGTCTAGCCTACTCAGTGAGTTCCAGCTGTCTCAAAAGGAAGAAAAGGTGGACAATGCCTGAGAAACAACACGTGAATTTGACCTCTGGTCCCATAAAAATGTACCTGCAAACATAAATACACACACACACACACACACACACACACACTCACTCACTCACAAATAACAATAAAAATCTTATTGATGAAATAGACCATACAACTGATTACCATCATTCTGTCAACTGACTACAAATCCTGATCTAGGGTACCACAGTCTTCAGGGTTTGGTTATCTAAATTTCTATCTCTTGTTCTGGAAGCTGACATTCAGCCCTGGGTACACATCACATATCTCACATTCTAGGAGTTAGAAATCTTTGCAAACTGGCTTTAACCAACTACTCAAGTAGCTAAAAAAAATTTTCATTCTCAGAATACTGAATATTTGTGAATGACTGATGTGTTTTTGGCAAAGAAATGAATACTTCAGTGAGGCACACTATATTCAGCAATGAGATACACTTAACATATGAAAGGAAAATTTCCATGCATTACATTTCAAAGGATTGGAATGGAAAAGAAGAGGGAAAAACTCTTGTTATCTTGATTGCAACATGTAGCTTTGGCATCATCTAAATACCATCCATAGCATTTGTAAAGCCCAATAGAGAAAATGACTTTAGAACCAATATAATCTCTCTCTTTTAAAATGTTAAACATACAATTATAAATTGGATTCAGAAAAAGTTATGAGTAAAGTACTCTTAAAGGAAAGTGTAATAACTGTTTCCAATGACTATTGTTACAAATATTATTTCAATTAAAGTAAATTGGGAGAAGAGATAGCTGAAAATATTTCCTTATCTGTTAAGCTACTGATGTTATAATTCACAATAATACATATCAATATTCATTTGATTGAAATATTTGCTGCTTTACAATAAGTTATGTTATGTTATTAAACTAAAAATTCTACTATATTTATAATTCCAATATAAGTCCCAATTTTTAACAGTGAAAAATCAGTTTTAAATGAGAATTCAAAATTCAAATAGAGTCATTATATATTTTCTTTCCAAATATAGATAGGAAGAAAGATGTGAATGCTTATGAGGAAATCTTAAATTTATAAAAGTAAAATATCAATTTTCATAATTAAAATGGTAAAATAATGATTTCCAACCTACAAGAAATTTAGCACATAATTATGTTTTCTACTTCCAACTACTTCTATTACAATGACAAGTCTCTTGCTACAGAGAGCAAAATAATTGGACCATAATGTATATACTATACATGTGCATAAATATATCCACAGCCTATATACGCAGTTGTGTTCCACTGAACAAGGTTCCCATCAACAATAGGCAACATTGGTGCCAGTGGTCTCATAAGATTGTGATGGAAATGAATAATCCCTACTATCAAATACTTTTACTGTACGCCACCTTTTATGGTAGAAAAGTGTAGATATACAAATGTTACTGTCATCCTACAGTTGCCTACAGTATTCAATACAATAGCATGTTGCATAGGTTTGTAGCATAAAATCAAGAGCCTAGGTGTAGACTACAACATGTAGGTTTGTGTAACTTCACTCTCTCATGGTCATACAACAACACTGTAATCATCTAACAGCATATTCCTTGAAACGTGTCTATGTCAAGTGACACAGGACTATTTATATATAGGGAGAGGTTGATGCTGACTGCTCTCAAACTAAGAAAGTTCTGTTATTATAAGGTAGTATGGTCCAAACCAAAGTCAGACAAAGCACAAGCTTCAGAATCTCAGTAAATATCAGAGAAATTGGAGTTAGTTTCTAAACCAGAGGTCTGTACTATAAAATAATTAATAGACACAAGTGTATAAATTATTGGGATTATCGGCCTCTTGAATCAAAGTTAAATTTTTTAAATATGTATTTATTTATTTTTTATTCATTTTGTTTTGAGATAGGGTCTGCCTGTAGCCACAGCTGGCCTGGAACTCACTACGTAGACCAGGCTGGCCTTGAGCTCACAAAGATTCACCTGCCTCTGTCTCCCAAGTGTTAGGATTAATGGCATACATCATCACACCTGGATGATTTATTTATTTGTATTATTTTTATATGTATGCGTTTTTTGCCAATATGCATGTAAGTGGACTACTTGAGTGCTACATGCACAGAGACCAGAAGAAGGTATTGGATCCCCTGGATCTGGAGTTACCAACTGTTGTTAGAGACTATGTGGGTGCTGGAAACCACACCCAGGTCCTCCATAAGAGCAGTCAGTGCTGTTAACCACTGTGCCTTCTCCCCGGCTCCTCTCCATTATTTTTAACACTGCATTTTTCACTGAGCCTAAAACTAGTGACTCTAGTCAACTGACTGTCCAGCAAGTCCTAGAGATCCTGCTGTCTCGGGGTTCCTAGCTGGGGTTACAGGCTTGCAAATGCAGATACTCATGTTTGCAGCATAAGCATCTCCCCAGTCTCAGCCACAGAGCCATTCTCTATTTTACTTAGTGATGCTCTTGAATATGAATCTTTTCTTTGAGTTGGTCTCAAATTCTCTCTTGTAAAAGGGCAAGCTGCATAAACATCAAATGCTTTTTCACCCATTTTAGTTCCACTTAACTAGAATCCTTCCCATTCCTTCCCATACCTCCATGAAATGAAAGAATAATGCACTGTAAACTCATCCACTTTGGAGAAATTCAAACTGTAACCTGCCCAACTAGATAAATGCTGTATTACTAAAATAGATATTTGAGTAGATCATTTATTACGAATTTACAAAGTATATTCATTCTCCCAAAACGCTCTATTGAGTCTTCATCTGTTTCCATGGGCATGTGCTGTGCGTATTGTTATGTATAACTCTCTTCTACTTCTTGCAATCTACGTCACCATGACCTAGCTTAAAACTAACAGTGATTATTAATGAAATTTTATATCACTTGAAATCTAACCTCTCTCTTTGTTTTAAAATTGCCATTTGTTCACACTAACTAATATGCTTGAACTTTACAGTCAGTATGCCAATGTTTCCTAACAGATCCTATTAGGACTTTTGCTGAAATTGTACTGACATACATCAATAAAGAGAAGAAATGGATGTCAGGCTATTTATAAGGGAGGGAATTGAATGACTGTGAGAGTTAGTGTAGAAATGAGATTTACTGTTTTACTGCCTAGTATCTCTCACTACGACGGTTATATTATTATGCATCAAACATTTATGTTTTAAAATTAGCTATTTTAAAGACAGAGATGAAAAGATTAATTTTTGAATAGGTATCTCTTAAAAATGGACTCTTTCTACTCATGAACACAGCATTTCTCAAATCTGATCAGGCTTCCTTCTATGTCCTTCAATAACTCTTTCATTTTCTCCATAAGCATTTCTAATGTTACTGTCTGTGTCATTAGTATTCACAACACTTCGTGTTTGGTTATTTCTGTTGTAACAACCAATGCCATGTTATTAATGCATATCACTGCCCTTGCCCCCAAACAATGTAGCTCAACTCATTTCATCAATTAGTTTCTTTTCCTTTCAATTTCTTTTACATATTATAGCATTTAACATGTCACAGAACATTAACAAGCACCCCAAAGAAACAGTTCCTAATGTTAAAAGGGATGCATTTTAATGTTATCACGAAATACGTATGTCTAATAGGGTTTAGGTTGATGACATTTACTTTTCTATTTTAACTTTAGTAACAGTTTTGACCATGGCAAGGTACAAAATTTTGTTTAATGTTTTTATGCATCTTAGGAGATGGCCACTTTTTTATTTAATCTGCTAACAAGGTATAGTTCATCAATAGACTTTTTCCTTAATTATTTTTACATTCCTGGAATTGTCTCTCTATTTAAAAAAAAGAACTTCATTGATGTGAGTTGAGCAATGCATTTGTATTCTCTCTACCCTTGTCCCACTATGTTCTCGGAGTCTTAAGTGTAAAGTATACATTGTAGATATGTCACTAAGGGCAGGACTCTAGATAGGCTGACTAGAACTCAGTGGATGAATTTGCACTGAGGGATGTCTGGAGACACTAGCTTGACATCATGTGCCTTAACACAAATGACAGAATGCACAAATCCAGTGGGGGGATTATGGGAGGGTGCCTATTGGGAAGAAGGTATAAAGATGATTAAGAAGCTCTCTGTGAAACACAAAAATTCAATAAAAATAAATTTTAAAAAAATTTACGAAAAATAATAAAGTCCAAATGTTAAATACCATGTGAAAACTACTCAAGTCTACATTAGTCAGGGAAAGCCATATAAAAATAGTGACGCCATGCCGTTTTTCATCTCTCAATTGGCAAAACTACATAAAGACTGATGCTATCTAGTGCTGGCAGGGATATGTGGAAAGCTGATCTCACATACACAACTTCTGAAGCACAAAGATAGTCTCTATTACATGTTGGTTTGCTGCCTGGGAAGTTGACTGGACAGTGGACAATCAAATGGAAAGATGCTGTCTCCAAATCTACACAGGAACTTAGTACCTTTCCTAGTCATCTACAATTGAACCCTCCTAAGGATCACCGTATTTACAGCTCCATGTGGAAGAATTTCCATTTAGTATTGGGATAATGGATAATGGCTGAATAAGTATTGTTTTTATAATATTTAATTACCATTTATTTGAGGCTTATTTTTCTTCTTACAATATAAATTAGGTTAAGCTGATAGATAAGTTTTTCTAATATTTTATTTCTAACTTTCAAAAGACAGAACAAGACGGGTAATTCTAATGAAATGAGTTACAGTATCCCAAATGAAAAGATCCTGGAAAACTACTTAAAGTAATTCTTGTCTTTTTATTAATGCGTACTAAAGGAATTGGAAACTTCTAGATCAAATGGCAGAGCAACCTTGATTCACCTCACCTCAACATGATCATTATGCCAGCCAGAACCTTACCTTGGACTCAGAAAGGTAAAAAAATAATCAGTCACTGCACTCACAAAGCCACAGAAAGGACACCCAAGACGCACACTTCTGCTGGGGTTTACATAGCTAAGTTCAACACCTATGTTGAAAAACTTGATATTATTTTCCATCTGCTTTCTTTGCCCAAAGTAATACTTAACTCAATTTTCTTCCCTTTGGCTAACTTGGGTTGAGATTTAAGACTAAAACAGCAAAAAGCCTACCATGAAGAAGCATGATCTTTCCCTCCTGATATTACTTCTTACTGCCTTCAGCACTCCCCTCCCTTAACAGAACTCTGCTTATTGCATTTTTCTCTTTGAATTGCTTCTCATAGAAATTGATTCACTCCTTCCATCTGTCTTTCCTTAATACCTCACCATGTGAATTCCTGTTCTGACATTTTACTTTAGCTAATATTTTTAAATTACTGATACCCTTGTCATTTCAAATTTCATTATTAAATTGCTGTAAAAGAACCTCTTTTTCTTCCTGATTGTTAAGAATAAGGCCAATTAAATAATAACTGACTAAATGTTGATGAGCTCTAAATAGCAATTCCAAGGGCAGAATTATTTCAAATTGACACTATTGTTAACAGAAAAAATCCATCCATTTTTGCCCTTTATCTAAGAAAATTGTCTCTACATAAAATATTGCAGATGGAAAAACAGTGTTAAATGTGAATTGGTATTTGAATAACATAAATGTACACCTGTAATCATTTTCACAACTAAATTTAATCTTCTCTTTGGATAAAAATGTGTGCATTTATATTCAGGCACTCTTAAATTAGCTATTTCACACTTCGTTTTTTGAATGCAGAAACATGTCTTAGGAAAGTTCTATTGGCATTATTCATTGAAAATCAACTTAAATAAGCATATTCCCAATTTCCTTTTGTTCAGAATAACTGAAACATTTAAAACAGATACGTAGTGGTGTGTGTGTGTGTGTGTGCGTGTGTGTGTGTGTGTGTTTGTCTGTGTGTGTGTCTGTGTGCCTGTGTGTGTAAAGCACTGAGGTGATTCCCTCCTCCTCCTCCTCTTCTTCTACTCCATGCCCCCCTCACCTCCCTCAATGACCTGGAACTGATTATGTACAACAGGCTAACCTCAAACTCAGTTTCCTCTGCCTTGCCCCTGCCTCCAAAGAGGGTTTCGCCTGGTCGAGTCATTCTCCTTTGTGTGTGTGTGTGTGTGTGTGTGTGTGTGTGTGTGTGTGTGTACCTTGCCTCTGCCTCCAAAGTGGGTTTCGCCTGGTCGAGTCATTCTCCATTGTGTGTGTTTGTGTGTGTGTGTGCGTGTGTGTGTGTGTGTGTATGTGTGTGTGTTTTGCCTGCATGAATGTAGGCATACCCATGCATGAAATGTCTTGCAGAGGCTCCAGAAGATAGTGATGGAGTCCCTGGAACTGGAGTTATGGATTATTAGTCACCATATGGTTAGAACAGAACCCAGGGCTTCTGGAAGATTAGCAAGTCTCTTAACCAGTGAGTCATCTATTCATCCACTATTTTTTTCTTTTTTGAGGACTCTAAATATTGGTTTCCAGAGGGTCAAGACTACATTGCATTCCCAACAGCACTGTGTGAGGGCTTCCTTTTGTCTACATCTTCTCCAGAATATTTATGTTAAAATCTTGTTTTCTTAATTACTCCCATT
>NW_008329134.1:2345469-2371632 GCF_000622305.1 Nannospalax galili
AATATAGAAGGAAAACATGATCTTCCTCTTAGAGCTTATAATATAACTAATTAGTGGCAAGGGACAAATGGATATAAAAAACTATAACGTAAAACAGATTGGAAATGTTCTGAGAGCGTGACAAAGTATTATGGGATGAAGAGAGCAGAAAATCTGCATAAGTGGATAACCAGTGTCACAGAAGAGGTAAGTGATGGCTGTGTGAGGCTTTAAAGGAACCTTGAATAAGATCTGTAAAGAGTAAAATTTCCTCAAATTAAGACTAGGTAGACAGAAAGCATTTCAGAAAAAGGAAATATCTAATTTATATATGCATATATCCGACTTTACATATATATATGCATATATGTGTATGTGTAGGGACATTTATCCTTGTGTATATGTATATATCAACCAATAATACAAAAGCAAAAAATTAATATACAACTGCAAAATACTAATAAATATTGACTGAATGAGACAAGTGTTTAGAGAAACCAAGTTGCCTTGAATTCTTTTCCTCAGTCTAACTTGTGAATCCACAAAGAACGTTGGCCAGGTGTTTGGCTCAGTCCCAGTTAGAGACTGGGAGAAAATCATAGCTGAAGACCTACTCCTGGTTCTCACCTACAGGCTGATAAAAACCCTCCCCACCCCCTCCAGGGCAGAAGTAAATGGGATTAAAATAGCTTCAGAGCACTTCCTGTTCGGTTCTAGCTGTGCATTCATTCCATTTGACTTAGACCAACTGGAATGTTGAGGGAAAACCCCATGAGGCATCAAGCATGTGAGATAATGTGTCAGTGCCTCAGAAATGTTTGTCCAGTCTACTGTGCCTATCTATCACTGTTCTTTATCCATGGGAAAACATAGCATGTGAAGAAAATAGCTCTTTCTACACCCTGCTGTTTCTACTTTAAAAAAAAAAAAAGATCTGTCACCTCCATGAAATATTTCCTTAGTCAACTATTGTAATAATTCGTCACACATCTTGCTGCTTGCCAACCCAAGGAAGACTGTATATTCTAAACATTTTGTTTTGGACATTTCTGTTCTCTAAAAGCCACCCCATAAAGATAACATTTGACCCGCACTTTACCTGAATAAAGCATCTGGCACATTGAAAGTACACAATAAATGCTTGTGTAATGAATTCTGTCCTTTAGATCCCTTTAAAAACTGTGCCACAGCCAGGCGTGGTGGCACATGCCTTTAATCCCAGCACTCAGGAGGCAGAGGCAGGTGGATCTCTGTGAGTTCGAGGCCAGCCTGCTCTACATGTCTCCAGGACAGCTGGGGCCACAGGGAGACCCTGTCTCAAAAAGACAAAAAACAAAACAAAACAAAACAAAAAAAACTGTGCCGCTATTGTGCTCATGAGAACAAGTTTTCAGACTTCGACGTCAACAGCGGAGCACCTACTGCTGCCTCTTTTGAGTGCCCAGGAAAGAACTAGAGGCTTTACTAAACTACTGGCTATGCCTCACATTGCTCAAGGGAGAAGGTTTAGCACAGGTGAGGTTAGAGTTGGACAGAAGGGCAAAGATTAACTTTTAAAGAACAACAAGGAAAGGTAAGGGTTGGTAAATGTTGTAGCATCCAGGGCATGGCATTAGTCCCAGGGAGAGCTGCCTCATTCCTCAGTCTCTCTTTGATAAACAGGGGGAACCTTGCATACCAGGCTTTCTTGGATCCCTTACCTATCTGCTGCTAACAGCCTTTCCTTTGGTTCCCCATGACAGCGGTAACTGGAGATTAAAATAGTGTGTCTTTGTCTTATTTCACAGTTGTGTTCTTTGTAGCTGGAATAGTATCTGGCACACAGTTGGCTCCCAAAGTGTTTTGAGTGGCAAAGCAAACAGATAAATGACTATTTCATATTGACTCTCAAAGCTCCAATTTCATCACCTCCCAAAACATTCATCCTGCTAATTAACTAAGAATGTTTGATGCAACTTGCAGAGCTGCTCTAATTGCTTCTACTTTGATGCTTTGCATGGGGACAGCTTGGCTTCTTTTATTTTTTTACTATATTTATTTATGTGGGTGTTGGGTGTGTGTGTGTGTGTGTGTGTGTGTGTGTGTGTGTGTGTGTGTGTGCAGCACACACACAAGTATCAGTGCTCATGTGGCGGTCAGCAGCCAGTGGTGGGAGTTGATTTCCTCCTACCATGTGGGTCTCAGCAATGGAACTCAGGCTGTCAGACACGATGGGAAGCACCTCTACCCACTTGAACCATCTCATAAGCCCCATCTTGGCTTCATTTAAGATACTTTTATTGCTGCGTGTTTCTTGCTTTTGTTTTTGATTTTTCAAATTCCAAATGATCAGTGGATACTTTTATATCAGTCAGAGTTACAAAAATATTGATTTTAAGAAAGCAATATGGCATTTTGATAAATATAATCATCTGACAAGTAATGCTAAAATTATATTTGTAAAGATTCTTATGTTATCCACTCCAAAGCACTATGACTCATGAAACACATTAACGTATTTTAATATCTTCATCATCTAGCAATGAGTTAATTTAAACTAAGAACATAAAATGCAAATTTAACAGATGAAAATCACAATTCTAATTTGAGAACAAAGTATCAATTACTAAGATCTGAATTAAGCACACAGTTGAAGTAAATTAAGAAATCTCTCAAATGTGAAACTGCACATTTCATTGTTTTAGAAACTTAATGGCTTCATTAAGAACAATCAAAAACTTACACTTACTTTTTTTGATACCTAATCCACTTAAATAAGCACCTAAATCAATGCACTGTAATTATAATATCTTTCATAGTTCTATTTTATATGTTGTCAAAATAATGCTAGAAGCTCAGAGACATTGTTTTATGGGCACCACAGTTTACTGTTGATATAAATACACATTCATTTATATTCATTGTGCCTATAACATAGCATTCAGGTATATTTCCTCTCTTAGACCCCATCTTCACAGGATTTACAAACGAATCTATTGGAGAAATTGAAGCTAATTTTAGATTTCCTACTTTAAACAAGGCACAATTTTTAAATAACAGAATCATTCTTGCAGAGTTAATGAAAACTCTGTGTGTGTGTGTGTGTGTTCTCCCTGGAAGGGTCAAAAAGTCCGAGGAGCTCTGTTTATGAGTGCTATAACATCAAACAGAGCTTAGCAATGTCTGTTTCTAAAAATAAACCCGAGTGTCTTGCTGTCATCATCAACCAGAGGCTTGTGTGCTCTGTGACAGAAAGTATCAAGGCTGTCTCTCTGCCTTCCTACAACCATTATCCATTGCTACCCAAAGCCTCCTACCTTTCCCCAAGGTGGCAGAGACAAAAGGAACACTCTGGCCACCCTGTGCTCTCATTGAAATAACATTATTGCCCCTTAAGCAGACAGTTATCATGTTGTTTTGGCAGCAGGAAGGAATCTGTGGTTTAACTTGAATGTTATTCTTCTTTATTTAAACTACTAGAAATAACCCCAAAATGACAGAATGCTCTTTCTATAAATAATCATTCCAGTGTAGAGTTATATTAGGCGGTAACTCAGATGGTATGATAACGCCTAACAAGCTAATCTTAGACCTGCAATGCCATAAGATAGAAATACCGAGGCTAAGAATAACTGACCCAAAGGAGTCAGGCTGCTAAGGAGAAGCATGGACATGCTGGCATCTGCAGCTTTGATGCATTCCATGATCTCCTGAAAGACGCTTTCTCCAGAAAGTCAATAAATCATGTAGATTATTAACATGACAATCAATAATATTTTATAATGCATTGATTCATAAAGATTGCTCAAAATTCTCACAGCCAATGAAACTTTAAAAAAAGTAGTTGAGGGAAATCTAAGAGCTCCTTCTTCCATAATTTGATTAGTGTCTTATTGGTAAATTTTATGCTTGAATGACATATATAACATACAATAACACCCAATGAAGTAAAATCTAACTCAAGGTAAATTATAATATTGTGCTAAATGCCAATCAGTTTTCACTAAAGATGGCCAATTTGGACTCAAATCAAAGCAATATATTCAAATTAGAGAAACCGAATTTTGTTGGCCAGATCTTTATTTTTAGTTTAAGAATTTCATGCTACACATTAAAATCATGACTTGAATGGATCTCACATTTCTAGGAAAAGATAAAGGAAAGCATAATCCAAACACTTTGCTCAAAAGAAAAGAACTCTATAGTGTTAGTGTTGTCAAAAAATAATATTCTCTTGCTAGAACACACCAGTGACAGTATGTGAGCTTGCAGAGGGGCTAATGCTCTATGATGTGCACGTGTGAAGTGCTGACAACAGACGCCAGATGCACTGGGAATGGTAGTTCTGCCCTCAATATCTGCTCCAGGGCAGAGCTGGTGCCCAAGGGACAGCCAAGGCTTCTTCAGTGCTTCTCAGCCCTGGGTCATGTTAATGTCTTCCAATTTTAACTATCAAGCATTAGGAATATAAAGCATGAAACTTCCAGCAAGACTTTTAACACGGTTGTCTATTTGTACTTTAATCCCCCAGGATTAGGAAGTTGGCCTAGATGCTTACTTATAAATATATGAATTTACATTTTTAGTATCAAACAGATAGGAATAAAATGACCCTATACCCTATACTAAATATTTTTTCTCTTTGGGAAAAAAAGTGGGAGGAGTGGAAACCAGACCCTGCCATTTCCAACACAGGGTACAATAAGTGCCTTATCTCAAAACCTGTTTCCTCAGATGAGAACCACGAATAATGGGACAAACAGTGTATAATGCACTAAACTGTGTGAGGACTACAAAGGAGGGCCTGATACAAAGAAACTCAGGACACATTATATCAATAAAGATTCCAAAGTGAAAAGAATACATGTTGAATCACTGACAGGTTGAAATACAGCTACAATGGAAAATCAAAGCGGAACACACAGACGAAACATGTGCACAGTAACTGGTGGTGACCAGTTAGGATTCAAAACACCCATTTAAGGGCTGGTTGGATGGCCCAATAGAGTAAAGCACTTGCTGTACAAGCCTGAGGCCCTGAGTTTGGTTTCTGGATCTCAGAGTGGAAGGACAGGATGAAACAGAATTCTGAGACCAGCATTCTGACCTCCACACGTCATGACACCAACGTGATCTAACTTACATACACGCAGCTCACACACAAAAATAAATTAAAATGTAAATTGAATTCGATCTGTAAGGAGATTTTTAAAGGCTTCATCAAGACTAAAGTTAAAACTGTGTTCAACCCACTAAGAACTTTTCTAGTTTGCTCTATATGTGATTCCGTCAAAGCTGTCTAGATAAATATATTTTTAGTAAAGCCATGAATTCACAAACTCCAATGTCATTTTAATGAATAATCAGTGATATTTTCTCACTTTGTGTGGGTCTACTTTTTGTTTTAATTTGGTTTATTTCAGCTTTAATTTCAAGTTTGAAATTTTGAAACAACCTCCTGACATTCTCACACTTGAACCCAGGCTGGAAATGCCATGCTCTGCACACTCATCAACATGTACCTCAAGCAAACTGAAAATAACATCCCCTTGGCTGCAACTGGGTTAATCATGAGCAAAAACTATGAATTTAAAAGTTTTTCATGCAAAGGGTAGGCCATGAGGAGAATCAGGAAAATAAAGTTGTGGGTATTTCCAAACTTATCAGCATGCAATGTTCAATCATAAGCAAATGACATTCTGTGGTTTAGCAAATTTCTTTCTTCCTTAAAAGTGGTTTTTATTGGATTTAATTATTGCGTTTTTGTATGTATAAACTGTATTATAAAATACCCATCATTTATTTTGCTATGGAACAATTAACATTATGAAAATGAACGGAAAAGATATTCTTACAAAAATGTAATAATTGGCCAGGTGTGGTAGCACACTTTAATCTCAGCTCTTAAGAGGTAGAAGCAGGCAGATCTCTTGTGAGTTTGGGGCTAGCCTGATCTACATAGCAAGTTCCAGGCCAGGCCAGTTATACCTACAGGGATTCTCTCTCTCTCTCTCTCTCTCTCTCTCTCTCTCTCTCTCTCTCATCAAACCATCAAACAGACAGTAAAGAATTGTCTAGTTTTATATTCAGTAACTTCAGGACATGGAGTACCCTAAATACATGTTCTATGAGAACAGTTGAAACAGTAGATTATTTAGAATCTTAAAAGACATTGTTTAAATCAAATTTATTTTCTGAAAGTGACTTAGTTGAAAAAAAACGCATCTAAAAACTCATGGTGTTTTCTTGTCCTTCTCCCTCCTTCATGTGAACCTTCTAGAATTAAAGAATAGGAAGACTACAGGCAGCAAGGACATTGTGCGTCTCATGGAAGCAGTCAGTGGCACTTCAGCCTCCTTTCAATGACCAGAGCACAGCCATGCTGGACTGGAGCACACCAAATTCATCTAGGATTTTGGGTTTTGGTTTTGATTTTTCAGCTGACTAGAAACTCCCTATGTAGATCAGGCTGTCCTCAGTCTCACAGTGATCCCCTTGCCTCTGCCTCTGGAGTGCTCCGATTAAAGGTGTGCACCACTAACTGTGGCTCATCTATGAAGTTTCATGTTTTATTTTGTTTGAGATACTTTCACTCTGTAGCCCAGGCTGGCTTCAAACTCCTAGTGGCCTCAGTTTTCCAAGTTTTGTGTCTAGAAACATGAGGTGAAAATTAACTTAAAGTTTTTAAAGCCATTTTCATGGAGCTTTATCTCAATTAAATTGTTTCCAGTGTATCCCAACTCAGAAATAAGGATGAAAATCTTCAGCTATCGTCCCATATCATATGCAATAGTCATTATTCTCAAAACGCCTAATTGTGAAAACATGCTGGCAAAATATTTTATTCTGAAAACTCTAAAGGTCATTTTAGATATACTAACAACAGTTTTTCCTTTGATTTTCTTTTCTTTTTAATTTTTTTCCAGTACTGGAAAATGAGCCCAGGGGTTTTGCCCATACTAGACAAGTGCTCTAACTCTAAGCTATATTCCCAGGCAAATGATTATTACATGATTAAATTTCTCTGATAGTTTTCTGCATCCTTTATAATCAACATTAAAGGAATATTCTATGCAAGTCATAATAAACACATGTACCACATCAGATAGTAATGTTGACTTTACTGCATTCAAAAAAAATATTTGTAACCAAGAAGATCTAATTTTCTTCCCCAGTTTTGTGCTGTCTTTTAATAGGCTGTCTGTTGTATCAGTGTTTAAATAGACATATCTTCATTAAAATTAAGCAGTATTACAATTCAATTAAAAGGTAAATCATAATTATAGTTCATTCATATTATTGAAATATTTATAATTCTGGAAAACAAAAACTAAGAATAACATTACAAAGAAGAAAGTGCCTAGCACCAGCATACACTCCATGGCAAATACTGATGGAATCCAGTTAATTCCTGTTCTTCTCTTGCCTTTTTCTTCCCAACAGAAACCTTGATTCTGAGCTCATCCGTAGCCTCTATTCTTGTCAACAACTGGATGAAACTGGGCCAATCAACAAGAAAGAATAATTATTTGGAAAAGCTCTGGGTAAATTCATTTGTTAAAATAAAAGTCAGACATGACTGCTCACACCTGCAATCCCATCATCACTCAAAGGCTAAGGAAGAAGGAAGTCACGTTCTAAACCTGCTTGGGTTACACAGAACGTTCTCTTCTTAAAAAGAGGAGAGAGAATGATGCAGAGATGACTTGGTGGCTAAAATGCAAATGCAAGGACCTGAGTTCAGAATGCCTGAAGTCACATAAAACTGTCTGTAGAGGTGCACATGTGTAATCTCAGTGTTCCTATGATGGGATAGAAGGTGGAAATGTGATCCACAGAAGTATTTGGGCAAGTTATCCTGGTGGAGACAATGTGAAAAACAAAGTAGAGAGCCTGTCTCCAACAATAAGATGAGGCCCAAACCCGATTGCCCATAATCTCTACACCTAGGCCTGCATTCATGCATGATTATGCACACACATTATGACATTACGCACACACACAGACACATACAGAGACAGACACAGACACACACACACATACACACACAGAGACACACACATACACACACACACACACACACACACACACACAAACACACAGTATTAAACAAAATAGAAACTGCCTAAAGGAGCAGTTTCTTTTCTTTGTCTCTGCAATTTGTCATGTATTAAAGCCAGGAGGCTTTGAAATTTTAATCATTGGACTTTGAAACTGTGATCACTGGACCACCAGAGGTACCAACCTTATGAGCACATCACCAAAAACTAAGAGCGAGGAGTAAATATGCAAAGGACTGGAATACAGGTAGCATTGTGGAGCACCTAGTATAGTCTAGCCAGCAGCTGTTTAACTCATGATAAATGCCCTCGTGATTTCTCAATTTGACCAGTTTTCTTTTATTTTCAGTGGAAAACAAACCAACTTATGTACCTACTAAAAATAAATCGGTATTTTCAGCAACTGTTTTTGCATGTGGAGGTATTGGGGAATAATCAAAGATATTGAATTCCTATTATAAATATATTCCTACAGAACTGGAGAGATGATTTAGTGGGTGAGAGTACCTCCCACACAAACATAAGAACTTGAGTTTGAATCCCGGCTCCCATGTAAGAAGCTGGGTGTGGTCGCCCACAGGCCTGTAACCACAGTGCTATTCAGGAACAGAGACAGGAGGATCACCAGGGCTTGCTATCTGCTAGCCTAGCTCCAAGTTCAGTGAGAGACTCTATCTCAAAGGAATAAAGCAGAGACTGACAGAACAGGACACCCAGTGTTCTTTTCTGGCCTCCATGTGCTCACAGGCTCATGCACCCCCTCACACACACAAGAACATATACCACACACAATACACCACACTCACACACATACATACCCACACATTAACTAAAGAATAAAATTTAAAAAAATATAAAAATATGATACTTCAGTAAATGTAGTCTTTCCTAACATCTTTTTACATATATATGAATCTTTGAGGACATAGAAAATTGATAAAAATAATTCTCATATAATAACATCATATTATTGGTATTATTTTTATTTAAAAAATAAACTTTAAGTTTAACTGAAACTAGCAGATTTTAAACTGAAAGAACTGTAAGCATGCTAGATATTATCTCATCATAGTATTTCTAAAAAGATACCTCTCTCTCTCTCTCTCTCTCTCTCTCTCTCTCTCTGGTTAAATAAACTATCAAAAATAGTGTTTGGAAACTTTAAGAACAAACCAACTATGTATTTCTAATTTAAGCTGCAGAGAATCTGTCCCTGATCACCGAAGGGAAGGATGTTAGCATTTTTTACATTTTTGCATCTCACCTCCCCCCAACACTATACTTCGTAGTTTGATTAGTATTTTTACAATGTTCTACTTTATAAGATCTGTTCTTTTTTCTTTTATAATCGCAGCCCCATAGTCATTCAAATGGACTAACCCCTTACCCCATGAATTTTACTGTTTTTTTTTTTTCAATTTCTGAATTTAAACTTAAGTTCATCTCTTCACTGTCTAGAGTTCATTGTTAAGTAGTCTGTTTCATATTTAAGGATTTTTTGTCTGCCTATTTTATATTTTAATAACATGCTGGTTGACAGAAAACACTTTTCCTAGAGCTCTAAAGGCTTTTCCTCACTATCATCTGTATCGAGAATTGGGTAAGTTTGATGAGCTTTCCTGAGTCCCTTGGAGATTTTCCCTCCCACTCATGACCTTGACAGGCTAAGGCTGCCTTGTGTGAACTCCTGGAGAATTATTTATGGTTCAATATCCCAATCAGAATGTGATTCTGTCCAGAGTATTTGCATCAAATTTTCCCAAAAGATGAGTTCTTTCAATGTGCAGAATGTTTTTTCAATAAATTTGCCAGTCTACATTTTTGCGAAAATATCGTTTTTTGGTAATTTGTAAATACCAACTTTTGTTTGTTAATCTTTTCACCCAAATGTTACCTTTTGCCTAATTAAACTAACCTATTTCCCTTTTTCTTCCCTTTCACTGTTATGGCCTTTCCCCCTTGTCATCCTGTTATTTTTAATGACAATTTTCATCTATAATTTCTATGTTTTCGTCACTCTCAAAGCATTTCATGAAATCAAAAATCTCCTTTTCCACTTCATTCTACTGTTCTAATTTTCTCATCTTTGAGATCCTGCTAGTGGAATTTATGCTCTTATTAAGGTATGCTGTTTGTAGGAAGCAATCATTAGAAAATTCCATGGGCTCAACAGCTCAATGTCTCCCTTTTTGCTGAGTCCTAAGATTCGCAAGGCAGGGGTGCTCATTCCACAAGGACCTATACACTGTTTCCTCAGACTAGGACATTGCTTTGAAACTGTTAAAGAGACCATGTTTTTACACTTTGCCCCATTATACCACTTTCCCTTCCAGAATCATTTCTACTATCCTTTAGTCATGGGAACGATGTAAAGTGCTCAGTTTGCTTCTCTACAGAATGCTAGTATTATTAGGAAGCTGTCAACTAGCCAGTAGAATTCTAAGAAGGCCGAGTTCTGACCAAATCCCCCTGTTTCCAGAGTTTTGCATGACTATTTATTTTAAAGACATGTCGCATATTATTTTATTCACACAATTATTGATGAATACCTTGACAGGCAAGTGTGTTTGTTGGCTAGGTGATACTTTTAAGAGGCCCCCTTCAGTACCCATCAGTGATGAGAAACTGTGTGGCACATTTTTGCATCTCTCACTGCTAATTCAAAATCACCATGTGGAATAATTTTGAATTCAGAATTGAGAACTCTTTCAGACTTCTGAGGGGATTTACAGAATTTTCTTTACTGAATGGATGCCTGTGCACACTTCAGAAATCTGAAACATTTATCTTGTCCCTGTTTCCAATGGAACTATTTGTAACTAATTTTTTTATTGATACCTATCAAGTACCCTAATTGATAATAGACATGCATGAAAAACTTCCAAGTTAGAGAATGGCAAAATAGTAATTACAGGTAATACTAGGAGTAATTCTTACAGAAGAGTAGTTTTCACAGACATTTCCATAATTAGATTCTGTGTCTCAGGAAGATATAATTGACTACCGAATCTAAAATGCCTCCTTCCTCTTAAAACCACATATCCAAGAGCAAAAAAAAAAAAAATCTGAAAAGCTGAAGATGCACTTTAATTTAAAAAAAAATCATCACTTAGATTTAAATGCTTTACTTTTATATCCTAAAATAAGAATGCATACTAAAAATACATTTTTTCTTTAATTATATCTCACATCAATTTGATTGTGAACTTGAGGCAGTTCCTTCATGACTGGTCCACACTATATGAATAGCTCTGCTACCCAATGTGTTAGGCAATAAGCCTGGCAACAGCAAAACATTCCTGGTTCTGCCAGCTCCTCTGAGACTTGAATCAATATTTGTGCATGTCCTGCACATGTCACGAAAGTGGAAATGTACCTGGCCTAATGTATCACTCATGGCTTTCAAAATTCAGTATTAAAGAACGTTTAAACTAAGATATTAGCAGACCAAATTATAAAAGTATGTGTGTGTGTGTATGTGTGTGTGCATACCATCTTAACCCTACATAGTGTCTAGCCTACCTGTCAGTTTCAGAAAAACATGCAACCATAGAGAACAGGTGAAATCCAATCCTATATAAAGACCTCCAAACAAAAACCAAGTACATTAATTCATAAAATCCATTATAACTACAAGGGGTGTCCAGAGAAATTGCTAATGACAATTGAAAGATTAAGATGGCTCAGTGGTTAAGAACACTGACTGCACTTGCAGAGGACCTGGGTTCAATTCCCAGCACCCACATCATGGCTAAGATCCACCTGTAACTCCAGTTCCAGGGGATTCAACGCTGTCTTCTGATCTCTATGGGCATTGTACTACATGGGTGCATTTTACATACATGCAGGAAATACACTCATACACATAAAATAAAAATAATTTAAAAATTACAAAAAAAATAATTAATCTCAATAAATATGTCATTGGTGTTTCACAGTTTGAGTATATCCTCAGCAACATCTTTGTCTTTGATTATTATATAGACACTTTCATACTAAGCTACTGTGATATACAGTCATAATTTACATATAGAAATGACTTTAGTCTCATTAAAATGATACCCGAAGAAATAGCTAAATTTTGATAATTAAAGAAATGGATTATGGAATAATCTAGCTTACCTGTAACTCATTTCCTTAAGTTACATACAATCTAATTCATACAGTTTCTTCAGCAAAACTGGAGTGCCAGGACGCTCAGTTCCTTCACTAGAATAATAATATCAGCAAGCACACATTTTGCAGATAGGCTGACATATGTGAGCCTCACAAGAATGTTAAGACACAAGCATGAACACATCATCAGCCATCAGTTCAAAAATGAGCAAACCAGCTACACAGTTGGCTGGCAGCAGAGCTCACAGCACCAGATCTCTTTACCCCTTTGCTCTACCTGTCTTTTCTATCATAGTCAAACACATCCATTTCCTACTCTGAGAACCACAACCAGGCCACTGGTCCAAGACAGATGTGATCAAACTGTGTAGCTAAATCAAGACCCCTAATTGTAATGAGTCCAAGGGCAAACCATGCTGGGGATGGTTTATGGCTTTACTCAGCCTCTTCCTAACTCCACAACAGCAGCAAGTATCAGTTTGCTAAAGGGGCAACAGCCATTGTGGGGGTGGGTGTACACCTGATGTTTATGATGCTTCCCTCACAACTAGAACAGAAACCTCAGGGGTAGAATCCAGGCACCTTATTTGGAAAACTGTACTTGGTGACTCCATGTTGGAGAACTAATGCCCCATAGAAAGGACATGAAAAAGATTACATAATTAAATTTAAGGTGATGTTTATGAAATGAAGTCAAATATCACAGGACACCACAGGAAGGATGCAACTTATGTTTCAAATTTTAAAACTAAGTACAACTTAAAAATTCCCATTTACGTCAGACAGACCCATGAGTTGATGTCAGCCTGTGCTACTTTTCATATTAGAAGCTAATGCTTGAATGTTGCTTCAGGTTGACTGGTCATGGCATGGGCAATCTCAAGTGCTTTCCTGTTTGAAAATACTTTGCTCTACATAAAAATCATTAAATCTCAGGGAAATGAGGATCTCACTGAGGATGAGAATAAAGTTGTCATCTACAGTTATCAGTCATGGAAAAAAGAGTAAAGCTTGCTAACACACCTGTAGCCAGCCCGTGTCGGCTACCAGCTGCTACTTGGAAGGCAAGCTGTGTTTCTATTCTCTGAAAGAAATCTAACAACTGGAAACAGAGGTGAAGAGTAAAAGGATATTGTGAAATGCTGAAAAGATAGCTAAAGTAGTTATTTCCAAAGAGTTTATCAATATTTCAGAAATGAAATGCCAATCACCAGTTTCACCCCAAGTCCTTGTCAGCTTTTAGCCACAATAAGCGACAGATGTTTAGTAGTTTTACTTCTGTTAAACACACTACTCATGAATACAATTCCTGTTACTTTAGTGCATAATACAGAATTCTACAAAACCGACATTTGCTGTGATGCTACGAAAATATTGGGTAAACAGAAGGATCTTAAAACCATTATGACTAATAGACGTTTAAGGAAAACTTGCTTCAAACAAGACCTGCAGTTGGGAAGGTTGCTAGGGCCAAAGCAGACTTCATGCCAACCTGTGGAATATTTCTTTCCTATCCAAGTACACAAAGTAAAAGCCGCTTTATGTGTCACTCTTATCAAGCGATCTCAGCAATAAGCATGATGAAGCAGACGTAGAAGCTCCAAGAAAGAACTTTAAACCAATTCATGTTGCAGTGTTCAGAAAAGGACAGAAGCAAGGTACCAAAAGTTTTATGAGCTGGTTATAGGAAACAAATACCAAAAGCAATAATAAAGTAAAGGAGACTGCCTGAAGAGTATAAAATTTGAACCGATGTAAATTATATGAAATATTAACAGATGTAGACAGAGAGGGCAAGCTCCGTCTTTTACCCTCTCACCAGCCCATTTCTGAGGACGCAGGCTCATACACCCAACAGCTACACACTGGAATCTGTTGCGGTTATCCATTAAAACATTGCACCTGCTTCTAATGAATTTACATGTGTGTGTGTGCCACTGCATCTGCCTGGCAATGCTAGTCTTCCCAAATGTTTGGGGGGGGTGTAAAATAAGCATCTGGTCCTAATAATTCTATTTCATCCTAAACAGATTCACATTGGGCTGAGGAGAGAACAGGGAAAGAATAAAACTACCCGAAAACTCTACAGCAAACATTTCAGAAGTAGATCTGTAAACAGATGTGATTCTCTGTATGCACACTGTACCTGTAACATCATCTGGCTGACTGAAGCTGCATTTTGAACTGAAGCCCCAATATGAACTTACCTGATTTTTTAAAGTCCCACTAGCATATGTTTACAATGTGTCTTTTCAATCTAGTTGCATAGTAAGGCAAAACACCCTCGATTTACTTATCTCCCTGTCATCTTTCATCAGAAGCAATACTTTGCAGTTTCATTCAGAAACAGCCTTCCTAAGCACACTCAGAACATGCACAGAAATAGTAATGGAAGGAATCTAAGTTAAAGCCTCCAGCGGCACCAAGAAAACATCAATATCAAACCGAAAGGCAGCAATTCCTTAAGCTCTTAAGCGATGTGCTTGCCTTAGCTGCAATTCCCAGCCAGCACCCCTTTTCAAACATAAACACTCTAGTTATGATCTTACCTGAGCTGATCATGCTGTGCATTCTCTGCTGAGCCAAGAGCTGCTCCCGTCCGGCCACCCCATCTGAGGAAAAATAGGAGTCACTCTCGTAAATTGTCTGCAGCATACTCTAGTCACTCTTAGCTCCATGAAAGATTCATCACTACTCAGTGCACTGGTCCCAGGAGCTACCCTGGCCAGTCCTCCCTCCTCCCGGAGGAGAAGCAGCAGGCAGAGGATAAACTTCCACAATGATTTCTTTTCTGCTCAGATGGACACACACTTTTAAAAAAGACCTGGACACTTTCCCCACATTACCAACCTGTGTGCAAAGCAGAAAGGGCTGTGGATGCTAGAGCTCGCCGGAGTTTTAGGTTATCCCGGAAACTAAAAGCAGGTGGGCAACAGGAATGTGCTTCGGGATTATTTCTTTGTCAGAACAAGTAGAAAGATACTAACTCTACCCAAGAGAAAAAGAAGCCAATTAAACCTGGTGTCTAGCTCTTCGGACTGCTACGGTTTCATGGCAAGAGCCCTCAGCCCTGCAAGTGGCTCCAGCAGAAGTCCTCCGCCTATCTGTTTGTGTGTCTCTTCCCTTCTCAGTCTCTCTGGGCTCAAGCTGGCTAAAGCTAGTGATAATCCATTTGCATATGAATCAACAACAGCATGGCCCACAGGCACAGAAATAGAACAATGGTCGGCCTGAGCCAAAAATAGGTCAAGCATGGCCGAGTGATTGGAGCCTGAATTAATGCATTTAAAAATACCCCAGCAAACCCAGCTGTCCAGCCTCTATCTTTCAAACCATAATTCTCTATTGCAGGGCCTTAAAAGCAATTAACTCTTTCCTTCCTCAGCTTGCTTTAGACACCGAGTTTCCATACTGGGGATGCGTATCCAAAGAAGGGAAATCAAGAGAAAAAAAATTAAGAATCATAACTCAAAGAGGGCAAATGCACACACATTTCACTTCATTTTTATTTTTGTAGTATGTGTTTTTGGAAGAGAGAGCAGAGAAGTGCAGAGCTCTGTATTGGTTCTAAAATAATACTGGAAGCTTTTGCTCATAATGTGGTTTCTGCCTCACCCACGCACAGCAATCCTGGTGTTCTATTTTTGTTCGTTTCTCTGGCTACACTGCAGTTGGCTGTAGCACTAGGTTTTCTGCCTTCTAGTTTCAGCACTGACAGGAGACTTAGCAGAGGTAGTTTTGGGAAAACAAGCACACACCAGAATAAAAATTTTATGAAAGGTTGGCTTGATTCTTTTTTCACTTGCTATTTATGTGAAGCAATTGTCCATTCCACAAATGTAATATTAGGGCCCCCATCGATTTTATTGTTTCAGGTCTTGCTAGACTTAAAAACAAAACTGGGGCTTAGAACTGAAATGTTTTATTTTCTTTCAGTCTCTGGAGCTAAGTCCAATTATTTGTAAAATAGAATTGATACTTTCTTATGATGCATGATTACTGAATATCTGCACTGGTCATTAAATGAATCAGCATGTTTACTACCCAAATACAAATGATCAGCACCCATCTATATCCTGAGTGGATGAAACACATACCTCAGTTCTGTATAAAAAGACCATTTATAATGTCAATAGAATCCCAGACCAACACATACTACACAAATCACCTATAAAGTAAATGCATAACTCTAGATAGTAAAGAAGGCTCTACGGTCTCTGGTATGCGTTTATAAATTACATCTTTGCTCGACAAGAAATAAATGCTGCATCCCAAAATGGGATACCAGCATCTAACCACTCCCAAAGACAAATACAAAAGTAGTACCCTGTTGGTCATGCAAGTTCTCCTTCCTTTTCTAAACTACCTCAGCAATTAGCATCAGCATCAGTAGCAATAGCAAAGGGAGGGGAAAGCTACTGTTGTAAAATCCCTAGACCAATCAGATGGAGGAGGGATCTCCTCAGCAGCAGGCTGAAGTAACTAAGAAAAGCCAGGGGTGCGCAAACTCTGCAAAAAGAAAGATACATATTCCAACTCATTGCAGAATTCTTTCCTTCTGCAGAGTACTTTCTATTATTCCACTTCTTGAAAAGCCATATTTGGACAGATAACATACAAGAGTTATTAAAGAGAAGTTATTCCATATTCCATTTGGATCTCAAACAACAAAATCTTATGTTTCTATCAGTGGAAAATAGGTATTATTATATTTGAGATTACAACCAGATGTTTGATTAACAAATATGTACATAAAACTAAAGGGATGGAAATATCATCATCTAATTGAGGATGACATTTTCATAAAGATCACACATTGCAATTTAGGTCTAAGATGAAACAGGTTGTTCACAATGGGTAAGTGGGAGCTGCTTCAGTTTCTTCCACAAAAGGTTCCTCCCCAACGCCCAACCCAGGCAGCTTCCCTCTAATTTGTTTACATTTAGGGATACAAGATTTTTTACTTTTATTATTTTTTTCATTCGTCTAAGACAAATTTTATGAACATATTTTTTTCAATTGTAGTATATTTTAGAAATCAAAATAGAACCAGCAGTGTTGAAGAGCCTATCAAAGTGGGGAAATTCTTTGCTAATACATCTATCAGGGATTAATATCTATAAAAAACTCCAAAAGTTAAAGACCAATGAAACAAATAATCCATCATTAAATGGACCAATAAATGAAATAGACAGTTCTCAAAGGAACAAATAAAAATAGCCAATAAATCCTCAAAAAAAAAGTGTTCAACATCCATAGTCACCAGGGAAATACAAATTTAAGCTGTTTTGATTCCATCTCACTCCAATCAAAATGGTTATCATCAAGTGTAAAAAAGAACTCAAACAACAAATGCTAATAAGACTGTGTAGAAAAAGGAACCCTTATACCTCTCTGCTGGGATGTAAACTAGTGTGGCCAATATGGAAATCAGTGTGGAATCAATATGGAAATCCGCAGAATAATAAAAATAGAACTCTCACTTGATCTACCTCTACCATTCTTGGGTATGACTGGAAGGATTCTAAATCAGGATGTCTGCACAGCCATGCACTGTTTGAATATACAATCAGCCCAATGGGCCCAACAACATATGGGTGAACTAGAAGAGAGCATGGTACCCATACACAATAGAATGTATTCAGCCAGGAAGAATGGAATTGTGACATTTTCAGGAGAATTGATGGATCTACAGATAATTATCTTAAGCAAAGTAAGTCAGACTCAGAAAGGCAAATGTCACATTTTCCTCACATGCAGAATGTTGATTTAAATGTATATATGTAGGACACATGTATATATACACATTTTATATATGTAGGACATCAAAATAGAAAGGGAACTGGGAGAGGGGAGGAAGAGATCTAAAGAGGAGAGGGGCAAACAAGAAGGTAACACACTATATAGTACATGTCATGAAAGCAGAGGGGAATCATTGGAGGAAGGAAGAGAAACATTAAGGGAGGGCACTTTGGGGATAACAACACATACGAAGATGTCACAAGGAAAGCTGTTTCTTTGCCAACCAATATTTGTAAAATATACTGTACATATGAGTTACATATTCATGATTTTGATCAATAGATACATTAAAATCTCACTATAGTCAAGCTACCTTTCTACCCATCACTACTTTCTTTGTCTCTATGTCTTTGCAATGGAATCATTGTGCCTAAGGACACTTGTTCAAGGCAATTAACTGCAGCACTCTAGTGCTCTGTTCGACAGTGCCACCATCTTGCCCCTAAACCAAATGGTACAGATAGTTAGTTAACTTTCAGAAGAAAGTTTGATATGAACTAGAATAATTGTCTACTTCTTTCAGAGTATTTTTAACAGAATATACAAAAATTGTGTAAAATATGTAAGACAGATAACAAAAATCATAATATTGGCATAATAGACGCCTAGACATCTTTCGTCACTTCATGCTTAATTACACCCACAGACCACAATTGACAAAAAAGATCTCTAAGCTTTTATAAGCAAAAATAGAATACAACTCCAAAATAGCACATAATTATCCTATTTCTCTAAGGTTCCAGGGAGGAGCACTCCAATGGGTCTTCTTCATTTTTGACAAGGTTTTTGCATTTCACCCGTTCATTCTTTTAGCATTTTCTCATTAGCATTTTCCTGTCTTTCATTTAAATCTTGACAACAAAAATTATGGTTCTGTGAAAATGTACTAAGCCCATCATAAAACAGATCAATTCGTTGCCTGGAAGGAAAATAAGCAAGTTCAAAACAATCACCCAGGATATTGTCTGCCAGTTTCATGAGCCAAGAGACTCCACTGTGATAAGGTCAATAGTTCTCACACGGTCTCCAGAATTCAGGGGAGGAAATGCAACCATGTCCTTATGGACATTTATGACACCAGTGCTTCTGATTTTGAAAGCACATTTACTTTAATAAGAACCTGAACAAACTAATGCAAACATCAAAGAATAAGGGTAGTTTTTAAACTCTCAATAGAATAAACTATAACTCAATTTAATAAGCACTTTTGAAAATGAACTAAGTATCACACTTTACTATCACACAGATTTGAAGAAGTGAAATAATAAGAGCTAAAATTTCTAGATTTCCAAATATTGGATAATGGGAATCAAATACTATTATCAAATGCTGTTCAAAAACTATGACAGTTCCAAATCTTTTTATGAAAATATATACAAAAACCAATGAAATGCCTCTAAAGGCATAATCTAGCACTGAGTGTTACTCTAGCATACACAAGACCCTAGATTTTCATTCAGCACTATAAAATAAAAGTAAATAAAATAAGTAAATAAATAACCTATCGGAGAAATGTTTTCTACGTCCATCTTGTTATGATATTTCTCAAATCAGTCTAATGACATTGGAGTCCATGCTCTAGACAAGCAAGGGAAGGTATTTAATATCTTTGACCTCCCACATAATGTTTCTCTGCACTCAGGGAGGCTTTCCATGGGGCACTGAATGCTTTGATTCTAGAATCGAAGGATTCAAACTTGTTTCCCTGAAATATCAAATTGTGTTTTCTCAGGATTTTATAAATTCTTGGGTGATATCTGTTGCCCTCCATCTGCTCCTCATCCCTTACATCCCTTCCATGCCAGCCCCACACTCCTCAAGACACTGCTAATGGGCAGAGCACTCCTTTGTGGTCAATAGGTTTTTACACTTTGAGCTCTCTCAGGAGCAGGACAGAAGGGAAACATACTGGTTACTTACTTTTGTTTGTTAGTTAGCCTATTTATCTGAAAGTTGTCTCTTGGAAGAATAGCATCAATTCTTAGTGACAGTTGATAATAAATTTGGTGATTCCTTCCAACACAGAGAAGCTGCATTGATTACTAGATTGCTCAGATGAGAAAATTATGCCTGAACCCAGGTAAAGAGTTTAAGAAAACTCATCTGCAGTGAAATTAACAGAGAGGACATTTCATTCAAAATCAATCACATCAAAAATAAAAAAAATGTTAGGGTCACTTGGTCTTTCTATAATAAAAAATATTGTCCCTAACTCATCCTTTCAATGAGAATATACTGAGATATGATCTAGCCTTTTTGGGGGTATAGAGAAATGACGGTCACCTGGGAACTTGTTAGAAATGCAACTTATTGGGTCCTCTCCTGGAACTACTAAATCAGTCTCTCTGGAGGAACTTTATTTTTTAACAAGCTTTCCAAGTGATTCTGAGGCATAATAAAGTTTGAGAATCACGAGATTAGATCATCTTTCCCAAAGCAGTAATTAAAATGCTAAAAAAATAGACTGGTAAAATATCCTTTTTGGTACAGTATCAAAT
The DNA here is from genome assembly GCF_000622305.1 of Nannospalax galili. Lineage (NCBI taxonomy): Eukaryota > Metazoa > Chordata > Mammalia > Rodentia > Spalacidae > Nannospalax > Nannospalax galili. The sequence continues at coordinate 2,365,904 of NW_008329134.1, forward strand.
TAGCAACTATTATTTTACAGAATAAATCTTTAAATGAAAATAAGTAAAATAGGTAAGGGACTATGAAGCATGACCATAAGTATTCAACATAAGTAGAAGCTAAGGAAGACTGTTTAGGAAAGGATTTGCTGCTGGTAAAATAAGACCAGCACTACACAAGTCAGGTGATGGGCATGTGCACGCTGCTTTGTTTGTGTGCTGCTCTGGTCTGAGTTCCACTTCCCTGAGTGTTTTCATTTCCACATGAGCACCTATATTCATCTTACAGCATCCAATACAGGAGAAGAAATCAATATGCCCATGCAAGTCCTGTAATTAGAGGAACAAGTAAATTTAATGGTCTTTCAATATAATCAAGGGAATGTTTGGATTTCCTATGAAAGTCATTCATTCATGCACTGAATAATCATTTCACAGCCACAGTGCAGGCTTTGAAGATACAGATATATATGGGAATGATAGTTTTGACTTTCATAGAATTTTTAGTTTTAGAAGAAATACAGTCAATATGGATATTCAATTGGATTATTTTTTTAAAAATGAAAAGGATCTCTAGAGCTTTGGCCTGGCAAGGTAATGAATACCTGTAATTCTAGCACTTAGGAGGTAGATACAGGAGGATCACCACAAATATGAGGCTAGCCTGTATAAAAAGCTCCAGGCCATCCTGTGCTATATAACCTTGACTCAAAAAGAAAAGAATCCTGTAGATTTTATTTCACTCTTCTGTCAATTTTAATATCATGGATGCAAATAATAACCCTTATAGGGTTATGAAGGTTATATAATATCTGGAAAACAGACATCAATAAGCAGTAGTTATTACCATAACTAGAAATAAAATAAATGTTCTCTATGAACTTGAATTCAAGATGTTAAAATATTTGAAAAGCTATGACTCATCTATGTTTCTAATGAATTGTATGAACTCTTAAGACAAGTAATATAACTAAGTACTGAATTGCTTACTTGTAGCTATGAAAGCTTCATTCATCAACTCTAAATGATAATCTAGTTTTCTTCCTATTGTATCACCAGAGCTTAGTATAATGTCTACACACAGTTTCCCACCTAGTAAACAGTTATTCAATGAATAAAATAACTCTTCCAGAAGATATTATAAGTTATAGCTGATCTAGGGTCATTCTCTAAAATACAACCTATAATATTTCACTGCTATGCATTGAATCTGAGTTTCTTACTAAAATATTCATTTGACAATAAATAAAGTACAATCAAAACCTAAATGTATAACTGAAAATATAGTCTTGTTAATGTAAGTTCAATTAACCATACCTTCTCTTGACCAAGTTTTCTTGCCTATTGTCATCCACTAAGTGTTAGAAATGGTCTTGCAAGGTCTAAAGGTCTTCAGAATCATCTAGAACCATTTGAGAGGACAAAGTAATGCACAGTCTTTCTTGTGAAGCACTTGAAAGGTATTGGCAATGAGAAAATAATGTAAAACACATTTGTGTCCTCACTTTACAACTACAGCTATAGTAACTGTAGCAGTGACAGAAGTTCTAAGGAAGTCTTGTTATCAATTGCATTGGCTAGCATCCACGAGCCTGTGGTTTACTTGTTTGTTTTGACAGGGTCTCACTGTGCAGCCCAGGCCTGACTTGTGAATCTGTTACCCTCCTGCCTCAACCTCTCCTGTGCCATTATGTGCTCATGAACTCCACTGAGTGAATTCCACTGAGTCTATCATTTCCACTCAACATCTGAGAAAAATAAATGACAGCCTGATCCAGCTTTCCTCCCAGGGAGAAACATATCACAGTTGATTTTTATCATCGGTACACATAGCACTTTTATAATTCTAAAATGAATATTTCATGTGAGAAAATTAATCATATTAACACTATTTTCTACTATTGCTAGTCTGAATAGTCCTGGACATAAATGGCAGTTCGTATCTGCCAGGAATCCTTGCTTTTGCTTTGCTTTCTAGGATGTGTTTGTTAGTTTTCATTGCCATCTTGACACAATCTAGAATCATCTGGGAAGAGAGTCTCAGTGAGAAATTTTCTAGATTAAACTGGCCTGGGGACATGCCTGAAACAGAATCTCTCTCTCTCTCTCTCTCTCTCTCTCTCTCTCTCTCTCTCTCAATCTCTCTCTCTCTCTATCTTTCTCTCTCTCTCACCTATTCTCCCTCCCTTCCTTTTCTTTTTTAAATATTTTAGTTATTTTTACTTTATATGTATGTGTGTATTGCCTGCATGCAAGTGCACCCGTGTCATGCAATGCCCACAGAGGACAGAAGAGGCTGTTGGATTCCCCTGGGACTGGAGTTGTGGACAGTTGTTAGCTGCCATGTGGTTGCTGGGATTCGAACCCAGGTGTTCTGCAAGAACAGTCAGTGTTCTTAATCACTGAGCCATCTCTCCAGCCCCCTTTCTTTTCTTAAGATAGGGTTTTACAACATAGGCCTGGCTGGCCTTTATGCCTATGAGGAATTTATCTTTCTTTCTTTCTTTCTTTCTTTCTTTCTTTCTTTCTTTCTTTCTCTTTTTCTTTCTTCTTTCTTCTTTCTTTCCTTTCTTTCTTTCTCCTTCCCTCCTTCCCTCCCTCCCTGCCTCTCTTTCTTTCTTTCCCTCCCTTCCTTCCTTCCTTTTCTTTCCTTCCTTCTATCCATTCCTTTCTTTCTCCTTCCTTCCTTTCCTTTCTCTCTTTCTTTCTTTCTTTCTTTCTTTCTTTCTTTCTTTCTTTCTTTCTTTCTTTTTTTCTTTCTTCAGACAGGGTCTACATAGCCCTGGCTGGCCTTGAACTCACAGAGATACACTTACTTCCACCTCCCAAGTGCTGGGAAGGATTTTCTTAATAGAGGTGCAAAGATCCCTGAATGCAGGCAGCACCAGTACACAGGCTGAGCCCTGGACCGTGTAAGAGTGGATCCAGTGAGCCCAGCAAAGCATGCATGCATTCATTTTCTTGGCTCTTGGCTGTGGATGTGACTAGCTGCTTCAAGCTCATTCCGCCTTACTATTCTTGAAATGATGGACTGGAGCCTGGAAATATGAGCTACAGCAAACCTTTTCTTCATAAGCTGCTTTTGTCTGGTTATTTTAAGGCAGCAACAGGAAATGAAACTAACACATATCATACAATGGTCTCTAATAAATATCATTTCTATACTTTGAAATATGAAAACAGCTTTGAATATCTATGTTGACTGAATTATATCTGTATGAGAGTCATTACATCAGAATCATTCAACAAAAACCTCAGTTTTAATATAGCATACTACTTTGGGCTATAGTGTTATGAAAATAAAAATTCTAGAAGAACAGTTAAGCAGGACTCATGCTGTGATTTTCAATACTTGGTATGAATTAAATGTATAAATTATTCTTTAAAAATATTTTATTTATTATTTTTATTTTATGTGTCTGCATGTATTGTCTGCATGTATGTAAGTACACCTGTGTTATGCAATGCCCATAGAGAACAGAAGAGGGGGTCTGATCCCCCGGAACTGGAGCTAGGGACAGTTTTTAGCTGCCATGTGGGTGCTGGAATTCGAACCAGGGTCTTCTGCCAGAATGATCAGTGCTCTTAACCGATGAGCCATCTCTTCAGCCCCGTGTAAATTATTCTACAAAGTAAGGCTGCCCCTTATGTTGTTACTCTTTTAATCCTTATCAACTTAGAAGAAAATGTGATTCTGAACACCAAAAACTAATTCAGTCATGTACAGAATCTGAACAAGTACTGCATTTGAGAAGAGGATGAGACTAATTTTCCACAGACTAAAATAAGAATAGCAGATATCAAAAGTCCAACCACAGCTTTCACATCATTCTGGCCACAAAGGATAAGTTGATATTCACCTTTCTACAACAAACTATTGTCCAGTTAAATTAAGAGAATTCTAGAACTCTCACTCTGAAAATAGGAGTATTTTTAAGTTACAATGAAATTCCGATTTCATAATTGAATCCAGTTGGGTGCCAACTACCAAATTTAAGAAACAGTAAGAACCCTACTCATTTTTGAGACAGATTAAAAATATTTATAGCAATGGCACATAATTAATGTACAAACAATGACAATTGGCCATATACCTAAGTGATGGAGACTCATGGGTATGGAATCTATTTCAGGAATTTTTGAGAGCAGAGACAAAAGATTCTAAGACCTTCCATGTTCTGACCACATGAAACATGGTAGTCCAATGCCTTTTATTCCACATTGTGCAGCAGACGCAGTGTATTGGTGACCCCCACATCACTTCCTCATTATTCAGTGTAGTGTACATGCTGATCTTATAATCATGATCCTCTTCCATTTTTTCCATTTGATCAATTTTTTCATTTTATCATTTATATATCATTTATATAATGCTCTTGTTTTCTTTTAAGAAGTTTTTGCATAATAATAAGAATACTAGATTCTGGTTTTGTTTATATTTATATTTACCAAGTAGATAATTCTCAGACAATTATTTTCATTTTATCAAGTCAAAAAAAAAAGTCTCTTGCACTTGGTGAACTCACAAAGAATAGACAATAGGTCCTGGTCTTTCACCATCTTCTCATGAACCAAACTTTCCCTGGCATGAAGAATTATGAATAAGACCTAAATTCACTCTCTAATCATGACATTAATCACATGGCATTTTAATACCTTAATGTACATTTGGCCCCATTCTAGACCTCAACAAGACAAGAACAAAAAAATACCATTAATTAATGTACCTGTCATATATTCTCAAAGTACAATACATATTCACCACCTGTAAAGTGAATGGATATGCACAAACCCAAGCACATACCTGTATGTCAGTGTATTGCAATCCATACTTATATTCACAAATAATAGGCACAATTTCCAGCACTTTCTGCATCATCTTTTCCCAATCTACCCACTATACTTCCCCTAATTTTATCTCTGAATTTGGTTATCTTTCTCAGAAAGGCTAACCTTCCACAACCGATATCAACAACTTGATCATCAGCGTGATGCTTAAATCATACACAGTATTTTTTAGGAATGTATTAGAGTTAAAAGTTTCATATAATCAGTATAAAACATGACAATTATAAATTCTCCAACACTTTCTCCCAGATTAAACTCAAGTCACTAGAAATTTCATGTCCCGGGTAATTTATGTAAAAAATTTATGTTTCTTCATTGAAAATATTTTTACAAAAAAGCTTTGTAGAGGTTCTAAGATGTTCTCGGGGACCCTTGGCCTCTGTCTAATGGGCAAGCTGGTTCCCCCTGCCATTCCTCCAGGGAACACATGGATGTGATTCTTCAGACAGCATCAAAGTTCTGATAAAACAGGTCCAACTTAAATCTCATTGACTTTGCGGCATTAAAGACATTCTACTTGGTCTAAGACCTTTGAAAGAGGGGGTGTAGGCTCATATAGTTTCTATATCAAAGGGACATAGTCTGAAAAAAAGGGGAATCCTTGGCTTTACATATTAATTTAAAGTTGATTCTTTTTTCCATTTATTATTTATTTAATAACCACATACTTAGAAGAAGCATTTCATTACAACAGCATTGGCATATTCAATAACGATTTTCTGAGCTAAGATGAACCTTTTTCAAAATTGGCTGTAAATTTTTAGGTTTACAGTTGAATTGATGAAACTGTGTATTTTAATAATGAAATGGAGATCTGTTTTAAAGGTTAAAACCTCATTTAATTTTATGTCTTAACAGAGTTTATACTGAGTACAATATTGTATAACTGTATTAATTCACTT
>NW_008329134.1:2371725-2466338 GCF_000622305.1 Nannospalax galili
TCATAAATTAGCTCCTTGGCATCTGAGCATGGATATAAAGTCATCAGGTAGATTACATTAGTAATGTTTTTCACATCTACTAATTATTATTATTATTATTTTGTAATTATTTATTTCATAACCGAATGATTAGAAGAAGCATTGATTCTTAACCATTGCATTGTATTTTTAAGTAAAAGAAAGACACATAACTTAGCAAACTCTGTGGTTTGCTTTGTGGAGTACACATTGATTTGATTTTTTCCCTCAGCTACTCATTGGCTAATTTATGAGAGATATAACTGGGATGACTTAATATTTCTGAGTCAAAATTCTTTTATCTTGTAAATAAGGGAGGTCAACATCTATTTTTAAGTGTGCATTAATGCTTAGATATAGTGACCACAAATTTCCTAACTTTGTGATAAGTTTATAATGGTCTTCAATGTATACTAGTTTTCATTGTTAACACTATTAATACACAAATTATCTGTATGACTTAAGGCCTACTTAGATTTCTGCATTCTAAATAAGGTACCTTATTTCTAAAGGTGAGCTTGAAACACATAAGGCAGGATATAAAGATCATTAGTTTCTTCAGTTTCTTAGAGGAAAAGAAATACTAGTTACATAAGAAAGAATGCAATGGAAGTTCTCATGATAAGATTACTTTCCGGGGTGCTAAACAAACAATGAATATGAAACAACTTGCTCCTCTTCACTTTAAAACAAGGGCATTTGCCACACTCTCTTTGTAAGGCCAATCTGACATTTTTAAATGAGCAGGGGAGACTGATAACAGTACTCATGAGGGACAGTACTTCCACTGGGTACACTAAATTACATCGGTGTTTGTCATTTAATAACAACCTAGGAATATCTTCAATACACAACATGTTCCCTCCAGCTAATGTTTTCTTTCCAGATGGCAGGGACATTCTATTTAAAAATCAATATGCTAACATTAGCTATTTCACCTGAAGTTATTAAAATCTGGTTTGTAATGAACTGGGGGCTGTTGTCTTCTTATTTCGTCCATACCTGCAGGGAATTCTCAACCATACTGTCCATAAGTAGAAGGAAGTCAAATTATGTTTTTTTTTAATTCAAGCCTTAGCTAGTAAAATTTACTACCCTTCATTATTTAAATTTTACATATTGATATATTGGCTGACAAACCTCAACCCAAGTTAAAGAGAACTAAAATAAAGAACTAGGATTTTGAGGACTAAATGTTTGAGAATCGACAAGTAAAAATGAATGTTATCCCCTTTACAAACAAGAGGGAAACACTGGTAGGAAATATTATTAAAATCCCTCAGGATCTTGGCCCAATAGTGGTGCCAGACATGGTTCCATCTTGTGGAGCTGGCCTTAAATCTAATCAGAAGGTGTTCGGTTAGTCCCACAACATCTGTGCCATTGCTGTACCAATGGGCATATCCAGTCAGGCCAGTTGCTATTGTAGCTCACAGGGTTCACAGCTGGCTAAGACTGATAATTGTTTTTCTTCTCCTGTAGCACAGCATCTTCCCAGCTCTATGAAATCTAACCAGTAGGGACAAAGCTTCCAGGTTACTACCATCATGATTTCCCCATTTCCTATGACTCAAGTGCGTGCTGTTTTCAGTGATGGAGTTTCACTGTCAAGTTCTGAAGGGTAACCAAGAGCAATGGCAACAGCCAGTAATGTTTGCAGATCTACAGGAACTCACTGGCAAAGAAATCCAAAAAAAGTTAACCCATTCTTGGAATTAGTCTTTTTATTTGGTAGTCTGTGGTGTCTACTAGGTGCACTGATGCTATGTTATAGTATAATTCTTTAAAATCTTTTTACACACACACAGAGATACACACACAGACACAGACACAGACACACACACACACACACACACACACACACACACACACTCCTCTACACAGCCCTCCTACTCCATACTCCATTCAGCCCTTCCTGCTTCATTATTCTCCCTTTTATATCATTACATTCTATCTCCATCCCCTTGAAGTCAACCCCATGATATTGAAGGAACAATGTATTAAATGAACTCCTAAGAACTCCTCATTATACTCATAGATTAGGGCATCTAATTAGAATCTTCTTTTAAAATAAGTGGCGATTAATACAGAGTCACAACTAACTAGTCAATATGCAGAGAATGAGAGATTAGTGAATGCTCAGCTGTAATTGGAACATCAATATCACACCCCTCCACACAAGTCTCATGGGTCATAATGGAGGAGGGGGAAGAAGATTATAATTCAGAGGCAGTGGATGACTACAACGAAACCGTGTTTACAGGGCATGACAATGTAGTTGTACATACGAACGCACAGCAGTTGTGACAACACGCATAAAACCTGCTCAAGATCAAGCCAGGCAAATTCCAGCATGAAGGTAGGATCTGGGCATGAAGTCCCACTCCTACTGAGGAGGTACTGGCAACTGTCAGTTGCCGGGAAAGGGAGAGTCACTTTTCTTTAAGAGTGTGGCTGCCGGTAGGTTGACTATACCCTAAGAGATGGACCTACACTAAAGAGCATTTATGCATCACAAATTGGATCAGATTTGTTTAAAAAGAAAAATGAGACACAGAAATGTAAATGTTGGGAAGGGAGATGGATCTGGGAAGAGTTCATGGGGGTGTGAATATTATTAAATATAATGCATGAAATTCTCAAAGAATTAATTAAAAATACACTCTTGGGTTTCATTGAAATATGCATTTACAAAAGCAGGATCAACCATATGCATAACATTACATAGAAACAATCTAAATATAAACCAATAAGGATGAATGGTGAGAAATGAGACCCCCATTATAACCTTCAAAATATTAAGTGGTAGAGTTGTCTTTGTATTTCACAGTATAGTACACATAATCACAATGTTAATATGCTTTAGGAAAATTAATCTTTTTTAATATTTCATCTATTATTTTTATTTTATATAATTAGTGTATTGCCTGCAGGCATGCCAGCATTTTTGTGCCATACAGAACCCTCAGAGGTCAGAAGAAGGCATCAGATCTTCTGGAACTGGAGTTATGGATGGTTGTTAGCTGCCATGTGGGTGCTGGGAATCAAACCCGAGTCCTCTGCAAGAGTAGCCTGTGCTCTTCACAACCGAGTCATCCTCCAGCTCCTAATCCTTTCTATATGTTTAAAAGAACCATGAATGAAAACATCTCAAGAAATCAAGAGTCATGAAATAGAATATATTGGCTTTCAGAGATCAAATATATTTTATTGAAATCACTGTCTTGGAACGAACCAGATTAAGATGATACTCAAATTTTTGAATCTGTGCCATTAATATAATACCTAAGAAATCATATCGGCTTTTCTAAAAGTAAAATCTGATTGCTTTAATCTTTGTAGAGTTATCAATGTGGAGTAAATTTTAGGAAATTTGAGCTCTAAACACAAAATGAACTTGATTTATTAATAATTTTTAATGACTATATATTTTCAAGAGGAAAAAATGGCCTAGAACTTGCTATCCAAAAAGGATTTTAAACTTACCAGATTTAAGCTTTGTATGGGATGACTTGGATAAGCTCACTTAGACACTGTAGCTATTCTGCACGTGGAACATCCCTCTCTGGGGTTTTTGTGTGCTCCTAACAGTGACATTGGCAGACACTTTTATAAACAGCCATCAAACCATCCAGTATCATGTAGATTATTAGTCAAGATCCTCATTCTTTTGCCTTTGTGTGTCCATTATTTCCTTTACTTTTCTTTTGCTTTTTATAAATTAGTTCTCACTTCTCATGAGGTCCTTCAAGTGACTGCATCCTGAGTATAGCTCAATGATTTTGAAATGTCCTTGCCAGTTACTTAAAATATCTCCTTTACTTTAGTGAACATTGTTTTTCCCTAATACATTCATTCATGAGCCACCAATTGATGGCTTAGGTTTTCCACACTGGAGTCAAATGTAAAATTTTTCTTACCCCAAAATAGTTTACACATATTTTTCTTTCACTTTTCTTGTAGGCTCTATCAAACGCATGATGCAGTATGTTTGGCAATTTTCTTTCAGGGAAAACTGCAAGAGTAGCAAAATTAACACTTTTGGCCAATGCTTTAAAGAAAACATCTGGTTTATAGAGCAAATAATTTGCCTTTGTTCTGTTTGGAATTTTGAATTTTTCCACACAGCCATGTGACACATGATATTTCAGTCAACAGTGGGACTTACATTAAATGGTGGGGCCATAACATTATAACAGAGGAAAATACCCATTGCCTTAGTGACATCATTGCATAATGCATTACTCAGGTGTTTGTCGTGCTGCTGGTATAAACAAACCTTCCATACTACTAGTCATATCAAAATATCAACATAATTATGTATAGTACCAAGTCTCTGAGAGTTTTATCTCTAAATTCAGTGTAGGGGAGTGTACATTGTTCTTAGGCGTTCATGGGAACATTCCACTTCACACTCAGTGCTCACTCACTCACTGACTCTCCCAGGTCAGCTTCTAGCCCTGTAAGCGCCATTTATTACAGGTGTCCTACACAGACATCATCTAGTAGTGAAGCTCACTTGGGAGACAAGCGCTAGCATTCAGTCCACACAAGGGAAGAAAACTGGGCCAGACTTCTAGCACATGGTTAGGTAGAAAATGGGTCTGCAGTGAGCTAGGAATTGATTCATGTCAGAGGTCATTATTTGTCCTATGTCATTTTGTTTTCTCTAAGCAGAAATAGAAGCCATCACTTCATTTGTTAACTCATATTTGGTGAATTTTTACCATATATTCTTCAAATACTTGACTTCAAAATAAATTTTCTATGTATTGAACTGAATACAAGATAGCACCATTTTACTGAGGGAGACTAAAATTCTGGAACCCAAAGTAAACTCAACCAAGTATATCATTTATAAAACTGCCCCATAACATTCAGTAGTTTATTGTAGTGAAATATACCCATTTGTATACCTAGGTAATTCAAGTCACTTTTTTATGGTTTTTGAACACCATGAAGGAAGCAGTAGGCCCTTAAAAATACATATAAGCAGCTAAAACATAATGATTACATTCCAGAGAAAATCCATACTCTATTCAACCCTAGATACCAACTTTATAGAATCATAGGGTTATTAACAAACTATTCAGAAATCTATATTATTTATAACCATACATTGTCCCAATTACCATTTCATAGAAGTAGTATTAATATTTAAATTTATCACTTGGGGAAATGGGTTTCTTTTCCTCACCCCTAACTCAGCACACACTTTCAATACAAAAACAAAAATCAGTAGCTCAGCTTGGCCAGAAGCTGCTGAGGTGGAACAAGGCGCAAAGCAGTGGGGCACAATGTAGGGTCTGAGACAACACTGGGAGAGGCCAGCTGTTCAGCAAGGAGCCTGAATCTCAGTGGGCTTTGGAGAATAAGCCTCGGCATTCCACAGCTCAGCTTGGCTGGTCAGTGTACTTGCTGAAAGAGGCCCACTGGGTGCAGCTGATAGTTTTTAGTTTATGAAATATCCCTCGCTGGTGTCTGCTGGCAATGTGCCAACACATGTGAGCCTCTTTCCTTCCCTGGTCTTCCTCTTATATTGCTACTGTGCTTTTACTGTTCTGGTTTTCATAGGCCTGGAAGAATATCTTTTTAAATTTGTTTTTATTGAATTTTTGTGTATTTCATACCAAGAGAACATCTCAATCAATCTTAATCATCTTTATACTCCGATCGTGTTCCTACTGACACCCTTCCATAGCATGAACTGACATTTAAGTTATTCTCTTTTATTTCCTAATTCATTTAATGATAAAATTTGATTTAATTTTTGTCACAGAGGCATGTGCTATAGCAAAACAGACTGAATTTCTGAAAGCTTCCTTTTCTCTCCTCGGTTCCCGGTTCAAATATATAGCAGGCATTTTCTTCTCAATAATTGAAAGATTCCTCCAGCTCTAGGCCATATGCATGTCTGCCTTTCCTGCCTACCTGCTCTTTCTCCTTAGAAACTGCATGATAAATCAGGAGTTCCATGGCCCAGTGGGCAAGGGAAGTTGGCGATTCCACCTGGGGATCAGGTTTTCCAGATTCAGAATAGTCCATCCCATTACCTCTGATTAACCTATGAATTACCAATTCCTATGAGTTAGAAACAGGATAGTGCCATGCTGGGAGGAAAACAAAGATGTGGCCAAGACACTCCAGTTTTTTTCACCTGAACAAGCCACCCAGAGTTTGACGTCTATATCGTATATTACACATCATTAACATTAGTGCTACCCTGATGGCATAAAATGTCTAAAACACAGCACAATATTTAATCATTAAATGTGGCTGTCCTTTGCTTTGTAACAGGGTTCCTTCCTGGTAAACTTACAAATTAAAAATATCACAACTGGGGCTGCAGAGGTGTCTCAGTGGTTAAGAGCATTATCTGTTCATTCAGAGGACCCAGGTTCAGTTTTCAATATGCATGTGACTCCTAACAACTGTTCATAACTCCAGTTCCAGGGGATCATCTTCTGGCTGAGTACATTACATCCACATAGGCAAAATACTTATACACACAAACTAAAATTAACAAATAAATAAAAATTAAAAAAGAAAAACAAGTGAAGGGTGCATTTAACACTCCCAATCTATTGAAAGCATAGCTTAACCACACTGTGGGGCATTGGTCTGTATCATGGTAATCACATGGCTGACTGGTAGCTGTGTTGCAACTCAGTATTGAGAAAGTATCTTATCATATATTTCTAGCACATGAAAGGGTCAGTATTTAAAATTCAAAGTATACTTTCTACTAAACACATACTGCTTTAATACCATCATGAAGTTAAAAAAAAAATCATAAGTCAAACTGTCGTTAAGTGAGGACTGTCTGTGGTAACCAAATCAATTAGTATGGTTTAAACCTATACTCCAGATCGATTTATGTTTATTTCAGACAAAATTCTAAAAAGTTAGCTGTCAATTGAGTAGGGAAAAAATAGCAGGGATAAAAGTGTTGCTAGAAACAGGCAGTCTTCCAGGATAAGAGTCAGAAATGAATTCATAAAATAAAGCAAGAAAGAAAATCTAAACTTAGCAAATTTTATACCTTTCCTTGCAATCCAGAATAATTGAGTGTTGGCCACATAGGCCTACTTTCACACCTCAATGTTATATGAAATAATAATAAGCCCCTAATAAAATACATAACATCAAAACATTAATAAAGATAACTGGTCGATGGTTAACTTCAGTGCCTTCCATTCAAGACTCTGTAGATGAAGAAATATTCAAATTTTGTCTATGGAAAGAAAATAAATCAATACTGAATATCAATACTACCCTATCTCAAATGAAAAATTTTGCACTAAACAGTAAAGCTCAGAGAAAAATCAAGAGAGTTTTAAAGGAGCTCAAGATAAAGGTTTGAGTCCTACACAATTTCAGGAGTCGGTTATGAAGTTAAAATATGGAGAAAGTATTTTGACTCAAATATTAAACAAAGAGATGAGAGAACAGTGCAGACCAACAAAAGTTAGGCAGGCACATATGTATAATAGTCACATATCAGAATGTGTACAATGGATTGTAGAGATCATTAAAGAAGGATGGTGAGATGGGGATTCTCTATGAAATCCTGTTAAGATATACACATAGTCAAAAATTAATTTGAATACAGATTAAGATTCTCTATGTAAAGAAAAACTCAAAAGTTTTAGGAAAAAAATAGAAGACTATACTTATATCCACAGTTGTAAATGAGAGAGAAGAACACAACCTAAGGGAAAAGACAGATTAACATGATCTAAGTATCTAAATAATTATCTTTGAAATGAAAAGCAACTAATGACAAACTGGAAGAAAATATTTATGGTGCATCTATTCAACCAACAATTAGCATTCAGAATATATGTTAATAGTGTTTGCAAATAAACTAGACAGGATACAATCCAGCAGCAAAGTGGTCAAAATATTTAAATATTTCACTGAAAATGATACTATACTGTCCTTTCCACAAGAGAAACATGCTTAATCAAACTAGGAATCAAGAGAAAAAATAATTCAGCCACAATAAGACATCATTTTATATTCAGTAGGTACACAAAAATCAAAACTAACAATACCAAGTATTGGTAAACGTGTTGAATAATAGGGGCTTTTATACGTTGATAGCATAAAGTTCTGTCACAAGCACTTCATTTAAAAAATTCTGGCTTTTCTCAAGAAATTTTCATTTGAAGTGGCAAAATTTTGCATTTTCTCAAACAGCTAAATATTCTGGGTAAAAATCCTAAATTGAGTCTTTGCTAAGTTTACCTTCCTCTTTTCTTTTTGGCTAAATTTAAACTAAATGTATTCTTTCCAAGAGTTTCTTATTGTGATTCTGCTATCAACAATGAAAAATTACTATGGAACTTGAACTATGAGTTGACTTTAAAATTAAGTAATGTAACATAAAAGAAAGGAGCTAATGAGCGGCCCATCACCTCGATAATGCAGCACCGAATTAGTAAATGCACAAATTGCACTTAAAAGCACAATGCCTTTTCTAAAGATGATTATCATTTTAAGAAATGCTCCATGTCTGTTTATAGCCCTCAGGTAATTAGAACACTGGCTGATCTTTGTTTTCTGGTGTCAAATGCAGGACTTGGAAAATGCAGCCACAGTCATGATGCAAACACCTTTTAACCTAAAATGGAAACTACTGGAACTACTATAAAAATACTAATAAACGCAGCACTGGCAGAAAGACCAGCCAGTAGTTTTAGCTCATGGAGGGCTATTATTAGATCAAAGAAAATCTATGAGTTCTCTAAAGTTCTCTTGACTTCTGTAACTTACGAGAGATGTGCCATTTTCAAATAATGGTGAATTTATAGTTAATGTAGTACTACATTCTGAGAACCTCAGTTTTGTACTGTGTTAGGTAACAAGTTCCTCACCTGTTCTAAGTTTCAAACACACATGAATATTAATAAAAGAGGCAAAAAATTAATTTTGAATTCACCTTAAATTCTTTAATTTAAAAAAATATATTTTACTAGTAAAGAAGCATTTTATTCCTAGAGATTCAATTTGACCTAATTTACTTAATTCTTCCATCTCAGTTATAATTTGTAAACAGTTTAGTGGTTTCTGAAATAAATACACAGGTACCTCATACTATTGTATATATTATGCAACACGCACACACACCACACCAATTTAACTACAATATGAACATTGACTAGGTAATTTTGACACAGTGGATACTGGGCTTCCCTAGAAGGTTTTAAGGTATTTACTGTCCTTTTTTTAATAATCTTTAGTTCTTAGGGGTCAAGTTATGTTTTAGAGGCTATTAGCATTTCCTTTCTTCTCAAGATTTTAGGACTAAATTGAGTTTTTGAACACGTGTAATAGATTTCAGATTAGTCTTACTTGATTATAATGTAATTACATAGATTAATCTATTGGAGGAAAGATCTATCCAAGGAGTGTTGCATAGCTCTGGTCAGAAACTTCACAGTCCAAAGGTAAACACTGTCAATGCCCAGCTGAGCTCCCCTAGAGAAAGGGCTTACAGAGCCAGAAACAGGTGATTTCCTACAATAAAAGAGAACTCTCCTCAAAGCAGGACACTGTTTTCCAAGGAATTATTAGGTGAATTCTTTGAAACTTGTTTGGTACAAAAAGTGAGGTCTCCAGGAACTAAACTTGTAAAGCAAAACTTTACAAACAATACAGTTTAGTTAACTGTAGGCTTTGCTTTTCTGGGTGAGAGTACAAAATTAGAGCCAGATTGTTCATGATACCACAAAGTATGTGTAGACAGAGAATTAAAAACAAAATAAAACAGAGAACAGAATGGGACAATGGTGAGAAATACCAGGGGGGAAAAGAAGGAAGCCATTTAATGAGGATTTTTAAATTGAGCTTTCTGTGTGCTCACTATCTGCTCTTCTTCCCAAACTCTACCATAGGCTCAAATACCCACCATGGTTTAAGCAGTTAAATTTGCCATTGAATAATACAAGGAAGTTCAGAAAGTTATTCCATGGTCCAGACTTGCAGCCCTCCATGGTGGTCATGCTACATTAGGGGCCCTGGAGGCAGATTCATCAGCCACCTTAGCCTCATGCTATGGAGCATTCAAACCATCGTACTAATAAACATGGATGTGAGTCAAATTTATGTCATCATCCTTCTAACTAGATCCTGAATTTCAAAATTTTGCTGTTCAGAGGTCATGAGGATATGGTCTCTTAAAGTAACACTTTTCATTTGGTTTGATTCAGTCTTTGTGGGAATTGCTGATATGAATAGACCAAGATAAGGCTAATCTATGAGGACTAACTGAAGTCATTCTTTTTTATAAGTATTTTATTTATTATTTTATGTGTATGAGTGTACTGCCTGCCTGCATGTAGGTAGGTGTATCTGTGTCATGCAGTACCCATATTGGTCAAAAGAGCAAAAGAGGGTGTTAGATCCCCTGGAACTGGAGTTATAGATAGCTGTTAGTCACCATGTGGGTGCTGGGAATCAACCCAGGTCCTCTGCAAGAGGAGCCAATGCTCTTAACTGAGAACTGTCTCTTCGGTTCCCTGAAGTCATTCTCTAATCAGTGTTTTCTAAGCCCCTTACCCCTGAAGAGTATATTGCTTAACTATCAAACCTGTTGATTGTATTTAGATGTACGAGGCATGGTTTGAAAGTTGCTTGATATCCACCATGTAGAAAATCATGTTGAGATTAGCCACTGTAACAGTATTCAGGGGTGGGACCTATTTCAGATGTCATTATGGCTCTGCCCTGAATGGAATGCTGTTATAGAGAGGGTGGGTTTTCTATCATGAGAATGGGTACCGTATAATAAGGATGCATTCAGTCTGATACCCTCTGTCTTACTTGCCACGTTATGACATAGGACAAAGGTGCCAGATGTTCAGTACTTTGATCTTGGACTTAGCCTCTAGAGCTGTAAGCTAAATATAACTCTATTGCTTATAAGTTATTCAGGCTTCAGTGTTATTGTTATATGAGCAAACAGTGGACCAAGACAAACAGCATCTGAAAATAATATTCAAAAATTCGAGTTTAAGACTATAAGAGAGAAAAATGAACTCCAAAGATGGGACTAACTAGAGGATACTAAACATACAGGAGATTTTACTTGTAAATTCATAATTAGGTTTCGAGGGAAATGATCTAAACTGGACTATAGAAAATACACTTTTAAAGGGGCCCCTATTACTTGCCATTGTGTCACGGAACGTCCCTAAATATGCCGTTTAATTTTAAGATCATACATAACTACATGTAAAGTAAATAATGCTGACGTTGCAGCGAGGTGTTCTGCAATATGAGCAACTTGGTGGGTTTTGCTGATATTTGGCTGTTTATGACTGACATTCACAGAAGCTTGAGCCTAATAGTCATTCCAGAAGAAAATTTCCCTGCAATGAACAAAGTGCCTTTGTGCTTCTGGTAAAACATGACTCTACTAAGGCAATTAACTGTTTTAAAAATAAACTAATTCATTTTGGAGATGTAATGTATAATTATGCAGCTGCATGGACTGGGGAGGCCTGGTGACTGGCTAAAGAGTTAGTAAAATTAGAAGAAAAATTAAAAGCATCTACATGCTGACAGTCATTTCACTGATTTTTTGATCCAGCCACCACGTTTGCCTTATTTGGGGTACAGAACAAAGCTGTTTCCATAACAATAAGCATCTGATTATGATAGCAGAATATTTTCAGGGATAGGAGGGAAGGGAAACTAAAACAGATCAACAACAGTGAAACACATACGTACATCCTTGTTTCTGGAAGGACTGGCATCCACTGTAATGTTGACTCTTAAATCTTCATGAAAACATGCATCTGAAGATCAAATTCACTCATTCCATAGATGAGCAATCCTATACTACCTCAAGAAACAGAATATTTGGTGTCATGGCACTTTGGATGGAGGAGTTTATGTTGAGGGACAGAAGACTGAATAGACTGGAACTGGTCCATGTTCAGTGATTTGTCACTAAAGCAGTGACTTCCTTGGGCTAGACTATCAGGTCTGGCCATTAGGCCGTTCCAGATCTTTCTATGTTGGGCAAAGGGCTCTCCCTGAGAGCCAATGTCATAGTTTGTAGCAGCCTGATCATTGCAAAAGCTAGGCATTAAATTCACACCCTAACATAGACTAGTTTAAAATTCTGTTCACACATTTTGGCTTTCAGTTGTAGGATATATTTCCCATTAGGTTAAGACAGCAACACCCACAAAATGAGTCCTTTGGGTCCCTCTTCCTTTCCTTCCCTTCTCCCCCACTCCTCCCTTTGTCATTCCATTCCATCCCCCTTTTCTTTCTTGTTCTTTCTCCCCCTCTTCCTTCCATTTTCCTCTGTTTCCCTCCCCTCTCTCACCCTCTCATCTCTGCCTTTATCCTTAGTAGCCTCTCACTTATTTCCTCATGTATCTTCCCACACTGCTGCCATATATGGATTTAAACGCCACTATATGTGCGCCTCTGACTTTGAGAGTTTTACTGCTACATATATTAAGTAGTTCTCTAATATCCTGAAAACAAGGAATTTGACTTTCAGTTCAAGAGAAACACATACAATAATCATCATCTATTTCAAAACTGCTTTCATAATGTCTGAGAATGAGAAGGGTTATTAAAATGTGGCAATAAATCTGCTTTATTCCCTGAAGGAAGAAATGATCATTCAAAGATAATAAAATACACAAATAAAGGATTAGATTTAAAATAAGCTGTTTAAAAATGTTGCATCTCTTGATCATTTAGGTGCAATCACAAAGTCAAATATAAACCTTGTTCCTTCCAGGGTCACTTCTCTAAGTCTCTGATTTCTTCAGCTTGGCAGAGCCAATCCTATAGGTTAGTGTGACATGAGTCTCCAAGAGAGAAAGGGAAGCCACAAGGGGCAGCTACAGAGTATACTTAGGATGATAAAGCAGAAGGCTGGCTCTCCTGGATCTTGTAGTGTTTTATTAGATAATTCAAATCACAAAAGAGACTGAATGTTAGTACAAAGAACTCTACTTACCCAATGCCTATATATGCCCATTTTAGCATTCTGCTGCATCATATTGTCGGTTTTCATTTAGCTTAATGGAGTATTTATAAAATGATGCATGGATAGATACACAAAATTTTCATGAGATATTTTCAGTACTTGATACTAGAAACACAGAAGGTGTCTTCTACTGAAATAGTATGTGATGCTATCTCCTTCCTCTGTCTCTTTTCATATGGACTTCAGCAACACACAAGAGCCAGAATATACAAGGGTACTGCTAGCAAGTTAAGAAATAGTGATTTGATTTCCACATTTTAAGTGATGCTCACGGATACCGTAAACTCATACAGGAGCCTGAGTGACTACATAACCAATACAACATAAAGTTCCTTTTAGGCTCTACTTCAAGTGGTCAGAAGGTTCTGCCTCTGAAATATTTTAAGACCTATTAAAATCATTTCACCATTAAGTTGGTCCATCAGCATGGAATTTCAAGGCAAACATTAAGGCAGGGCTTAATAAGTGAGAAATAAACCAATTACATATCACTATACCTATGAATAATTAAGCATGCTCTAGTAAGAGATGTTGGGGCAAAAATAAAATCAAATTTGTCAAAGGTAATTCAACTGGTCTTTTATGTCTAACCTTAAATTTTTCAAAATTATTAGCTTACAATATGGCTTGGCATACCCACTCTCCTCAGAAATGCAGCCACTGATCTCTGGGTTTATTGAGTACATTCAGGCTACAGCTAGACTTATGAGTAAAGGAGAAAGACCACCTATTAGAGACTTGGGAGACTGGACTGTACCGATACTGGTAACTTAGCAAATGAAAATGGTGGGTCTTTTAAAGAGGCAAACCAAAATAAATCCCCTGTGTTAACGGTATGCCTGTGCTGAGGTTCCCTCACAACTACCACATGTTACTCCTCTCCAGCTTGTCAAAATTATTTTCCCAGAACTACAAATATTCTGGCACCAATACAGAGAAGAGCCACACAAGAACATGGAAAAGAAACTCGCTGCAAATCTCAACACCTCTCTTTGAATGGGTGTTAAGTAATACTGGAGATTCCCATCTGTATTTCAGAGCTCCAGTAAATCCAGTGATTTTAGCTTCCCTTAGCAGGAAAGGTACTGACTCCTGAAATTCACTTTCCCTAGATTAAACAGCATCATAGGTCAAAAGGACCCAACAGCAACTCCTGAATATGCAGTCCAAAAACTACCCAAAACACATTCTTCTCAGCAGTCTGTGGAACTTTCTCTAAAATACAATAAGACACAAAGCTAATCTTATCAGATATGGGAAAATTGAAATAATTCCTTGTATTTCATCTAATCGTTATGGACTAAACTACAAATCACCAGCAAGAGAAATATTAGAACATACACAGACTTATGGAGATTAAACAACGATTGAATGATGAATAGGTTATTGAAGAAATCAAGAAGGAAATAAAACAACTTCTGGAAATGAATGATGATAAAAATACAACAGAGCAAAACCTATGAGATAAAATAAAAACATTCTTAAGAAGGAAGATCATTGCTCTAAGTGCCCATATCAACAAATCAGAGAGCTCTTAAAAAAAAATAACTTAATGATTCACCTTGGAAAATCAAGCAGTCAAACCCAAAATCAGAAGCTAGAAAAAAATTATTAAGATCAGGGAAGAAATTGATGAAACAGAAATGAAAAATTACAAAGAATCTCTCTGACTTTAGATAGCTCAGATTGGTAAGCCTGTTTAGAAAGCTGTGCATCAAGAATGACTGGGAAATTGCTGAGTGGCTTTAACTCATTTCCAGCTAGATTTGAGTAGCTAGTATCTGAGGCACTGTTTCATACACATGCGATAAACCAGAGACAAGATCCCGGCTCTCATGTGGCCTGCATTCTAATATCAGACACAGATAATAAATAGGCACACCAAGAAGTGAGATTCTAGAAATTGATCCTTGCAACACTGAAGTAGAACTAATGGGCTACAGGGTAACTTAGGTGGTATGGACCACTTAGAGAGGGTGGCAGTGAAGGAATCATTCGCTAAGCTACTGGCACCTGAGCTGCAATCTGAAAAACAAGAAGGATCCAGACTTGTAAAATAAGGAAGCCATTTACAGAGGGGAACCCCCTATTTGACACTTATGCAACAAGAAAGTAAGTAGGCCAATGGCTTGCATCAGACTAAAGGGACAGCAGTGCAAGGTGTTTTCAGATGAGACAGCAGTCAGAACCCGTCAGCCCTTTAGACCATAAGAAACACGAGCGATCTCAAGGGTGTTGGGCATGTGAAGATGGGACCATAAAGGGGGAAGGAGCTTCATTCTTTCTGTTTAAGGGCCCTGACTCTGTGGAGCAGGTCCAAACACCATGCTGGGCAGTGTATGTCCAGCTGATATCTAATCAAGGGATCAGCCTAAGGTAAGTTGATTAGAGGGAACAGTCTAAACATTGCCTTTGACATCATTTACCATGGAATTTGATTTGAAACCCTCCATAACAATCTTATCTTGGAAGTGGGCAGGAGTAGATAGTATAAATAAATGCAATCTAAAGGCAAAAACTGAACTTCATATCAAATATCCCAGCTAACATGGCTAAAGCAGGTTCCAAATCAAATCTTTAGGTATAGAGGAAGTCTGTAACTGAGAAGCTGCTATGCAAAGAGGTAACATGTTGGAATGGGTTTTGGAAAACCAGCACACAAACCATTATTTCCAAAGCTATAAAACATCCCCCAAATCAGCATGTCTAAACTGGCTGAATTTTCGTAGCATGTCTTCTCCCAAATCTTTCTGGTAATTATTTCTAATTTTCTCTCCACAAGGATGATTACATGATGGTATTTATGGCCTACAAGCCAAATAATTAAAGCACTTGACCTTAGCTGGATCAATTGCAATCTGTTTCCTGGAATTGAAAACTGGCTCATTGCACAGCATATGGGGTAGGCAAGATGATGTACCAGAGACAAGGTCGTGGATCCTGATGCTGAGGGTTCTCTGAAATGAGATACACTTTAAGACAGCTGCCTCAATTTCTATTGATTATAGTCCAAAGATCCTTAGCAACCAGAATCATCAATACTCATAAAATATTGCTGGAGAGTTATGAATCATATAATAGTGCACATATGAGCAAGATTCATAAACCCACAGTTCGTGAAAAGAGTTGGAATATCAGGTGAAAACTAAAAGGTAAGCTGTAGGAGCAGAAAGTTTACATCTAAAACTTGGTGGCCTGGACATCAATTACAAGGACAACCGGGCCATTAGATTCAGAGAATCGCCATATACTGAGGCTGAAGAATGTGAAAGCACTTTTATTCATTATAAAATATTTCCCCAAATACCTGCTCTGTGCCAGAAATGATCCCCTGGTGCCAGACATAAAACGACAGCATGGGGGAGAATGTTCTTGCTCTCTTAGAGCTTTTGATTTTCAACTTTAGCTCAAGAGAAACTTTCATATTTTCTCAGTCAACTATTTGAAATAAAAGTTTCATGTGATAGGAGTATCATTCAAGTAGTCAAGCTAGGTGTAGAGGTCTCAGGGATAACAGGGAAACACATTCCTGCCTGAATCATCCCTCTAGGTAAAAGATGCAGGAGTCCTCAAACCTAAGTGTAAATGGTAATGATAATGGTGTGGGTGGGAGATAGTCAGGGAGATGCTAAGGGCTTATGTCTAGATCTTTTTCAGGAAGGGACAAGAATGGCTTTACGTTTAACTTAGTCAATGCCATAACTCAGAACTTGGGCAAACTATGGCAAATTTATTCCTCTGGCTACTTTTCTAAACAAAGTATTATTGGGACACAGGCACACCCATCGTTTACATTATATATAGTTATGGTTGTATGTTTGTACAGTTATACTCTGCTAAGGAGAGTTGACTCACTGTGACAGAGACCATATGGCCCAATAAACACAAAATATTTACCCTGGAGATTTATATAAAATGTAGGTCAGCCTCTGCCTTAATTGATTTTCATGAAAACTGGCTAATGTCTGTAATGAGAATTTCCTTTACCTCTGCATTGTAATGATTTAAAATATTATCGTTTTATTCAATATTTAGAAAAAGAAAATTCTACAATTGGCTAAGCATATGAGAGTATATATAAGAAACATTGAGATTATCCTTATAAATTAACACTAGCTAGCTTCAAATAGCCCTTTTTCTTTGGCTTTTCTTTCTTAAATTTAAAGAAATATATACTATACTATAGTATTTTATTTTATTTATTTTATTTGGAAGCTATGGAACACAGAGATAATCAATATTAGATATGACTTACATCCTTGCAAACTCTTGTATATAATTACTGAATGCAAGACGACATATCCTAATTGATGTGATTTTATTCTCAAAGTTGATCTTACCTGTAGTTCATAAGCTCTACAAGTAACAATATGAGTGATTTATCTGTGAATCTGGAGTTCCACTCACTAAACTGAACTAGATGCAAAGAGAGATTATAATTCATTCATTTTTATTGTTTCAATAACCAAGATCTTGCAGGCTACTTAGTGAAAATTGATAAAATATAGAATGAATGATAAACTATCAGTTTTGTTCTTGTATGAGATCTTATTTGTGGGGACTTTGTGAATTGCTGCCATTCATGAAACGCAATATGGCAGCACTAGGTTGTTACTATGGAACACTTACACACTTCCTCTTGCTTTTTTAAGCTCCCTTTTAGATGTGTCACTATTTAAAATGGACTCTCTTTTTTCTCCTATTAATATGAGTTTTACAAGGTCAACCCACTGTTTCCCAAAATAACATTAGATATGGTGTTTCCCAGAAATAGTATATCAATATGACATTTAACACTGCTCTTTGATTTATGAGATCTGTGTCTGATGGTAAATAATACAGAGAAGTAGCCAGATTTGGGCAAGAAAATGCACTTGTGTTCTCCAAAGAGAAAGGGGCAAAATATTACCAAGAAGCTACCAGTGTTTCTCTTGCAGCTCACAGCCAAAGAGAAGAAAAACTCACAAGCACATATGTAAACCTGAATCAAAAAATCTCAGCTCATTTTTGTAGATTTTGATTTTGTTGCATTGGCCAACAAAGCAAAGCTAAGTTTAAAAACTTAATGGCAATCTATGGGAAATCCCAGAGGCTATTGCATACGTGCCTGGGTCTAAATCAATACAGAGTAGCTGCTCTTAAGACAGAAAGGAAAAAAAGGATGACAAGGGGACATGAATAAAATTCTGGGATGAGACAGATACACAAGGTAACAAGGATTTCATCTTTCTAAGCACAAGTCAGAAAATATAGAGATGTATTTGTCTTAATTTTTAAAAATATTTTATTTATTATTTAAATTTTAGGTATATGAGTGTATTGCATGCATGGATGTAAGCACACCAGTTTCATGCAATGCCCATGAGGTCAGAAGGACATCTGATCCCCTGGAACTAGTTTCAGATGGTTGTTAGCCACCATGTGGGTGCTGAGAACCAAACACAGGTCCTCTGCAAGAACAGACAGCATTTTAACAGTTGAGCAATCTCTAGAGCCCCGTCTTAAATATTTTTATATTATCTAGTTGGCTTCTACGCAGTAGTCTAGAGGCTTAAAGAACACAAGAAAAGACTAAGTACTTAGAAATTAAAGGCAACTCAGAAATCACTCAGTGCTAGAGTGCATCAATACTACCTTCTTATCATTCAGGGTCCTATTTATTCAGGCATGCACAAAGTGATTTGCACACGAAAAAAATAATTGATTTCTTTCAGATGCCAGCCTTTCGCTAAAATTTTAAAGAAGAGATAATATTTATTTTCCTGGAGTTTATAGTCTAAACAGGAAGAGAAATTTTTTAAAAATTATATCTCTCAGTGTTTCAAGGTATAAAAATTTGAGCAACAAACTCAAGCACTATTCTATTACAATAAAAAGAATAGTTACTTTTCATATTGATAACAAGACTTGATTCAATATAGAAGTGAGAGAAAATCCACAAAACTTTGATACAAAACTCTACATAGTTTATGTGAATATTTTCTTTTTGATTAGTGCCTTTTTTTAAACCCTTTATTATGATTTGTGTTTAGTCACTGACTTCCAAGACTAGACTATGGAAAGATAGGAAAAAAAGTAACTCTGAAATTGACGAGCGCTTCCTCTCATCTTATGGATATTCAAATAAGCTGTGGAATACAGCCAAGGACAAAGCTCCAGTGTGAGTTCCCTGTCTGTGAACAACTCAGTCTAGTAACAGGAAATGTTAATGACACAGAGCCTGAAAGCAACGAGGAATAAATGGGAACTGTTGTGTGCATCTACAACTTTCAACAATAAGCAGCTTATCTCATTGCTACATAATTTGCCAATCATTTCTAGCTGTGGCAAATAATTTTGAAGGATAAAAGTGACAGACCCTGGATGCACTGTGAATTTTCTGAGAAAGTAACATATATCTGAGATGTAAACAACAAGTGTGATACAGCGGACGAAAAATGCAGGATGAGAACAAAATTAGTTGTTTTTGAACCAAGTGACTAACCACAAATCATAATAAAGGGTTTAAAAGTTAAGGTCCTATTTGAAGAGCGGATATTCACATAAAGTATGTAGAATTTTAGATCAGAGTTTTGTCTTTTCCTTCATTTCTTTTAGAGTGCCAGCTTGGAAACACTCAAGGGAAAGTTGGCATGAAGATTCAATGAATGACTGAAAGAGCTGAGGTATGGCAGGGAGATATCAAAGGGCATTCTTATACTTCTAGTACACATTTTTTTATGGGATTGTGGGGTTGACAGAGAAAAACATGTCAGCAGGTTTGGGCAGGCATGTAGGGAAGAAGACAGTGAGTTATTAGTGGATTTATGAAAATTGGGTTGACTGTGAATATCCAAGTAGGAATATCAAGTGTATGTGTGGGTCTGGTATTCAAAAAGATATTTGAAGGTCACTGGTGTTTGGACAGTCACTGAAGCTACCCGACAGGGAAAAAAATGAGCACTTAGGGCTGGAGTGTTGGCTCGGCAGTTAAGAACACTGGCTCTTCTCACAGAAGGCCCAGATTTGAATCCCAGCTCCACACGGCAGCAAACAACTGTCTGTAACTCCAGTTCTGGGGGATCCAACAGCCTCTTCTTGTCCTCCACAGGCATTGCACGACACTGGTGCACTTACCTACATGCAGGCAATACACGCATATACATAAAATAAAAATAATACATAAATTTTTAAAAAATGAGCATTTAAGTAAAGATAGAAGTAGGAGAGAAGTCTATGCCTGAGAATAAAGGAGGAGAGAGAGAAGAAGAGACTGCAAATGAGAAAAACAAAGGAAATTTAGAAAACTGTTTTCCTAGAAAGAGAAGAATATGGGACAAAGATGGAAGCAGGGACATTTTGAGCACAACAGTGAGCTATAAACAACACATGGATGCAAAATTTTGGTTTCTATGACCTTCACCCCTTTGGGCTTAACCTGAGAATGCATTATGCCACAGAGCAAAGTATAATTACTTTATAACCAGCTATCTTTAAATAGGAGACCTTATCCTGGACTATCTTGATGGGCCCAATATGTGTCCTTAGATGTATCTTTGTTGTGGAAATTGTTATTGAGTATGTTAAAGCTGTGATGAAATGCTTCTCCTAAAAAATAAAAATAAATAAATAAATAAAATACATATTTTTTAAGATCCAAAAAAAAAATAAACAAAAAAGAGTGAAATGGTAGACAAAGTTGGTCAGAGACACAATGATGAAGAAACACTACAATGAAAAAGAAACACACAATTTGAAGATGAGAAAAATGAGGCTTGTTGGTAGCCTTGAAGATAAAAGAGAAGAAAAGAAAAAAGTCTAAGCGAGTTAATACGGCCGACTGCTAGAAGTCAGCAGACATAGTGTGTCTTAATTCTACAATCACAAAGAACCAATTTCTGGTACCAAATACATAAAAAATAAAATGACATCTTCCTATGGCATCCAATAAGGAACATAGCTCTGCCAGCACTTTAATTTCAGACTTTCAGATCTCACTGAAAATTCAAATGTAAAGTAATAGAGCTGTGTTGTTTTAAGTAGTTAATTTTGTGACAGTGTTTCATGGTAAAAATAGAAAACTAATTTCAAAAATCTAAGTAGATATTTCTCTATAAGTGAAAAAAATTTAAATCAATAAAGGCATCAAGCTACAGATAGATCCAAATGATCCATGAATGTCAAACGTGCAGTGAATTATTATCAAGATAAGATCCATGACAGGAAGGAATTCATAGAGGCAAGTGTGAAATTTGGGGTGACATTTACTGTTAGGAAATCTACTGATTCCAGAGGATGTTGCTAAGAGATTGAACATGTTGAATCACTAGTTGATCTTGGAGGACATAAACAGAAAGGACTTACCAAAATGGGGGCTATATAAACATTCTTTACATATAGTTAAGATACCAAAGTGTTACAACTGAGAAATAAAAATAAGCTGTATTAGTCACTTTTTTGTTGCTGTGAAAGAAACACTGACCAAAACAACTTATCAAAGGAAGAATTTATTTGAGCTCATGGTTCCAGGGGGATTACAGTCCATCTTGGCAGGAAGGCATGGCAGCAGAGGTGGCTGGAAGAGGAGTGGAATAGGCTCTACATCTTCAAGCCGGCACAAGAAGCAAGAGCAACTGGGAGATCTGGCAAAACTTGAGAACTCTCTAAGCTCACCCCCAGTGACGTGCTTCCTCCAGCATTAGCCACACCATCTAAGACCTCCCAAAACAATGCCACTACTGGGGACAAAATGTCCAATTACTTGGAACCTACGGGGGTCCTTTTCATCCAAACCACCACATAAGCATGAAATATTCTTACATGATATAGCAGGTCCATCTTGAACCATCTCTATCCTACAGTTCTAAAGATGGTGGCCTAGTATTTCTAATACTTCTTGTGATTTGCCAAATGAATCATGATTTCCAACATCAGGATTTATACTGATTTTAAGAATTACAGTACAGGGTCTAAAGAGTTGGCTCAGCTGTTAAGAGCACTGGCTGCCTTTCTAGAGGATCCAGATTAATTCCCAGCACCTAGATGGAGGCTAACCACCATCTGTAAGACCAGTTCAGGGGATGTGGTCTCCGCGGGCTTTGCATGACACTGGGTGCACTTACAAGAGCAATAACTGATGATATGTAATAATATACAAGCAAAATAAATATTGATACTTTCCAATGTAGATGCTAAAATAAGTAAATAAAAGAATTATAGAACAGAAGATCATACACTTTATAAAGAAATAGTAATTCAATATAAGTAAAAACAAGAGCAATAACTGATGATATGTAAGAATATACAAGCAAAATAAATATTGATACTTTCCAATGTAGATGCTAAAATAAGCATACTTAACAAGCTTGAAAAGTTCAGAAATCTACTCTATACTTTCTAATGAAAAATATATGGCAGTTTGAAAACTAAATGTAGCTATAACTGAATTAAAGGTAAGTGGGTTAAATACTACAAATTTAAAAGATAAGTATCTTCAGACTGGATATTTAGACTAAGGTGCAAAATTATAGTATTTAATACATAAATGGAAAAAGTGTAAAAATCAAGCAATCAATTGCTTCAGAAAATAAAAAAACGGTCAAATCCTAGAAAAATTTGAACAAAAAAATGACAAATTTAAATATGAAAATTATGCACAACAAATAAGATTAGAAAACCAAATGAATAATTCAGGAAAATAGTATTTTCTGTTTAAAAACAAAATGGAAAATTGAAATTAGAGTGATAAATTTTAGAAAAAGCAAAATTGACATTGGAATAATTAGAAAATCTGGACAGGCCTACATTCATTAAAAATTGAATTCATAATGAAATATCTTCCTATGGTTCAGATAACTATACCAAAACTGTTAGGAAGATACACCACCAAATGCCTCTGGGAAAGTGAGAAACGGAAAGGTACCGAACTATGTTTAATTTGCAAACTAATCATTTTCACAAACATAGAATCCGTAATGCTAAACAAATGCAAGAAATAAAATAAAGTGAAAAGATGGGTCTAATTCTTTCAGTTTTAGAACTTCTAAGGGAGTATTTGATTAAAACCCAAACTATACAGCCACAAGTGTGATGCGATTAAAATTCCAAAGACTGGGAAAATTAATACTGACAAGGAAGTGACAAGACTATCACCCTTACACTTTGTTCACAGGATACTTACAAGGTAAACATATTGTGATATCATCATGGATCCACTACTATGTAGCAGTGACGATCAACAAGCTAAAGTTATGAATAACACTGTGGTCCAATCCCACAAATAAAACTTGCAGTGAAAAGGCCAAAGTCAGAAGAATACATGTGGTCTAATGACATTTATATATAGTATAAAAATGGGCAAAATGTAGTCCTGGATAGATGAGTCAGTAGTTAAGAGCACTCACTACTCTTGTAGAGGACTTGAGTTTAGTTCTCCATCACCACATCAGTCTGGTGGCTCACAACTACCTGTAACTCCAGCCCCAAGAGTTTGATGCCCTCTCCTGGCCTTCCATGGATACTTCCATATGTATGCATAGGCATACACAGAGAGAAAAATACACGAACAGATATATAGTTGAAAATGAAACATGTCTAATTTGGTTAAATGAAGTGACATTAACAGAAATAAAGAAAAGAGATTGCCACTGGGGAAGAAAACTTGGCTAAAGGTGGGGAGGGACATCACAGCCGTGAGAGCTGGTGCTACCTTCTTCCCTTGTCCTAGATGGGAGCCCTGAGTAGAGCAAGCTTGTTGAATATTCTCATTATGTGGCTTTACTATTAAAAGAAAAAAAGGTTCTGAGTTTTATCGGCATTTTAATAAGAAAAGTGTATTGTGAACTTGGTAGGTGAGGAATATATGCAGCTATATAAACAATTGATGAGAACAAGATGCCTAGAGGCAAGAAAGAAGGGCTGTAGCAGCCATTATTCATAAGAGATCAAGTGCTGAGAGAGGTCTACTGACATGCAATTGCTATAACATCATTACTTGAAAGGTTAAAACATACTTTTATATAACCAACTTATTATCTCCATCCCATTCTTCAAAAAATATTAACACAACAAGCATAAAACAATATTAACACTTAAGCCCAGGTTAAGTGAAGAGATATGCAGCATTAAATAATAATCAAAATTCCTTGGTAGAACAAACATGTACTAATTTAGTGCCTATGAGATGGCATTACATTTCTGAGTTTCAGCTTTCTAAAATAACAGAGATCAACTTTGTAGCATTAGCAGGATACTTGGCAATAAGCTGGTATCACCACCGCCACCACCACCATCATCATCACTATCATCATCAAAACCATCATCACTAGCACCATCATCAACCATCAACGTAACCATCATTACCTTCACCATCATCACGATCATTATCATGATCATGATCATCATCTAAAAGTGACTAAAGAGTTTAAACATGTTTCTAGAATTCTATTTTGATTAAGTAAATTGGCCTATTCAAAATGTGTCACCTTTGTTTAACCAAAATACAATATCACCTGCATCTAGACTCCAAGTTTTTAAACTCCTCACCCAGTCCCCTTCTGCATTTCATAAGCAATAAATAACTGAGGGGAGCATTTGTTCTCCTAAAATGGAGCTGTTGTTAAAAGAACGTTAAGTTCCACTTAAGCTCCAGGGTTAAATAATATCAGTAAGTTCCCCCAAATGAAACAAAACAAATCACATAAGGCTTGGAACAAAAAATCAAACAAATATATATATATATATTTCTTCTGAAAGTTTATGATGGCAAACTTCCTCACATAAAGGCAATGAAATTTATCTTAAAATAATTGGAGGCACTACCCTGTGAGATGCTGCACTGGAGACACAGAGAGGCAACACATCTTTAAAAAAAAAGAAAGGAAAGATGATGATGATGATTTTTTAAAAGCAGGTGCTCTGCACAGTGCCAAGCTAAGTGTTATTTTTATATAATAAAAAGTAAGAATCCTATTATCAGAAAGTGGATAGCATAATAGTGCTGCTGGCAAATCAAGTGCAGATGTTACACACAAGGGTACAATTTTACAAATACTTTGGGAAAAGCTGGATTTAAGTAAAATCTTTTGTAGAGTTGTTTTTTTTTTTTTTAAAAAAAAAAATCTTACAGAAAGAATTTTCATTAAAATTCCCATTTTTGCCACATTAAAACTTACTCAACAATTACTGACTTTTGCTTCAGCATTCCAAAACGTATTTCTATGCTTATATTTCAAGTATTTATAAGTTTATAATAAGATCAAACCATGTCAAAAAGAGTGAGCTATGTATTCTAACAATCAATTTAGTCCCAGTTTCTAAGATTTGGTCAGCTAGTTTGGGCTCCATATTTTTCTGATTGTCAAGTCCATGTACATATGTTCATGTGTGTACAGACATGAAACAAAATTATTGTACTACATTTCATTAGCCTTCATTATTCTTTTCCCCAGTAACACTTCCCCACAGATATAAGTCACTTTAATTTTCTTTCTGTCTTTTCCACGCTTCTCAGAACCATTGTTTACTTCCCAGACTCTATTAAACAGGTTGAGCTGCAAATGTTAGTCACAGAACTTTTCTTTGTTTTTATAATTTTTCTGTTTAATCTACCTTAAGGCAAAACATTATTAGTCTTCACCCACCATATTCTCTAGTTCAGAAACAATCCTTCTTGGATACCAGAGAATTAATTTGAAAAAAAATACTAAGATATAGAAACCTGTGAGTCATATAGTATAGCTGTTATGGACTGTTATTCCATAGTAATTTACCTAATTGAAAAAACAGTTCTTTATCCTACCCCAAGACCAAATTTAGCCACTACTGAAAGTATTGGGTCCTCTCTCTAACTGCATAAAGGCTAGACCTTAATCAAGGTCTCAAATGATACTGTGGTGATGGGCTAGAATTGCAAATTGTGCTCTTATACAATCTGATTATGAGAAGCTAACAAAAGTTGACCTTCCAAATCACTTGACATTGCTTTCATCTATAGAAGTGTGCAGACAGGTTTTGAAATGTGTTGAAATACGAAAAGCTATGAGGTTTGAAGACTGTGTTGCATAAATGTATGCCGTTCTCATACGCAAATACTGAAAGCGTGCTGTAAGAAAACCAAGAGCTAATTTCCTCTCACTTTCATCAGGAAGTAACATGGCGTAGCCCAAGGGGGCACAGCATCCTCAGAGAGCTAAGCTAGGCTTCAGTTCCATCCCTCAAATCTACATTCACAAATGTTAAATTGTAATATGAATACCATGAAAATTAAATCACCACCCTAGGCAGGCTGAGGTCCTGGCAAGGGAGCAAAAATTGGAGGCTAGGGGCTATTTTCTATGGTAGCCATCAGTCAATTATAGTCAGTAAAATGGAGCTTGTCTTACCTGTTAAAAAACTGTCCTTCCCAGGATAAAGACTCCCTCAAAAAATAACTGAAAAAATAACCCATTTGAGGATGTATGCTAAGAAAATGCTTTTATTTACTTAAAACTTTTCACAAATTTTTCATTCATTCTTATTATTCTAACATGATTCTGTGTTTTTTCCATCCAATTACCTTACTATGTACTTTATTATGATATCTATTAAAAATAAAACACGACTGGAAAGAAAAGTTTTAATTCTTAGCATTTTTCACCTTTGTCTGGCTTAGCTATTAAAATGTAATAGGAAATAACAAGTTTCAGGTAATTTGGGCTGAAAGAAGAGAGCTAGGGAGCTGAGTTGAGAAAGTAATAAAGAGTAGAAAGTGGCACAAAGACCCAAAGATACATTTAGGTTTGTCCAGTTGGTAACACTCTTCTCCAGTTCAAGCCAGCTTCCAACAACTATATATGGCAAAACTGGGCCAATTATGTCTTGAAACTGCTGATAACCACAGCTTTGCCTGATAGCTTGGACAAGGAATCAGTCTATTAACTTCAGTTCAACTCCAAAGAAACAGAGAAACCTGGCTCTTCTCAGGGGACTACAGTGGCAGTGGAGCAGCACCCACCATGTTGTGAGAGTCCACATGAAGACTGATGAAACAGAAAGTCAGGATTAGAGAGGAAGAATCCTCCATGGGAATGGAAGAGACACACAAGAATGACCACATTTAGGTCCCTGTTTGTCACTGTTCTGGTAGAGTTCACAAGTTTAGCATTTATTAATTTAAGGTCACAACTAGCTAAACAACAAAGAATGTTTTTACATAGAGATATTTTCTTTTGTGACCTTTAACTATGATGTACAAGACTGTAATAGGAAACCCAAAATTCAATCATCAAAACACAATAGCATTAGCTATGAACTTTGAAGGAAATCCAATCTTTGTGAGTCAGAATCAAATCCTTAAAAGGACAGTACATCTTAACTTCCCTTGGAAACAAACCACAAGGATACTAAGAATAACCATGGGTTAGTTAGCTCTGGTTTCAATGCAAAGTGATATGAATTCTATATTTATTGGTTTAGCTGAGAGGTCACATAATTAGGGTATTTTTTCATAGTTTCCTAGTAACCATATTCTTTCAGAAACATTAGCCATATTTCACATATGCTCAGCTAAGTTACCAAGCCTAAATGGCTCTCCTTTCGTTCATTACCGATGATTCTGACTAGTTTAGGTTGTCACTTCAATACATTCCTTTGTTCATTTTTAGCCCATGAATTGTGGTCAAACATGCACATTTTAATTACCAGTACACAGGAACTGCCACGGTGACTGCCTCCTTTGAAAACACAACACTTCTCTGGGGCAAAATGCCAAGGAGTTGTCTGCACAATGAAATGTACTCTTTGATGATGCAGCAACATATGTCACAACAAATGTGATTCTGCCTTAATATAAAAAAATCCCACTTGTAGCAAATCAGGCCATGCAGAACCACAATGACAAGAAGAACGTGGGGACCGAAAGTTTCAACATTAGCATGTACATTTGATAATAACATGTGATCAGTTAAGCTATACATTCAAGATGGCGTCCAATAGCAAAGATTTGGCTTCCATGTGACAGAAAAACACCTATCTGTGGCAAGAAAAATCTGTTTTAAATTGATTATCATCTGAAAATCTGATTTCAAATACAATGAAACCCACTTAGCAAACTTTTGCCTAATCAAAAAATTGGAGCTCTATGTAAACTTACTTTTTTAAAACTCACTAATGCTTCAAGAGAGATGTCAAATTCAGTTGATATGAAAGAAAATTAAATAGAGCAGTTTTATAATGTATAATTATAACACTATTAAAGTCCATATGCAATAAACAGCCAATCTGTAAATATGATGGGTCATCCACACAGAGACAGGCAAGAACTAATCAGAAAGAAATAATTAAAATTCTAAGAATTTGACTATTCTTCTAAGAACCATATTTTGCCATTAATTTTAAGTTAAAGTTTTAAAAGCAAGTACCTTCATAATACTTCATAAGTTTTGTTTCTTACTTGATATGCATATTGCAAAGCACTTTGCTGTCAGTTACTAACTCTATTTCACCCTAAATTAAAGACTAAGGCAGTACAAACTGACAGGACAAACACTAAGTAGAATTCTCATAATATGTTAGGAGAAATGAGAGCCAGACTTAGTAGACACAGCTTCTGAGATCTAAGAAAGCACTGTATTCCCTTCTTGTTTATTAAACATGGTTGAGGGATGTATATGTGAGCCAGTTAGAAACTGAAACGCAATGAGTGTCTGTAAGGATTCTGGGAAAGGTACCCACTCTTCTATTTTCTGCTAAGTTAGGTCTAGACATTTGAAGTTTACTTCTCCCTTGATATATGCTGTAACAAAACAATTCAAGTTTGAAGCCAACAGTAGATAGCACAACTGAGGATAAACCAAATCTTTGGTAATCCCTGAATGTTGTTGAATTCGATGTTGATTTGAGATGTCAAGGGCCTTCATTTCTGTGAGCCAGTATCCTCCTATTTATCTTTAGCCAGTATTGGATGCCTGTCTTTTAACCAGGAACCAGAGTTCTGAATGGCAGTTTACTCCATATTCAGCTTACAATCTGAAATACTGTTTTGAAAAATATTTCACCAACACAAATCTTATCAACCATCCCACTTAAGTAGACAAAGGGGACTGCGGCTCGCATTTCATAGGCCTAGAAAGAGAGAAAAATATAAAGAATATCAAAAGTTAAATACAGCAACCAACTCTTAAATTTAGTGTCATGCTGTTCATAAACTCATTTTATGATATTTTCCATCAATGTTTATCAGGCACATGAATCTCATGAATGAAAGTGAGAATATCTGTAAACTTACAAACTAAATGTGGACTAAAAATATAAGTGCGTTAATGCGCAGTGGAATGAAATTAGCTTCACAAAACTTGTTCTGGTTCAACTCTAACAACAGATGATAAAGTGGAAAGGAAATATGAGACATTTCTTAATGCTATTATATTTCTATTCTAAGGAAGTGGAATACTTTCATGTGTTTCATCATTAAGTTTAATCTCCCTAGAAGGCAGACAATCTGCTTCTTTTATTTTAGAAAAAAAAGTGCCCCTGTTTCTTTATCTATCCTTGGGTCTCCACACTTTGTCGTTACAGATGATGTTTTCAATGTTGACAATAATTGCTGATAAGAGGGAATGTTTTAAATAGCCAGAAAAACACTTTCTAAAGGTGCTTTAGAGCTCTCCACAATTTAATTTGTGAGAAATGGAGGGAGGAATACCACAGGATGCTTTCAATAATTTATGGTGGAGATTCATCTCCTAAGTTTAGAAGCTTATTTTTGTGACCCAACCATGCTGTGAATCTATTTGTGTAATTAGATGGGTGGCTCCATCACCAACCCAGTCTTTACTTCTTGTATTCTTTTGGCTGGTCAACAGAATATGCATGTAAATCTATTTTCAGGGAACTGCTAAAAAAAAGCAATTATTTGCAATATTTTTAGAATTCTGATTATTATAGAAACAAACTTGTCTGTCAGATCCTCAATTAGGAAAAAAAAATTCCTTCTGAGTTTTGAGTGAAGAAATAAACACCAGTGCTAATTTGTTTCTTCTTCACATAAATGCTTTAATCACATAGGACTTTTTCTTTTCATTGTGTAATGAAATTGATGATTTCATACAAATAGGAAAAGGAGTCAATTAAATCACAGCAATGTATATTTGCAGTTCAAGTTTTATTGAATGCAAGCGATTAGACTTAAACATCATCTTGAGCTTCAAGTTTTAAGAACTCACCTCTTTATTTTATTAGCCTTATCATAACTGAGCTGCAGAATTTTGGTACTTAAAATAAACAGGAAGATTTCTGGCTTTGTTTTCCTGTGCTTAACATCCGTGTTCCTAATTCATTTTATTATACAAATATTGGGCTTTTAATGAAGCAAACAAACACTCAGTTTAGAAAAAAAAAGGGGGGGGGAAGATAAGGACAAATACAGAGAACAGACATCTCTGAATTATTCATGATCTATGTGCTCAGGGCAACCCGTGTGAAACCAGTGGGGAAGAAAGGCAACTCGAATGTCATCAGTTTCCATTCTTAGCTAAAAAAAACTTTGGCTTGAATATTGTTCTCAGCAAGAGCAATGAAAATTCATTTGTGATGTTTTGCTCTGCACTGTTCAGAAGAATGATGATTGTTAGCCCAACAATAAGAGTACAAAATTTTTAAATAAAACTTGCATAATTAGTTAATTATCATATGCCACTATTTCAGGATAAATGCTGGAAATACCAGGTGCATAATAAGGTAGAAGACAATTTTGTTTCATTAGGAAATTAATAAAGCAAGTTTCCCACTATCCAAAGGCTCTTAATTTAGTGAAAAGTAAGTAAATGAATAAAATTTAATTTTCTCTTATAATTACTTATATTTTATCCGTTTTCCATAATATATTGTGCTGGACTTCATGTAACATAAATAAATATTTTGGGACCAAAATACCAAAAAATACCTACATTTGATGATCAACTCCTCTGGTCTGCAAACGTCATCAACTTAAAATACTTCAGTTAAATTAGCCTTACACAAGAAATGGAAGCAATGCCTGACCTATTTATCTCACTAAGTAAAGCATCTAACACTTTGCAAACTGGGTGGTATTATTATAGTATAATTTTTTTCTAGAGCTTTAACCTCAAAACTACAGTGACCAACCTAAAAACAGGAGGTTAATTACACTGTCCATGAAGAGCTACCAATTCATCCAATTAGTATTTTTTATGATTTTTTAGCTCAATAATAAACTATCACTGACTGTAAACCTCTAATATTTTTGTGAGATTAATTTTTGAAACAGAAATCATACATCATTTTTGCTAGATCAAAGCTAGTTTTAATAATTTTAAAGTACTTTATAAAATGATAGTTACTCTGTAATCACTGATTTAATCAATTATACTTTCTGAATAATATATCTGTTTTTATAATCAATTATTAGGCACTCAGTGCATTATAGATGATTCTAAGAATATCTTCCTACTTGATGAATGTTTTTGCTAAATTGAGAAGGAAAATGTCCCCCCAGATAGTGAAGACTTAGGAGTCCCTTATTAAACAACTCTAGTGAGATTGGGGCCCAGTAGATAACTTTGGGCACTCCACATCAACATCACCAGTGTCTCTCAGTCAGCTTCAGCCTCTTTCTGTTTTGTAAATACAAATTCTATTTTAGTTAATGTTTTTAGTTTATAGGCAACATACTGGGTTCCATTATGACATTCATAGGACATGTACATACATCATTGAACTTTGCTCCTATTGGTCCTCCTGCCCTCCCTGTCCCTCCTCTCCTTCCCTGTCTCCCTGATTCCCTTCCTCTCCTTTTTGGTTCTGCATATAGAAAAAGCACAGGGCACTTTATCATTCCCTCCCCCATTACCCACTCCCATATCCTTTTCCCCCAGTCTCTTATGTAACCCAGCACTCCAGGCAGTCGCTATCCAATGCTGTGGATTTGACACCCACAGAGCAAAATATTTGCCTATTTACGTCTTAGACCATTATGCACTCGTAGCAGCCTATTAAAACGTGCTCTTGATGTGTTTAACTAATTGGATTTTTAGTTCCAGAATTACATGTTTCCTTTTTTATCCACACTGACCTTTGTGTAGTTATCATTATCACACTTAGAAGTAGTTTAAAATTATATGAAATAACCCAGTGTGAGAAATGCCTGACCGCCAGGTGGCTACCTGAGGGAAATCTAAGATGCACTGCAGAGTACAGGTTTTGAGAAGCTGCTAAGGGAAATTCTGATAAGAGTTAAATGTATTCAACAAGTACTATAAAGTCTAGTTTGTAAAGAGTAGCGGAGGAAAGGGACAAAAGTGACAGCATGGCAAACTTCAAACAAGGCAATGCCTTGCTATGCAGACCCATGTTTGAAATTACCAGTCACCAGGGTGCTCATGTACCCTTTCTCTCCACTTATCCAAGAAGGCCTTCTCACAGGTGCTCTTTCACACACTTTGCTGAGGAAGTCAGGGCCATACTACAGTTTGTTGGTCCTAACTGTATAATATGGGCCTCAACTTACAAGTTTCACGTCTGATACAACTACTGGTTAAGTTTTGAGTATAATCTGTGTGCTACAAGCCTACCACACTGCTGCCTACACTCTCCTGACACTCTTTTCATGATTCTGTCCTGTTCTTGCTCAGATCAGAGTACTCACTACATGATTTTTTAATGTGTCTGCAGCTATCACAGCTCAGCCCAGCACTGAGGTCATTGCTTGACGTCTTATCTACGGTAGCACTTGCTCAATTACTACCTCTGAACTCTGTTCCATAACCACCTACTGCAGTGAGCTGCTAACTAAAGCTCGGGTGCTCACTCTGGGCTTCACATGAGTGTCCCCACTCACTCTGGCTTCACATCAGTTCCCCTGCCAAGATCCTGAGAAGACAGGCATTTTTAGGCAACATCTCTTTTAAGGACCACATATAGCTTCACACCTGGCATATACATCTACTTTAAGGAATCTTCTGGAAACTGGCATGCTTTTTCAAATCTGCAGTTCTCCCAATGTGCAGGACCCCAGTTCACAGATTCCTGAGACAAAATCCCTCCTTTGAGTGAATCACTTCCCAGGAACCACAATGTCCTTCCTAAACTGTACCCTCTACTCTCTAAGACATTATAACTGACCCTGGGAAGGGATGCTGAAGGATAAGAATAAGCAGTTCAAACTCTGTTAGAAATTCCTTTTCCTCTGAAATAACAACTTTACTACAGCAAAGGCGTCCATCAATATTAACAAGTCCAGTATCCCTTCTTTTACCTGGTAAGACTAAGGAGGAGATACTAAAGGACCAGGGTTGGCTCAGTAATCATAGATATGGATGTGATCATCAGAATCATGTGCCTCAACCTCAGCAGACATTTCTCAATATTCTTCTTAAGTCATATTTCTACGAATTCTTTGAGATTCTCATACAATGTATTTTGATCATATTTAACCCCCCAACCCATTTTCTCTAGGTTCTACCCCCAACCCCCACCTCCCTATACCCCAACTTTGTGCCCTCTTTTTAAAAATATCTATCAAGTCCAATATATGTTGCTCAAATACTCTTTTGTGGGGGTTCACCCCCTAGAGTGTGGCAGTCTACCAGTGGTCATATCTTTAAAGTTCTCTCTCTCTCTCTGTCCCTCTGTCTCTCTCTCTCTGTCTCTGTCTCTCTTGCTCTCTCTTTATCTCTGTCTGTCTTCAAGTAGCTATCAATTGCTAACAGTTCTTTAAGTCAGGGTAGAAATTCATTCAAATATTTTTATTGACTTTGCTTACTTACATATTCTAGACAATCATAATTAGAGGGACTTCCAAAATATAATTTATTCCACAAACTCACTGAAGAGCCAATGGTCAGCTACTGTCCCAGTGTGATTCTGTTCTCTTTGCCAATAAGTGCCCACACAGCCTAAGCGTGAACATTTACAATAAAAAGAACATGATTCATTGAGCTATTTCTTCCATCTCTGTTACAAGTTTTTGCCTCAATTACTTCAAATTTCCACAATAACTGCGATGGTTGGTCTTGTCAACTTGATGGGATTTAGATTCTCCTAGGAAATGTGCCTTTGTGCATGTGTGTGCATGTGCTTTTCCAGAAAAAATTAACTGGGTGGGTAAGACCTACCCATAAAGTAAGGTGTATTTTTTTAACAGGCAGCCTGGATGTAAATAACACAAAGAGAAGAACAGTGTGCACCTTCCTGGCGTCACTTCATCTTCCTTGCTGTCTGCATCTATCACTGATCGCTGCTTCTACCAACCTACACTGACACCAGATTCCAGCTTTTACTACCTTCCAACTAGCAACCCTACCTGGAGCTTCCATGATTGCAGAACCAGAACACGACTGCGGAGGTGTCCAGCTGAGCAGCTGCGCAGCCACCAGGCACCTTGCCTCTCTGGCATGCAGATGTTCATCACTGGACTACACAGACCTTATCCTGTAAGTCAGTCTAGTAAATCCTCGTTTATAACACACATATTTTCTGTTGGTTCTGCTCCTCTAGAGAACCCTGCTTGGTGTATAGGGATACAGTGAAGAAATGTTGGTATTTTCAGTCAACAAAATATATTTAACTGAAATTATTTAATGTTTGGAAAGAGCAATAACTGAATGGCAGGTGAAACAATTAAAGTACAGCCAGTCCAATTTTTAATAAATAAAAGTGATGCAAGTATATATTGGAGGTATAAATTAGAAATTTTCATTATCTTAGATATTAGAAAAAGAATATTAATGAAGTAAAATCTCAAAATAAGGCATGGTGAGGGCAGAGTCACACTAAACATAAAAAGTCAATTTTAATATACTTTTTAAAAAATTTCAGTTAGTTTTACAATTCTCAGCTCCTGATAATAAAATTAGAGAGAATTAAATTACTTGTTTGGTTTTTAGTGAGTATAGTGGCCAAAGCAAAAAAAATTTAAAATATTTTATTTATTATTATTATTATTGTTGTTGTTGTTGCTATTGTTGCTGTTGTTCCTTTTGAGACAGGGTCTCCCTGTAGCCCTGGCTGTCCTGGAGCTCACTATATAGACCAGGATGGCCTTGAACGCACACATATCAGCCTGCCTCTGCCTCCCGAGTGCTGGGATTAAAGGCGTGTGCCACCAAGCCCGGGTTATTTATTATTTTTATTTTATGTGTATGCGTGTATTGCCTGCATGTAGGTAAGTGGACCCATGTCATGCAGTGCCCTCAGAGGTCAGAAGAGGCTGTTGGGTCCCCTGGAACTGGAGTTAGGGACAGTTGTTAGCTGTCAAGTGGGTGCTGGTATTCAAACCCAGGTCTTCTGCAAGAACAACCAGTGTTCTTATCTGCTGAGCCATCTCCCCAGCCCCCAAAATATTTTTATATAAACTCTTATTTGATTTTAAGTTCAGAAAAATGGGTTAATCACAGGTGTAGATGGAACTAAAAATTCAGACAGATCAAGAAAGTGTTTAAAACACCACAGTGGCACACACCACACTCCCAAACATAAACTCTCCCTCTAAATATCTGCAGCACTGAGCTAACTTCTGAGACTCTAGGAGTAGTTCTATTTTAACACTATACAAACCAAGTCACACACCAGTCACTCCTGTGTCTTGTCTTTCAACACTGTATTTGTGACATTGCTGAATGAACTTGTTCATTTAACAATAATTCATTCGTTTTCATTACAGCCTGCTCTCCTGTATCAATATATCATATATTGTTTACCCATTCTACTTTTGACATGCATCAGGATATTTCAACTTTTTATTATCAAGAATGGATTTCTAAAAGCATTCTTGCACACATGCTTTTGGTAAACCTCTCTTTTTTGGGCAGGGGGGTTGATACAAGGCCTCACTATGTAGCCCAGGCTTACCTTTAATTTGATATGTTGCCTAGATTGACTTGAACTCAGCCTCCTGCCTCAGCCTCCAGAGTGCTGGGATTACAAGTATATATTACCACACCAAACTTGGTAAATCATATTGATGCAGAACCCATTTCTGTTGGGTATATGTTTAAAGACACATGCTGAATATCAGAGCATATGCATGTTTAGATTTAGTATAAACTGCTTGGTACTTAGTTTCTCCAGTAAAACTTTAAAGCGTTGTGTTCAGTTTGTACAAGAATAT
This sequence comes from Nannospalax galili, assembly GCF_000622305.1. Taxonomy (NCBI): domain Eukaryota; kingdom Metazoa; phylum Chordata; class Mammalia; order Rodentia; family Spalacidae; genus Nannospalax; species Nannospalax galili. The sequence goes on from NW_008329134.1 coordinate 2,407,848, forward strand.
ATCTTTAGCTTTATCAATGTTCCCTGAGAGTTTTTCTCACTCTCTTGACATGGAATTTCTTCTTTTTGCTCCAGGTGACTCACTTTCTTTAAACAGCTACCATACCATGAATTCCACAGGTTTTGCCTCATTGGTCTCAGAAGAGACCAAATCCTGCCAGAATTTCAATTTTGTTCTTTAAAATGATTTCCACTTCCACTTTTAACATCTTGATAAAAATCCTGATTTTTTTCAAAGAACTGGTAAATTTAGTGTAAATACCTTTGCTCCTTGCTTCAATACATTGTTAAGAAAAGGCCCTTTCAAGTTATAACCAGGAATCAACTTGTGATTGGCCAAGAAGGAAACTGGATAAATGGGCAGTTAAAAAACAAAAGTGCTTTTAAGCAGAAACACTTGAATGGAGAAAAGTTGTTATATTCAATTTACCATGAAATAGTTACAATAACCCTTTTTTCCCTATGCAGTATAATTATTGTTTGAAGTCCAGTGAATATTTAACTAGTATGTCAACAACTGCAAGAACACAGTATCTTGAAAAGGTACACCAGTCCTCGGTAGTTCTTGGTAGTATGATCAAAAGTTTTAATGCTTTCATTTTGTACAATAACTATGTTGTATTAGTGCAGAAAATATTCATAAGGATTCCAAAAAATTAGCTGGTTCTCTTTCAACAACTCATTGCTCTCAATTTGCTTTATGTAGCTATCTACCCAGAACAAATTTAACTTGTTTCCCATATGAGAGTTCCTGAAATATTGTATAACAGCTGTGGTTATCTCTTCAACACAGGATAAATGCCTACAGACCCTCCTACAATTCTTTCTGACATTTGCACAGATTTCATTGCCCTCTGCACTTCATCTATTCTTTGCATGCAAGCACATGCATGTGTGTGCACGCGCACACACACACACGCACACGCACACACAAACACACACACACAAAGAAACACAGAAACACACGTTCTTCTAAACACATATTCTAATAGAAATGCATACAATTACAGCAAATGGAATTTTTAGGCAATCAAATTTGCAGATTTGGTAAGATTTATACTAGTGGTTTCAGTGCAGATGATAGTTAATTACAGATTTTTCATTACAATATCTGGTCTGGAGAGTTTATAAGAGCTGAAAATATATATGTTTTTGATATTCACAAAGATCATTTATAATAACTTATTTATAATTTAAATTTGCACACCTAAGGTAATTAGCCCAATGTTTAATATATTTCTAGGCTATATACAAAAGAAAGGAATGACGGACATGACAGCATTTCCCTCTTCCCTTCACTTGCACTAATAAGCCAAATGGTTCACAGCACTAATTAAACTAAATATTTTTTAATCACTTCTGCTACATAAGCAGCATAAAATTACTTTTACCTTTGAAATTTAAAAATAAAAGCACTAAAAATGGTGAATATCAAAGACCATCATATTGCCAAGTGGTATAGAAATCTTTCTGTGAAATACAGAAACTATATTAAAACAAACAATATAAATTATTTTTCTTTACATAAGGTTTATTTTAGGTGTCAATATATTTTATCACAAATCATATTAAACTCCCATTTTTATTATCATACTACTAATTCACATTTAGACTTGGATTTTTTAAAATGCCATTGATGCCAGAGACATATTAGTATCAGTAAACATGTCTATCACTTTAATCATATCAATAATCTTACACTATGTTTAGGGTTGAAAGAAAGCACATGTATCAAAATGGGAATTTGGCATTTATCCAAATATATAGAACTTTTTTAAAAAAAGCAAAACTCCCATGGCCACAAGCAACCATTCACTAATTAAACAACAAAGGGGTGTCTTGGGCTTTTGTGGAGGACAATAAAGAAAAAATGCAGACAGGTAAATACCAAATATTAAGTTTCTACCTGTGTTGTGGTTAATGTGCAACTGTTAAATATTTTCATAGCATTTATAGTTTTAACATTGAAGCTCTCCTGGATAATGTGCTGAGTTTCTTAAAAATATCTTGCACAAAAATCTTACACATCTGATATACACTTGTAGCTAACAGAAGATGGGTAAGTGTATTTGTATACTTGTAAACACACAGAAAAAACATTAGACTAACCTTATATACCATTGTTTTCTCCCAAAGAAGTATACACAGAAGCAAACGAAACTTTAATACTTTTTTAATATACTCATTACCACAGTAAGAAATGTTTTTATTAAATTAATAACCTGAAATATTGGGGCTGGAGAGATGGCTCAGCAGTTAAGAGCACTGGCTGCTCTTGCAGAGGACTTGGGTTCGATTCTCAGCACCTGTATGGTGGCTCACAACTGTCAATAAGTCCAGTTCCAGGGAAATCTGATGCCCTCTGCTGACCTCTGCGGGCATTGCATGACACTGGGTGCACTTACACACATGCAGGCAATACACTTGCATATGTAAAATTAAAATAGTATTTTTTTAAAAAACCAAAATATTTACATAAAGTCTTTATGAGGAGTGGGCAAAGAGTAAAAGAGAATCCACAGTACATTTCTAAGCTTTCTTTTTGTTTGGAGGCTTGTGGAATCCTTGCCAAGCTATCATTCTTTTCAGCTCTTCTTCCCTGCCCAACATGCGCGAGGACAGTGCTGATGAACGGCCGGGCTGAAGCAGTGATGTCACGCACACCAACCTGGTGAACCAGGGATATCACCAGAAGATGACAACAGACTGCTTATTTTGGGCCATCTTCTGAATTCCAAATTAGATGCATTTCCCTAACTTTAGTGGAACTGTGTGAGTCTAAGAGTGTGGGAGCCAATCAAGGACCGTGTTGTCTCACCTCATTTCACTGTCTCAGAACATCAGCCACTCGCTGGCCCGAAGACAGAGGCTTTTGCCAGCCACACTCTCTTTAAATAGAGATATACACTTAAACAAAGCTTACTTGTTCTAGAGAAAGGTTTTCTTTGCTAACACTCAGATTGTGTCCTTGAAGAAGCAATGGAGTCCCTGCCCTCAGCAGTTCACTGACACACCAAGATGGGTTCAACTTGTAGCTAGTTTTTGTTCAAAAGGTTAAATGAAAAGTTTTTTCCTCTCTGTTTTATTTCCAGCATTTACCGAAAAGGTCAAAGCACATTGAAGATATTTCCAAATATCGCTGTCAGCTATCTCTTTGGCAGATAGAACTAACCATGCATGAAAGGGGGTATTTATTCAAGCAAGCAAAAGTTTCATGACAATGTTTCTCTTACTCTCCATAAACAGCTCTGCTTCCGGACATGGGAAGAGACAGGCCTGGCTATAAGAGACAGCAGAAGGAGTTCTGGAGCTGATGGACAAGATAAGTTTTAAACTTCATTAGAAATGGCTTAGGAAGTTCTCCAAATATTAACTCATTATTGCAGGTACTTTTTCTTCTCTCAGAAATGGTAGGTACAACCTGAAATATAGTTAAGCAGCTGCCCTCATTCTACTTGTGTTATTGTTAATTATGTGTTTCATGACAACCTAGGAAAATTGTTTAGAGAGAAGAAAATTAGCAACCTGTCAATACATGTAGTTAATTAACACTATCATATAGAAAATAATGTAAATATATAAACAAAGAACACACTCACTCAAAAATAGCCTGCAGTGGAAAACAATGAAGTATTCATTTTAAAAAAGGAAAAATGACTCAATGTAATTGGATTTATATTTTAGTTAAAGGGAGTTGTGACTTGAGCTAATGGAACTAATTTTACTTTCATGATTAGTGAAAGCTGATTACAGTTGATTAAGTACATAAACTGTTGCCATGATTATTGTCTTAAGAAAATGTATAATTCATTTTTGTGCAACTGCGAGTCCCTGTATCAATGATGTCAAATAAACCTCCTGCCTTCCTACAATGCTTAAACTGGAATAAGATTAAACCTTCTCAGGTTATAGAAGGATTAAGTCTTGCATTTTTAAACTTGAAAAATGCATGTGTAACCAACACATCTAGCAACAAGTCTTACATCAGTTATATATTCTAGGGGAAATTCAGTCATTAAATGAAAGAGAACACTCAGATAATGTTTCTATTCTTAGTTCATACAAATTAAAAGGATGGAAGTCATATTATGATAAAGATTATAAATAGGATATGATGCTAACAAGCAGAAAGGAATTAGCAAAACGCTTCTTAGAGAAAACAGCCAAATAATAGTGTCACCAGTCCCAATGCATTCATCTGAAATCCTGGTACCATAAAATTAATATCACATTGACACTAATTTATTTATGTGAAAGTGTCTCCTTTGGCATTATAGAGTATGAAAAAGTATGAGCCTGCAAGGAATAAAGAATTTCTGGCAAAATCAAATATCAAGATCCTTTGTAACTAGGATACCATCATCTCATCCCATATGCCATAAAAGAGATTGTACTTGGAAACACGGGTGGGATACACAATGTCTGGAGGATACAATTAATGATCTAGCTTCCCCTTTATTTACAAGATTTGTCACTACATGCATAGAGAATTTTTATGGAGGTTTCTAGTCAGAGGTGTTCTTTGTTACTACTGTTGATAGTAAATCACAATCTTTATTAGGGGTAGGGAGCATAAGGCTTTCTTTCAGACAGATACAGATAGCCATATACATATTTAATGTATCTATACACTCTTGTACACACAGACATATTTCTATATATGTGCATACAGATTCAGTCCATTGTCATTGAAAACAAGTTAACCTCCTGAGTTCTAAATGAAAAATAGAGGTCTGCTAATTAATACAAAGATATAAAGGGCTGGCTTTAAGCAAAATGCACACACACACACACACACACACACACACACAGAAGCTCACATATAGGGTTGGTGACATGGCTCAGTAGTTAATTGGCTCCCTCTTCTGAGAGCCACAGGCATTGCATGACACAGGTGCACTTACACACATGCAGGCAATACACTTATACACTTAAAAATGAAAAATAAAACAAAAATCCACATATATTTACATTGTGTGTATATGTGTATGTATGTATATATATACATAGATACATATATATATACATAAACATGTACTGTGCTGAGGGCTTCATGACAATAAACTGGAAGACTCTTATTACAAGAATATAATATACATTTTTAGAATGGTCCATAGCTAACACATAAAAATCCAAGAATGAAAGAAAAATGAATAGAATAACTAGGCCTTATTTCCTGTTTAGTTCTTTCCCCTTCAATATTGTATATGTGTCTCTGTGCCAAATATCATCAGTTTCCAGTCTGGAACATGATTGAGGTGAGACTACTTTCACATTGGTCTTCTTTAGCTTGATTTTCTGTCATGGAATGTATAGTTATAGCAAAACATTTAATCATTTCCCCTTGATCATTCCACGATAGTGCTCAAAATCAATGTTTAAGTACAACTTAACTTCTCCCCGTGGAAATGCATAAGCAAAAGTAAAGACAGTTATTCTTGTTTTGTTTGCTTGGTGGTTTGGTTGGGTTTGGGGGAGGTTGATTTTGTTTTACTTTTTGTGACACAGTGTCTCAAACTGGTAATTCTCTGGTCGCACTACCCTAAGTGCTGAGATCACAGACATGTACCACCATACACAGTTTTGTTGTTGCTATTGTTTTGTGTTGTTTTGTTTTTGGTATTATTTTCAAGAAAATCTCTAGTTAATAAATCACAATCAAGAAGCAGCAGCACCTTACTACGACTGGCTCATTTGTTATTATTGAGATGCTGTCTCAATCTTATGGAACAGGTTTTATATCAGGACAGAACCTGTTATGAATTCAGCGTCACTCTATGTGATACTACAGCAAACCAGGAGACTGTGTTGAGTTTTATTTGCTTAGGAGAAACAATTCAGATATTAGAATCCAATCAGCTACCAGCCTGGATACCTTGGCCTTCCACTGCAGCTGATTATCAGAATATATTCTCTTATGACTCTTAGTGTCACAGGACAGCCACTTTCACTTATTTGAAGCTGTGCTTTTGCGGTTGGGCAATGATGACTGGACTCTGAGTATGTAGACAATTTAGATGCTAATGAACCAGGCACTGTCTTCCATGGCAGACCACTCTACAACCCAGGGAGAAATGAAAAGATACAACTTTCCCATGGTGCTATAGCATAACGCATTATAAACAGATCTGAAAGGAAGAGGACAGTGTAAACTTTAAAGGATCAAACATGCTTCAGAGATAGTTCAGTTGAAATTATTTAAGAAGAGCTACAATGTTTCAGATAATGCAGGCTCTTATGGTTTCACTGAAAACCCAATTCTGAGCTCCTCTAATGAAAATGAAAGACACACACCAATACTCCAAGCAAAAGACGGAGAAGAGGGAGCAAGACACACGAGGGTAGTATGGCATGCAGATCTCAGCTGTGCAGGAAAATGACTCCTAGAATTTCAGGTCAAGGAATACAGGGCTCTATCTATTGTCACCAAGCATTAAAGTGAATATTAAAGTGAGTCTTAAAGTTATAAAAGTAATGTATCTTGTAAGAATAAAAAGTAAGGTAGAGGAAAAAGTATTCCACATCCTTACTAAGTTCTATCCCCACAACTAATACAGAGTTAAATGCTGAAAAGAAAGGAGTCCCATTTATAATGCTCCAGCTCCTGCTCCAGCCACCTCCTGCCACTTCCTGCCACCTCCTGTCACCATGCCTCCCTGCCATGAACTGTAATTCCCCTAGAACCGTAAGCTCAAATAAACTCTTCCCTCTCTAAGTTGCTTTGGTCAGTGTTTCTATCACAGCAACAGAAAAGTAACTCATAGCACTGGATAGGAAAGATCTTACAGAGTGGCCAGTAACAGTAGAATTCAATGACAAAGCTTAGAAAAGCTCATTGATTTTCCATGTCTCTAATAGGAAGGAATGATTTAACTAGAACTAGAAGTCAGATGTGTTTCCCATAATGCACTGAATAAATGTGATTAATATCCACTCATACTATGGAATTGACTTAAACAATACAAAAGCCTAGAACTCAGCTTTGGAAAAAGCCACTGCAACTTAGATATAAAATCAGGAAGGTTTGAAAAAAACATGAATAAGGCTGTAATTAGAAGGACAAACTTAGAATTTTACTTGCAACTTTTGTTTATTATGCAAACAGACTAGGTGCATCTTTTGAGGCCTGGGGAGATGGCTTTGATGGTGAATGATGGTAAAAGTGCTTGATGCCATATAATGCAACCCTAGTGACCTGGGTTTGATCCCCAGAATTCACATAAAGGTGATAGGAGAGAACAGACTTGCATCCATTTAAAATCATTACCATGTGTTATATGAGTTTGTCCAAATATACAGATATTCACTCATTATGATTCTAAAACATGGAATTTATGACACATAATTATAATTTATTTTCTTTTAAACTGAACTTATTTTCAGAAAAAAAGTAATACATCAATTTTCATCAGAGAAGTTTTCTTATGCAGCAGATAGTGATTAACACAGAAACCCACAATTGGTGAATGTACAAAGAACAAGCGTCCACAGTGCTTATCCCTGAATAGGACACCTATTTCACACCTCTGTCTCTCAAGGCTCAGGGATCATAGAGGAAGAGGACATAGAAAGACTGTAAGAGCCAGAGGGGATGGATGACTACAAGGAAACAGTTGCAGACAGCTGATCAGTTGCTCATATGAACTCACAGTAATGGTGACAGCATGCACAAGCCCTATGAAGGTTCAAACAGACAAAATCTCAGCATTAGATATTGGAAAGTGGGTAAGAAATACCAACACAGCCTAAGGAATTTGGGGCAATTGATAGCTGCTGGGAAGGAGAAAGACTGTGTTACATGAATGGGAATCTTGGCCCAGTGATTGAACCACGTCGAATGACATTTGGTGACACAAATTAGACTCTATAGATCATATTCTCTATATATAAGAGGTACATTAAATTGGGCAGGGGGAACTGAAGGGAGCTGTGGATAGAGGAGGGGATTTAAATACCATCAAAGTATTTTATGAAAAACACAAAACTAATAAGTATTCTAAATCAAAAAAAGACAAGAAAGAAAAAATAATACAATTTGTAGAAGTAATGACATACAATGAGAGAAAACAAAAATACTTCATAAAATAACGTCAAAAGTAATGTCAGGAAATGAGAATACAGATACAAATAATACAAAAATCAAAGATAAATGAAATAACAAAATACAGATTCTTTTCAGGATGGACCAGAAGCCTATTTGTAGTCTATTTAACTATTAAATCATTTGTGAATATACTTTCCTGTGTCTTAGAAATAAAAATTTAAGAATATAGTTATTCCTATATTAATATCATATAGGAATATTCCCAAGGAGTGTCTGTAATAAAGTGATGTAATGGGTAATTTCCTTGGAAATACCTTAAGAAAAGGTACAATGATAAATTTCATATCACACATCACACATCACCAGAAAGCAAAGCTATTACTCCAAATTATCACTTTTTGAAAGCTGCTCAAAGGATAGGCATTGTTGACTCTTTGACTGTCCTCCATAATTAGCAATAGATTTTATACTTATGTTTCTATAGGGTGTATTTGTGAGGGGAAGAATTACAGCTTTATGAGATAAAATAAACATTTTCCTTGCTACATGTTATACATGAAGGGATGTGAGTTTTGTAGCTGTTAGAATAAGGGGAAAGGCAGTAAGGACCTCTCATTATCGTTGATGCAGAGGCTCCTGGGACCAGAAGGGGTAGAAATGATACAACAAATGTTCTGGAGTCTTTAAATAAGAGATAGGCCACAAAAAGAAGAGCAGCCAGGCAGAGTTTAATTTGTTACCATGATTTAACTGATTTCAAATATTTGAAAGCTCCATGTTGATGTTAGGGAGTCAGATTATAATTTGCTTTTAATATTTTCATAGAACTATTTTTTAGAATTTGAGAGAGGAGAGAATATATAAACAAGGCAGAATGGGGAGACATTTCTTCTCAGAAAGAGAATGAAAGAGATTGAAAACTCTCAAGTGTGGCAATGTCCTCTTAATTCTGGGATGAAATGTTCAACATTATTCGTATCATTATTCAGCATTTATCCACCTAATAAACAATGATTTCTGTAGGATGAACGAATTCTTGTTGAATAAGTGTTATTCAAACTCGTCTAAATTACATATGATGCACATTCAATGTAACTGCAGACATTCCTGCACATTATTTGATATTGTGCATTATGTTCAAAAATGGTTTTCATTTCACTGAATTACTTAGGGTTTAATATTATAATCATACAAACCAGGGAAATTTAGAATTTCTATAGGTTTTAAAAATATTAAAAGCTTAGCATGTTCAATTAAAACAATAACTTTATGAAAAAAGAAAAAACCTCTCCATAGAATTAAAAACTGTTCAGAAGTTCCTATGTATTATTTCTGACACTTTATGCTCAGCATTTATACACATGTTCTACAGGCATATACATTAATACATTAAATACATGTATTATTTTATAACCCATGTTATTTTATGTTGTGTATATATTCTATAGCACTTAAGGTTTTTCACTTAGTCGTATAGCCTTGACATCTTTCATGCCTAAATATGTTTCTCTCATTTTAATGTATAGATATAACACACTTTAACCCTTTCTCTAATCTTCTGTGATTATAAGTAAAAACACTACACATATGAGTTGTACAAATGTGTAAATATTTTATATGGTAAGTTGTTTCTAAAAAAGTCAAATTTCTAGAAAAGAAGCATATTTACAATTTTTAATAAAAAATTGGTACCCAAAATGTTTCTAATAGTAATAAAAATGTTACTCTCCTCAAATTCCATTTCCATCACCATCATTGGATCACACCAATTTTTAAGATATCTACTAATTCTAGCAGTAAATAAAATATCATCACATTTTCTTGATTACATTAACTGAAGCATATGCCATATGTCTATTGACCTTTGAGTTTCTACTTATATGAATTGTGATTGTATATTCATTATCTGTGTTTATATTAAGTCTAGTGACTTATCAGAATTCTGTGTGCATTAATCATATACTTACATGTTGATATATTTACCCAGCAATAATATGTATGCACACATTTTAACTGTCAGTCTGTAGAACATGAAATGTCTTTTTTCCCTCACGGGATTCACTGTGTATTTTGATGGTGGCAGTTTTTATAAAGCAGATGAAAAATGAGCACCAAAGATACAGGGGCTCTAAGTGAGTTCTCTATGGTCACAGATGGAGACTCCAGTGACTTGGAGGTGACTTCCAGAGGCTGTAGTCCCTCAAACTATAGTAACAAAGCAGCCATATTATATTTTGGTAGAATTTACCTTAGGGTTCTTGCATACATTATATGTATATAAACATACCTGCATATATACTTTTAAAAATCATTTTACCCTTCTTCCTAAAAGACTAGTTTTACAAGTTATTTTAGCTTCAAATGATGTGAAATTGAGCTGAAAATCAACTATGATCAAAATCAACTCAGTAAGTCTGATGCTGTGAAACTCGAGGAGATTTAGAGCTTTAATTCATATCTAAACCCTTCAGCCCCATGGAAGGGCTTCCTTCTCACCTCACATTCAGGAGAAGACATGGGAAATATATTTCTTACTCATTCATTCAGTATTATGCATTGGTCAGTGACCTAGGACATGCCTGAATTTCAGGGCCAATGATTGCACTGTTTACGCTGCATTAAATCTAGTCCTCCTCTTTCTATACCTTCTCCTCAAAAGTAAACAATGATAAGTTATCATGTACATTTTTTTATCTGTCACTCTAACACATGATGGTTTAACTATAAAGTGTGTATTACAATAATACCCTATCTACAAAATGCAACCTTTTATGAAAACGTCATCTACTGAATTCACAATTTAAAAACTACAACTATTCAGAGCAGATGCTAAGTGTTTTACACTCTGTTCCTTGCAAATAACTTAAACTAAATGTTTATCGTAACTGTGAAACACCAAACAGTCCCTCATGACAATTCCACAATTTAAAATCATTCAGACAGATGGAATCATAAAGATCAGTCTATTAGAAATTAGCGCGAAAACAAAACATCCACATATGGATTTTAAATGAAAACTGAGGAGAATCAAGGCATCTTTTCTCCTTTACCTCAGTATTGCAGGAGCCCCTAATAAAATTTCACCAATTTTCAACAACAATGAATTCTTTTCTTACTTAGATTGCTGTACAAACCCTTGAGATGGGACACCAGATAATTTTTATTTACATAATTTTGAGGCATAAATCCCCTCCAAAATATCATTTTTGTGAAATTTTAATGAACAACCTCCTAAGACTGTAGTATTATTAGATTTTATAAAACTACTTTTTCTCACATATCATCTCAAATAGCTTCCAAGAAAATACATAAAAGCTATCAATGTGTGTTATACATGTATTGCTATTGGTATATTACAAATATTGCTATTTGACTACAGTAACTATAGTTAATATCACTAGAGACTTTGATCTTCCTGTAAAGAAATCCTCGTCAATATTGCAAGCACATATAGTGAACATTTAATTTCCAACCTAATCCTTGGTGTTCAGTACGATTAGTCCTAATTCTAGGTAAAGCCAAGAACGTCAGTACATGACAATGCTGGAACAAAATTTCTAACACTCAGGCGCTTCCCTCACCAGGCTTGGGATGGGATGTGTACATCAACTTTTGTTGAATGCTTAGTTACTCATTAACTCGATATTTGCTGAATATATGCCATTTGCAAAGACCTCCTCTTAGGCTCTGAAAATTCAAAGCTCAATTAGTTGAGATGTATGTTCTCCCAAGGGTTTAGACTTTCAGAAATAAGACAAGCATGGTTAAAAACACCAGGGCTCTGTTCTCACAGGAAAGGATGAGGCAGCTGACAGTGGATACAGAGCAGGAAGGAAATGCTTCCCAAGGGCTGAGAATTTAACAGGTTCACTGGATTAAACCCTTCCAGCTCAGAGACAAAGCCTAGCAGGTACTCAGTAGCATTGCCTAGGTAAATGAACAAAGGCTTAACTTCCCCCTTGGAGAAAGGAAGGAACAACTTCCTTTTTTGAAAGCCATAATAAGATATGCCATACAAATGGGACTAAACAGCTGAGCTAAGGCACAAAGGTATTCATTCATGTTTTATTCAAAATCCCTTCAAAAGCACTTGTCCAAAGAGGATGCAAGAAGAGCGTGAGCTTCCGCAGTTAAGAAGGACATACTTAGGACCTCTGAGGTTAGGAGGCAGGCAGTGGAGAAGGTGCTTAGCAAAGTATTCTTTGATCATGTACCAAGTTCTTAACAAATGCTTGATGAACAAATCAACTGAATGACTTTTCTCGTGATACAGAAATAAATGCTGCAGCATGGAGACTTTGGTAGGTAATTCACTGTCCATTCTCATTTACAAGCACTAAACAGTGTCAAAACTAGTATAGCAATTACTTTGTTCATTAATACAGCAAACAATGATTTAATCTATACAAAAGGCATCATGGAGGCATAATGGGATAGTAATAATGCTAAAAGTGAATCAGCAATGATGTATTAAGGGCATTTAATCTTATTTAAAGGCCTTACATAACTTTTTTTTTTTTTTTTGGTCTTTTTGAAACAGGGTCACCCTATGGCCCCAGCTGGCCTGGAACTCCCTAGGGAGGCCCGGCTGGCTTTGAAACATCCCCGAAGGGTTCCTTCTATGCTTAAGGCTTTTTTTTTTTTTTTTTTTTGGAATTCACAGGTCATTAGAGATATAATGAACAAATATCAATATTTCCATGAAATTAAAACCTAAGCTTTTGGTTAGGAGGCATAATCAGTTTATAGATAAGGAAGAAACAAATCTAAAATTGTAAAACACATTGTAGTACTACCTTATTAGAGTCAATTTCCTAATTCTCCTGGCTTGGTTGAGTTGGGCTTTTAAAATTACCTGAGAGAAGGGATGCCCAAAGGTCACCTAATTTTCTACACTCTACAGGTAGCAATGCCAAAAGTAATCATTTTCTATGATTACTATATCCAACCATTAATTTTCCTCTCTCCATCTGCTAGTTTCTTGCTGTCTGATTTATTCCATCAGACTTCAAGCATATAGAGACAATTTCTAAAATGGAGGGTACATCAGCCAGCCAACTCGATGGGGATAGAACAGAATGAAACAGGACAGGGCAGGATTAGATGGCTAGAAAATAACATGCCATAGCACTTCATAGTATAGTATGGTAAGGAAAGACAAGCTTAGGCCAGGGAGGGTAGGCAGGAATAGACTAGAAAATAAAGAACATTTCATTTAGCATGGGTATTTTACAATGACTACTTGCCCCAAGTATATGTAAGTATGCAAATACTCAGAATTTGTGATTATTTTTATTGTATTTTACAGTAGGTTGTATCTACAGTTTGAGAAACGTGTAAGAGAACAAGTTAAACTTCTAAATTCAGATTGCATCAATTTCAAAGCTCAAACTGGTTTTGTGTACTTTGGCAAACTAATCTCTTGGAATTCTCAATAATATTCCACCTTATAAAACTCATAAATTTCAAATTTTAAATTAACTAATGTGTGAAATGCCTATAAGAGTTCCTGAAACCCAAGCAATATTTAAAAGTAATTAATATTATATTTATAAGTATAGTCCCTTAGTAAATGCTAACTAAATGTAACTAAAATGAATTGTTTTCACATTTTAATTAAATGCTGAAAAAATAAAGAGCTCAGTCTATTGAGAAGATTTTATATTCTTCATCAGCCATTTGGCTCAGTTGTAAGCTTATCCAAACAACGTAAGAATGTCATGATTGAGATCAAATAAAATTTGAATATCTTCCTCTCCCTAAACCTTACTCATTTAAAAATATATTGTTTATTATTTTTATTTTATGTGTATCAGTATTTTGTCTGCATGCATGTAAGTGCACCTGTGTTGTGCAATGCCTAGGAGGTGGTGTCATATCCCCTGGAACTGGAGTTACATACAGCTGTTAGCTGTCATATGGGTGCTAAGAATTGAGCTTGGGTCCTCTGCAAGAGCAGTTTCTGCTTTTAACCACTGTGCCATCTCTCTAGCCCTGAAACTTTAGTCTTTGCATTCATTCTTGCCTGACTTGCAACAACATGGTAATGTTATATCAAAGGCATGCAATTTATAACTTCTTTTACTTATATTTCCAGCATTACAGGGTAAAAAGACAAGTTTAAAATTCCTATCCAGACACACTGTCAAACTTTTACTGGCCATCTGTAATTAAAGACATTAAGTAAAGCCCCAGTATGTGGTGAAAAGTAATTTTACTACACAAAGAAATAGATACATGGGACTATATTCATATTTAACAAGACATAAGGTACCTCATTCTTGAGAAGCCAAATGCTAAAGGGAAGAGCACAAGAAAAAAATTCAGATGAATTCTTCTTATTCATTTCTTATTTACTGAAATTTGATGCAGACAATGCAAAGTATTTCCTAAATCTCTACTTCATAATACATATTGCAACAGAGCTACAGATATGGCAGGTCCAAAATAACATCTCTACCTCTGTGAAGTTCATCTCCTGATGAGGGGACACGGAGCAACAACTAAACACGCCTTAATGGTTGTTAGTAAGTACTAAGGAGAAAGCAGGTGGAACTGAAGAAAGTGTAGGGAGGACACTGTTCTATGGAATACAAGGTGGTTAGAGAAAATCTTTCTGAGAAAGTGGTAACTCAGTATATATTTGACAGTGGGTGGCAGAGAGTCACACAGGCTTCTGGGAGGGAACTTGTGAGGTACTCTGCAGAGCTCCAGTGCTAAGCTGGGGGCATGTGTGGCATCCCACAAGTGTGGCGTATGAATTAGGGTTCAGGAACATGAAGGAATCCATGTTGGATCTAGAGGTATTTTTACTCTTACACTGAGGAAGATCAGAAACCCCTAGAGGGTTAAATACAGGTCAGACATGATCTAACTTTTTAGAGCTCAATCAGCCTGCTGGGTTTAGAATAAACCAGGACTTCCATTACACCACATTCTTACCAATCCTTGTGTTTCATTTTTGATGGTAGCTATCCTAGCATGTGTGAATACACTACCCCTTTGTGATCTGGGGTTGCATTTCCTTGCCGATTTATTGAGTATCTTATCACAAGCCTCTTGATCTTTAGTATGTGCATGTCTCCTTTCTAGAAGCTCATTTGAAAGTTATTTTTGTTTTGTTTTACTCTAGAGTTGTAAAAGTGCCTTGTATATTTTAGAAGTTAACCGCTTATCTATCAGATAGGGCTTACAAGCATGTCCTTTCATTCTGTAGGCTATAGGTTAACCTTGCCTCCTTTGCTGTGCGGAAAGTTTCAGGTGGTTGGACACTGTTGCTAGGAATGACAAATGCCTTAATATCTAGCTACAAAGTACAGTTTCTCCAAGGGAAAAAAATCAGAGAATCCAGGAATACCCCCTAAGGGTATTTAACCAAAGGAATTGAAAATATAAATGCCACTGACTTGTGGGTGGATTTGAAAATGCAGTTATCTACATGCAATGGCGTATTCCTTGGTCAGAGAAAATAAGGAAATCCTGCAGGAGGTAACAGCATGGATAACCTTGGGGATATTACACTAAGTAAAATAAAAAGTCACAGTAAAAACAAATGCTCCGTGATTTCACTTACATGGGGCATCTAAAATAATGAAACTCATACAAGCAAAAGGCAGAATAGTGGTTCCTATGTCCAGGGAGGAGGGAAGGATGGGAAACTTGTAATAAAATTTAGTCATGCAAAATGAATAATTTCTAGTGATCTTCTGTATAACACTTTGTCCATGAACAATAATATTCTATTTCACATTTAAAAATCTGTTAGGTGGACAGATACCATATTAGTATTCTTACCACAACAAAAGAAAGTATTGAAGGAAGGAAAGGAGAGAGGAAGGAAGAGAGGGAGGGAAGGAAAAAGGGAGGGAGGGAGCAATGACCAGGGTGGGATGGTTCAAAGGGAGAAATTTAGGGGAAAATACTGAGATTAATTAGATTCTTTCAATAATCCAAGTGTCATGGCTGGGGCCAAGGTCAGCAGGACGATGGCAGAGGCGGAGCAGGCAGGACAGGTGGTAGATATATTGTGGAATGGGAGAAGAAAGAAGAGTCAAGGAAGCCTATTCAAATGAACAAATACGAAATGTGAAATTCCAAAATGAGAGTGAAGTCGTCTAGAAGAAAACAAATAAATAAAACAAGAATGCAAGAAGGCCTAGCATGTAAAGAACTGTGAGTATATCTTATACTAAGAATGACTAAGCAGTTGCAGGAAAAGCTGAGCCAGGGGCTTCCATGAATGAAATGAGGCCCTAGGCATGAGGAAGCGCCTATACTTCTTTAAGGGTTTAACTTACACCACGAATTCTGAAGTAGGAAAGACTAAGCCCTAAATTTGAAAGAATAAATGATCCATTAGAGGCATAGCATATTAAGATGGTGTCCTGACTGCAACAATTGGTTGTTACTAAACAGCCAGTTAATACCAGCTAGGCAATGAAAGTAATTGTACTCAGGATCAAAGAGTTGAGCTCCTACAGAGAAACAAGTGTATATGTCGCCAATATTTCATCACTGAGAGGTACTTGCCTTCTTTCCTAATATGAAAGCTATAAAAGGGGGAAAACAGTCCCTGAAAGTGCTATTGTTAAGACCAAAAACTAATTAGTCATTGCTTCCCAAAGTGTTATGTGAAATGTCTCCAGAAATAATGGTCTGCTTTCTCGGATTTTATAGGTTTGCTGAGTCTAGTGTTCTCTGGAATTTCCTGTTTCCCTTGCTAGGGAAGATTGGGTAAACTTTACAAGTCATCTTGAATAACACAAACCTTTCCATAAAGGCAATTACTTGTGGATTCATGAAGTATAGACTAAACTTGAAAGGAGGATGAGAGTGATAAATAAAAGCAATCCCAAGATGGTGTACACAGAGCTGACTAAACTTAAGCTTATCTTATGCCTGACATAGTCATTTTCTACCTTGAAGATGCTGAGTGAAATCTCACACTTCTGGCAGTGTGTTCCTATAAGATAAACGAGAAGACAGATCACATTCTAATATGATAGATTACCGAATGTTTGTGAATCATTGATGTCAATTCAATTGTAAATTATGTAGCAACGCCTGGATAGAAGTTGCTTATTGATATTGACAGCCATTGTCATGGAGTGTATAATACTCTGATTCTCAGCTTCTCACTAAGATTTTAAAAATAGATTAGCATCCATCTAAATGTTACCACTTATGAGGAACCTCATTTGGCAAATTGGTTTTTAGAGGGAGAAAAAGAATGACAAGTGACTTCTGCACAGTAGTTGACCAGAAATTTCTGGGAACAAAAGGCAATTAATATACAACAAGAAGTCTTCCATTCTAAGGCATTTGATGTACGCCAATCATCGAACTGGAATTATTATACATGATTTAGTTGCATGTGGTTGATAACTAGGCCTGATTTTTTCAGAAGAATCATGAGATCAAAATTGAATTCAAATAATGAGCTTGCATTTCTGCAACTGTGCATCCGACATCTTTGTGCTAATACAGGGATGAGTCTGCTCGTCATTGAGAACACCTCCATCAGGTTCACAGCTTAAACATTTTTCTTTCAGTTGTGGCTCCTAGCTCTGTAGAAGTCGGGTTTGGTTTGCATTCATCACATGGGATATAATTATTCTAGTACAAACAGAACTGTGATAAGGCTTATGATGAGCTCACCTATCACAAAGACTGCAAAGATGGTGTTACAAGACTTGCATTCTATTCCAGAAATAGCACAACCTTGACAGAACTTGCCGAGCAGAAATTTTCTCTCAATGTTTTCTATAAATGTAATGTACAATGAGTTTTTCAATGTTAACTTTCCAGAAACACTACCCACATGGCACTCTCTGCTTCCTGCCAAAGCACTGATAATTTAGCATTAACTGGGGAAGGCAGATCCTCCTCTGGAGTCACTATTTAAATGTTAAAATGTGTCAGAGACTTCATCCATGCCAATATCTGAAAACCTGAAATTCAATTTAGTTGACAAACTTAATCAGAGGAAATTCAGAAAGCAGCTCTTTCCTAACACATCAGCTGCCCACTTGGGTATGAATGGGGAAATGTGTCAAGCCACCTCAACTCTGAATTTTTGTCTCTCATGGTGACACAAGTACTTGCTGAATAATCTTAGCTCTCACCTGACTTTCAAAATAGAGTCACTGTAGTACATCTATTACAACTATTTCTCTATTTATTTGACTAGGAACGTCTATAATGATATTAGCAAGGATTTTACAGTTTAAAATTCTAATCTTTCTGGGCACAATCCTGCAGACTGTGTATAAATTTCTGCACAAATAATTTCAGTTAAATCCAACTTTATGAAGGCTATTTTATGATTAAAAAAAGAACTGGACTGGACTCCTATACCTAGATATTAACATTCAAGATAAAAATATAAGGATATAATTCCTTAGGTAATGCAGAAATATCTTTGCTACAAAGCAATTACTAAAAATTAATTTGAATATAAGACAATAAATAGAACCTTTTGAATCAGAATAATCATAAAATGTATTGTCATTGCCTCATTTAATTATTAAAGGCTAGTGGAAAGAAAAATAACTCATAAGATTTTTGAGGGCTTTATCACAAATACGACATAACCAAAAATCTAGGAAAATGAAATAAAAATGCTTTATGCATTCCATCTCTGAGGAATTTTGTGATTATGACAAAGCAAGAAAACGAACTTTGAAAAGTGAAATTGCAATATAAACAAGGTGTATCAGCCTCGAGTATTTATTTCGACCTTTGATACTTTTTTCTACTTTGTCCTCCAAGTAATTTTGCAAGAGGAGATAATTTACTTTTGCTATTTTAAGACATGACTGCAGTGATAAAATTTAAACTTGAGAAATCTTACATTTCCCAAAATGTCATAAAAGTCTTGTACAAGAAATGTAATGCTGGGCGTAGTGGTACATGTCTTTAATCCTAGCACTCGGGAGGCAGAGATAAGTGAGTCTCTATGAAATCAAGGTCGACCTCATCTACATAGTGAGTTCCAGGCCAGCTGGGGCTACAGGAAGGCCCTGTCTCAAAAAGACCTTCCCCCCAAAGAAAAGAAAAGAAAAACAATGTAATAATTAGGAACTGGAAAGATGGCTCAGCAGTTAAGAGCACTGGTTGCTCTTGCAGAGGACCCGGATCTGGTTCCCAGAACCCACATGGCAGCTAACAACCATCTGTGACTCCAATTCCAGGGGGTCTGATGCTTCTTCTGGCTTCTTCATGCACTGCATGCGTGTGGTGCACTTACATACAAGCACTCATACACATAAAGTAAAAAATAGATAAATTCAATTATTAGACTGAAGAAATGCAAGGGAATGGAATCTTCTATGTTCCAGTGAGTGTCCCAGTCACTGATCTGATGTATCTAATTATCCATTTAATTATCATACCAACCTGATGAAAAAGCTATAATTATTGTCATTACATAAATGAGGAAAATGAGACCCAAAGAATTTAAATAAGTTATCCACATGCCCACAGTCAGGAAGAGGCTGGATTTTGCTTTGAACCAAATCCATCCATCTTTAGATTCTACTAACTATACTGTGCCAAAGAGGATATTTTTTAAAATAACTCAGTTGATTGTCAAGAAGATAGCAGTGAACATGTGGAAATGGTAGGACAGACCTGAGAACCAAAGGTTTTTATTATGAGATCAAAAGCTAAGGATGTGGATGATCATAACTCCAAATGAAGGAAGCACAAACTCGTATTTGCAGTTAAAAAATGGATAAAAAATCACATGATATTTACATGATGTATTCATATGTATTCATATTTTAAAAATTGAATTTTCTGATTCTGGTCAGTGATGTTATGAAAGGATTGTGCTCTAGTCGCCAAATGCACCAGGCAGTAACTCATCACTTGCCTGTAAATGTGCACAGATCCTACCAGCAAATGCGGCCCCCTCTCTCCCTGTGGACCCGACTGGCCTGTGACCTGCTCTTGCTCATATAAGCGGTGTGAGAACTCTTCTTTCTGAGTCCAGTCATTAGGCAGACAGCCTTCTAGTACTTTTTGCTTTCCCTCCTTTGGGATTCATCCCCTTGTAGGAAGAACTTCGCACAACAGAGGCTTGGTGGGCGAAAGGCCCTGGAGGACTAGTGGCCAGCTCTTAACTGCCATCATATTTTCAGTTAAAGCTGTGAAAGGAGAGGGAAACCATCCTGCCAGTCCAAAATGCAGAACTGTAAACAAATTATGCCTCTGTTTTAAGATGCTCCATTTTAGGATTGACATTTTAGAAACTTAGTGGAAATGAAATACTGATAAACTCATTTAAGCCAATGCTTTAAGGAGCTTAGAATATTTTGTAAATAAATTCCTCTTCCCATGTGATGTTTAATACTTAGAATTTCAACTTTCTTGATAGTGTCCAAGAACAAATAAATTAGAATTTTCCCAGAGTACAGAAAAATACATCTATGTAATAAGCAAAGTCGCAAAACTCCAGCTCCAAAATAAAATCAGGACTCATTGTAATTTGACTATACAAAAGGATACTAAGTGGTTAAAATTTAAATATTAATCAAAATAATCAATGTAAGGGTTGAGGGGATAGTTAGTCAGTAAAGAGGACCTAAGTTCAATCCTCAGAACCCACATTGAAACAAAGTCAGGCCCTGAGGAGGTAGAGAGAGGCAGATCTCTTGGTTTTCTTGGCCAGCCATCCTACTCCACATGTATCTGTACATATATGTACCTGCACATACACAAACACACATACGTATACACAAATAATCATGCATTTTAAAATAAAAACAAAAGATGTATGTTCTAAGTATATTGTAGCTCCAAGTAAGCAGACTGTGAAAACAAAAATGTGAAGTGTATCTCAACTACCAAAAGCAATCTACTCTAAAATGACTTCTGTGGAAAACTGATGTATTTGTAGCTATAAGTTCCACAGAATCACGTTCACATTACACATACGGAGCATATGAAAGGTATTAAGTTTAAAGTGTTAAGAACTAGTCCTTCCATCCTTAAGCTTTGGGCTGTGGAGAAGCAGGAAAATTATTAACAAAAATTAGGAAGTGAGTATGGAGAGGAGAAAAAACAATGTCACCCTAATCTATTCTAAGGTCAGTGGCAGTTGTGTGTGTGTGTGTGTTTGTGTGTAGAGTGTGTGTGTGCAGTGTGCTTATGTGTGTGAATGTGTGTGTGGTATGTGTCTGTGTGTGTAGTGTGTCTGTAGTGTGTTGTCTGTGAGTGTATGGTATATGTAGTGTGTCTTTGTATAGTGTGTATGTGCCATGTCTCTCTGCGTGTATAGTGTGTGTGTATTTCTTTCTTCCCTTCTTTTCAAGCTAATGACAGCTGAACTGTGACCTGCTGCTTCTCTCTCTCTCCAAGTCCAAACCCCACAGCGATTCCTTCCTTTCCCATGACCTACGGCCAGACTTCTGCTTTCTTTCCCCACAGGCCTGCTTTCCTCCTCCTTTGAAGATTCTGTTTTATGAAATCAGTGTCTCGTCCATGCCTGTTGGAGTGCTCTTTTGAGACCACTACTAGTAGCCCATTGACAAAAACGGGGAAGAGCAAAGAAATTCAGAATTTTCTGGTGTGGGCAAATACTTATTCATAATTTATCATTTCACAAAGCTTCTTTAGCCTCCCATCTCCCCTGCCAATGTTCTCTCCTGTTGATACTTCTTTGGTGACTTTTAGTTACCAATGTCTTTATTTTTCTTGTATTTTCTCCAAAAGATCACAGCCCCACATTCCCTTTCCTCTAGTGATACAGGATTGGGGGTCAGAGCTACAAGATGGGGAATTGAGACTAGGAAGCACTTACAGAGTCCTTTCTCACCATTTTATGGATCTTTAGGTGACCAATGACGGGAAAAAAGTGTTTAGTGTACGTGGAGAAAAAAGTGTTTCGTGTACGTCGGGGGAGGATAAACTAAACAAGATGTTAATTCACAGATGTGAGAATCTGGGAGAGTGGGTGGGGTCCAAAAGACACAGTGAGAAAATACAAGAATATGCAATAGGCTCTAACAATAGATTCCAAAGGAGCGCGACATGCTGTCAGTCACAGGAAAACTGGGCGAAGTCATTGAGATCAGGAGCCACAACCACCAAGATCCCTTCTGAGGTTGGACCAAGCTCAACTTCCACAAACAATAACAGCCAGCCAGGCTTTCAAGATTTAGTGTTGTCCTTACAAGAGACTGTTTTCACTCAGGGTCATCATTAATCTTGTGCATTCACTCTGAGTCTAATCACGTGGCGAGCTAAGGTTAAGAGTCTGTTCTTGGGGAGCTAACTGCTTACTTGTGAGGTAAGTGCACTCATCCATGACAGTCAGCTACCAAGAGGGCACAGAAAGAAACCATTTAGGAAAATATGTCCTGGAAGTTGCACTTTATAAACCTGTGAATCTGTCTTCCAGCTTTAAAGTTACCTCATTTGGGAAAGGGTCTCTGTTTAAGACATAAAAAGAAATTCTCTCTCTCTCTCCTCTCTCTCTCTTCTCTCTCTCTCTCTCCCTCTCTCTCTCTCCATACACACAAAAGAATATTTGATCATAAAGCAATATTTTCTTTAATGCAAGTTTTGTCAAGATAAAAGAGTTGGAGAAAAAAATTTTGATATGTACATGTTTCTTAAATCACAATATTCTAATTAAATACTTTGGTGAAATTATTCTAAACACAGAATAATATAATGAGAACACTAGAGAATGAGTCAGCTAAAGCAGCCTTCCTACAGCAGTCCCCTCACAACAGTTTTGGTGACATGCTTCACAGCACACATGGCCACATCCCGCCATAGCTCTGTCTCTCATTAGCTGTGCAGTCTCCCTGGAATCTCTTCCCACGGCAGCCATCTTGGACTATGCAATATAAAGCAGTCGTCAAGTACACTTGATTGTGTCTTCTGAACTGAGATGTTCTTGCTTGTTTTATTCACCTCTTATTTAACCCTGCCCCAACTAAAGCCTGAGTTCTTAAACAGCAGGAGGCCTCTTTTTCCTTTCACTCCCTGTCTCCATGATAACATAAATGTCTGGCAGAGATTAGGTATTTAATAACAATTTGTAGAGTCAGTGCAAAAAAAAAAAAAAAAACCCACATAAATAAATGAACACTTTCAGAAGAGCTTGCTTACCCTGAGGCATGGATTTTATGAGTTATTAGTATGAACAATCTTTATCAAGCAGAAACTGAACCATCGCCAATACAAGGCTGTAACTAAAACCATAAAAAAAGCAGGTACTCTGTTTATTGTTAGATTATGTCAAGACCTATACTTCAAATCCAGAAGGTTTTACTCAGATTTTACTCTCACAGATGAGGTGAGCATGCAAAACTTTGATATTGTTAACTCCAGCAATCACAAAAGGTAACATGAGAGGTCTGTGCTTTCTGCAAACAAAACAACTACAGGAAACACACCTATTCCTGGCCCTGAAATTCAGACTTCATGTCAACAGGCTAGAAAGATAAATCATCCCAGGGCAATCAGACCTGTGCTAGTCCCAAGTGCAGGAACACTGCATTTAAGGAGAGAATATTTGATCTTGCCTGGCCTTCCAAACAACTCTAGCCATTTATCTAATCTCAGCAGCTTATGAGTTTTGCTTATCTCATTGAGGGCTGTTTTTCTGTCCCAAGCACTTCTGTACAACAGCAGAACTTTTCGTTTTTAGTGAACTGGGCTATTTTTCCAATGCCTGTGCCCAAGGCAGTAATCTGCAGGTGCATGCACCAAGATTCATGGGCAGCCATCACTGGAGAGCAGCACCCTTCTCCAGCACAGGAAACAGGCCACAGGAGCTTTTCACAACAATGCTGTATGCCTGTAATTTTTAATGAACATACCTACCTACTGACATCTCCTTGCAGCTATTTTCACAAAGAAACCAGAACACTTTCAGTTTAAAAATGGAAATATTTTAGGAGATCTTAACAAAATAAAAGATTTATTAAAAAACAAAAATAGGTCACTTTTCTGATGGAATGTCTATTTCCTCTAGCTTCTAACTTCTAAACCTCATTTCAATGAGAGTATAATTTATCATTTTCTTTTTCCCCTAAAAGCTCAGAAGAACAACAGAAGTAAAATACGGTACACAGAATTGAGCCATTTGTCCACTGTAGATTCTGAATGCTGTCTGGAAAAGAACGATGCACAGTGTGGAAAACCCTGAAGTCTCTGTCCCCACCTGGAGGCATCCCCACAGCCTGCCTGACACAGACTTGAGGGTGACCTTCACTGTGACATCATGAATCCTTACTGAACTCTGGGAGATTAGTTTTTTTCACGATGGACAATGCACAGGACTGTAGTAAGTACTGAATACTATGCTTCTTAGAAAATGAGTAATTGACTCCTCATCATCTACCACATGATGTAGTAGCAGATTTTCTGGCATCCACCTTCATTTAATATTTTGTAATTGTGTTCCTTTAAAGATCATTTTGTTTTAATTCTGGAAAAACATAAAGTACTTATGAATACTTTATGGATTTCAAGTGTGGAATACTGGGCTAAATATCTAACCTCACACCTGGCACACTGCTTCCTGAGATCATAATGGAGTCATATCTTAGAACATGATGCTGATAGACTGCAGTGTCTTGCTCAGTTGTTTAAAGTGTATACTATTTCTCTATAAACTAGAACATCCAATGGAGGCTGACATTCAGGCAGTTCATTTTGTGATAGTTTTAAGAATATATGTTTTAAAGTATAAAAACATTGAAATATTGCCACTTAACAGAAAGCCATTGCTTAGCAACTGTTCTCACTTTTACTCAGCAGCCCCCATAAATCTCTCAGGCCCAATCCCCAGACTGCACTGCCATTACCCCTTGGCCCAGAAGCAATCAAAGCCAGGCAGTTAGCTATAGTGAAACACTTTTGGGTTTTCATAATGATATACCTGCTGACAGCTATTTTCACAAAGAAACCAGAAAACATTAAAACTAAAATATTTTAGAAGGTCTTAGCATAATAAAAGATTTAATTTTTTTTTAAATGTCATCATTTTGGTGGAACATCTATTTCCTCTGGATTTCAACTTTCTTCAAAAGTCTAAGAGGCTCTACACACTCTTTGTTTCATTTTCAACACAATGATGAAAAAGGAAACTTCCTCTCATTAGAACACGTTTATTTCAGCTTTGGCTATTCTTCACTTTGTTCTTGATGGCAGTTCCTCTTTCTCCCAGGTATTTCAATCAGTCTCTTAAAGGTTTGAGTCTACCATTTCAAAAGTTTCTTTATGAAACAGTAAATGCTGACATTGTAATAAACTGCCTCCATAACGTGGTCAATAAAGAACAATGCAACATAAACAGCAAGAGCCAAAATGTTGGATCTTGGGGACCATCCTTTAATTTATAATGTACAAA
Organism: Nannospalax galili; assembly: GCF_000622305.1. NCBI lineage: Eukaryota > Metazoa > Chordata > Mammalia > Rodentia > Spalacidae > Nannospalax > Nannospalax galili. Next base: position 2,433,262 of record NW_008329134.1, read on the forward strand.
TACAAATATCTCCATCTTAAGTACATATAATTCCTATATATAATTACTTATGTCACTGAATAATTTATGCTGGAAATAAAATATATAATGGAAGATATGCCATTATAGCTAAACTGTGCTGAGTTGATTACCTCACCTGAAGAGTAAATTGAGCTCTCTACAGCCAAAGCAAAAAAATTGGAAGATGAGAAGGAGAAGAAAAAGCTAGCAAAAAGCATTACAAAGTTATTATTTTCCTATGTTTTGTTTTCTAATAAACATATGTACTATAATGGTCAATGTTATCACAATATGATTATAAAATGCTGAAAATAAGCTATTTCCTTTAACTAAATAAAAGCAGCCTGAAAGATTTACTTAGTATGAATAGTTTTCAATTTTTCACTTAAATACACCTAGAAAGTAAAGATCAATTAACTATGTCTCATAAATGTCTGAGCACTTAATATCTTCATAACAGCATTCTGATTATAGCACTCAGTTTTAAAACATCATTTATTTACTTGAAATTTCTTCCCTCTAGCCTTCAAATTTCCTCTTGAGCTGAAGGTTCCCTGTGTGGTCTTAGAATGAAGTGAGTTTATTAGCCTTTCACTTAAGGCTCTCTTATCACAGTTACTATATAACATACAAGAAGGAATCTGAACTGTTGAGGCATGCTTAGTTTAGCAGAAGGGTGTGTGTAGAGCCCACACGGAGGTAATCACTGTTCACTGACAATCCATGTGCTCAGTTCCCTGAGTTGTGAATAGCATTAAAAACCAGCCCCTGTGCCTGAGATGGTATTTTACTCACCTAAATATCTAAAAATTCAAGACAGTGATGGGTCGGGGAGACTCTTTACCCTCCATTAGTATCTAACTGATCTAACTACATGTTTATTTCAAAACTTTTGCTGACCAAGAAAATTTTGTGAGATCAGTATTAAGATAGTTATATACTCTATAAACAAAGACACATGTAACAGTAAATAGGAGTTTCTGATACGCCAATAAGACAGTAGTAGACTGTCAATATGGTAGTAGAGGGTAAAACAAATCAATAGTTAATGTCCTGTTAGCCCTTCCTGAAGTAAAGACATTAACTGGACTTTTAAAATTTCAATAAGGATTCAAACTTTTAACATTGTGGATCCTTAGAGATGCAGAAATGGACTCCAGATCTGAAACAATAAATCCAACAGTTCTGTTCTTTACTGATATAGTTTTAAAATTGAATTTAGGATACGATTTTATCAAATATAATTCATAACGGAAATATTTATAAAATCTATAAAAAATTATGTACTATTCTTTTACATACATTTCAAATTACAGTAATACCTCTTTTTAGCCAGACAAAAATAATGACTACCTTGACATGGAATGTCAGTAGGTATATATAATCCTGACTGAGAATTTACTCCTTAAGCTAAATCATACTTGTAGCTATTCTGAAGATAATATATTTTAAAACCTTGAGGTAGGTAGCCTCTTGTTAATTATGTAGTTTAGGCTGTTTCAGAATATGCGGGTTTCTTAAAGCTTTTGAATAAAGGCTTTTAATTATGAAAATATTTAACTTAAATTTTGAAAGCATTTTAAAACAATATTCTCAATAGTCATCTAGTGAAAACTTGGAGAAGGTAAAAGCAATAGTGTAATAAAATGATTAATTGCTTTATAAACTTTTCCAACATTTCTAAGAGGTCTACATTTGTGAGACTTGTATTTTCTTCTAATTTATATGTGGTTTATCTAATACTTAAACTTCAAATTCTGCCTATATGAATTTCTATAACATAAGGCATGAATTTTTTTCATCTGAAGAACTTTCATTTTGTTTTCTGATATTCCATAAAGGGCTCAGGCTTTAGAGCTAGCCAGGCATGGGCTGGGTCTTGTGAGAAGGTGATGGCCAGAATTCACTCACCTGGACCTCAGAACCTTCATCTAAGAGCACAATCATATCCCCATCATGTAATACAAGGTTTCTTACCCCTTTTCACCTGAGAAATTTTTACATGAATTCAGACATACATATTTACACATGAGGCAAATAAATCAAACATCTACTGATAATAACTCATGAAGAAATGTATTTTAAAAATAATTCTTTGGTTCAAACGTTTTTGCCATTTATTAACTATAAAAGGAAAGTTGGAAACTAAATATATAAATATTTGATACTGTAGGATTAGAGCATTTTCAGACTTTTTCAGAATTGATCAATAGTTTGTTTTTAAATTTATTTGAGCTGATCACACTACTTTGCAAAAACGCATAATATAAAACAGCAGATGTTTAGAATTCTTTCAGAAATCACTAGAAATTTTGTCTTAATTCCATCTTAAATTGAACAATTCATTGAGCAATGTTTTGTGGATTTTTATTTTTAGAACAGGGTCTCACTATAAAGCCCTGACTGACCTAGAGCTCCCTATTTCCAACACACTTCAAACTCACAAAGGTCCTCCTGAATCTGCCCCCCAAGTGCTAGATTACTGAACAAGTTTGAACCATGCCCAAATTATTGAACAAGTTTTTTATGACACTCAAGTCAGTAACTCAAGCAACATATATTTAAGCAAACATTATAACACAATACAATCTCAACGTATGCTAATTAGGTACTTATTTGCTAAGGAATGATGGCAGGAAAGTATTCGAAGTCTTTGCTTTCAATAATCAAAACCATTTTGTTTCTATAAAAGCAGAAAATGGTATGAGCAGTAAAAACACTGCAATTCATAACATACAATAGTCAGCATTGAGCCAAGGTTTTTAAGGCAGTGTTTGTTGTGTGGCATGTGGAGGTGAACACTTATGTGCTCAAAACCAAGTCTGTAGTAGAGTTGTATAACGAACATGGGCAAACACTGTAAGACACACCAGATTCAGTAAGTATTAGATTTTGAAAGAATTTTTGGTTATTGTGTTCAGAAATTTTTACCGTTGCCATGGTAAAAATGGCAACGTTCATAGCTTGTACATTCTGCGATGCAGTCCCATATAAGCTTACAACCTACAGCTGAAGATGCTAGGATTCAGGATTATTATAAGACTGATGGAAATACGTGAATCTGTGGTACAAGGTCCAAAGCCAGCCAACACGGCTACAAGCATTTGCTGCCACTGACACTAGAGCCAGGTAAAACACCTTTCCTTTCTGAAACCATTACTTCAGCTGCCTCCTCCAATCAGATATTCCATCCGTACCTCACACTGTTAGGTTTATCAGCTTCTTAGTAAAACAGAAAGTCTCCTCAGTGAACTGTTTTCGTTTGAGCTTTGAAATAAAGAATGCTTAAGAGAAGATGTATCCATATTGCATGTTTTTAAACAAAATTTTCTCCTAGTTAAGAGCTGAGACCCAGGCCTACCTAAAGAAAATAGGTCTCCCATAAAACTTAGGGCTGACCTCAGTCCCTAAGAAGAGGTGCCCGCCAACACTAGCTCCATGGATCCACCGAACACTCAAGCTGGAACTCTTAGTTTATTAGCTTATAGCACCTCCCAAATACTGAGAAACCAGCCTGTGCTACAAACTGTTCCCTGTTGAGCAGTTTAGCACCATTTCATTTGGCAAGAAACAAAGGTTGCCTAAAGTGGACTTTGATTCTCAAATACTTCCTTGACTGGAGTATAATTCTTTAGTTCTTTTTTTTTTTTTTAAATCTTCCCTATAAAATCAAGTTAGTGGCATACACTCTTCAACAAAACTGTCTTTTGTTTATTTGTTTGTTTGTTTGTTTGTCTTTTTGAGACAGGGTCTCCCTGTAGCCCCAGGTGACCTAGAACTCACAAAGATTCTCCTGCCTCTGTCTCCCAAGGGCTGGGATTAAAAGCTTATATTTACATTTACTGCACTTTTCTAGGTAAGAAAAATGTGGACAATTTAGGTAGGAGCCTTGATAAATACCTCTATTTCCAATCTGTCATGTTCTATCGGGTCAAAATAATCTATCATTCTTGATGACTCAATATTTTCTGTTTTATATTTTCAAAATGCTAAATTTATTCTAATTCTGTATCTTTTCAACATTTTGATAATAAAATTTTTACTTCATCCTTCAACAATAGGAATACTTGAATATAGTATTTGATGACAGTGTTTTTGTAATAACTTCAAAGCTAAATAAAGAAGCTGAGGCCTCATGCTGTCCATGAATAAATGTGTACATATTTTACTGCTTTGAGTAAGCCAGAATCGTAGACATGTTAGCCTCATTGACTGGCACAGATAAATCAATATTTTCTTAGAGAAGAAGAAAGCTAAGTAAAGGAGTGGCAACCAACATTCAAAGGATTATATTCCTGTAGGTTTATTGTATGCTGTTCTGTTGCATTTTAAAGTGAAATCCTAAAATCTAAATTAATTTATGTCAATCAAACTTAAAGAGTCCTTATAAATATACATTTTAGTGCATCATGTGTTTACATGGTTTGACATGTAAATGATAAACAGTGTATATATATATATGAACTTATATATGAATGCATGTATGTAAATATTATGTACATATGTATAAAATGATGTATATATGAAGTGCATCTATGTAGTATATATGCAGTTGTATTTATCTTAACATGTACATATGTATAAACAGATTATATGTATATGAACACATATATGTATAAATAGTATGTGTATTTTAGCATATACATATGTATAAGTGTGCATATTAGCATGCATATATGTGAAAGTTTACATATGTATATTGAGATGTACATATGTATAAATGATGTATGTGCATTAACCTGTGCCCATGTATAAACAGCATATATGTATGCATAAATAGCATATATGAGCTGGGCGTGGTGGCACACACCTTTAGTCCCAGCACTGGGGAGGCAGAGGTAGGCAGATCTCTGTGAGTTCAAGGCCAGTCTGGTCTACATAGTGAGTTCAGGTTAGCTGGGACTACAGGGAGACCCTGTCTCAAAAATATTAAAAAAATAGCATATAGGTATATTAATATGCACAGAGGTATAGTGTGTATATATCAATATGGACACATGTATAAAAGTGTATATGTATGTTATAAATGACATGTATGTGAATATTAACACATATATATGTGTAAATGGTGGGTATATATAGTAACCTACATATATAATTGTATTACGCACATAATAGTATGCTCAGAAAGATTCTTTTCCAAAACAATATTCAGTGGGAAACAAAGTTTTCATGACTGCTATTTGGATTAAAAACTCTAATAGTATTGCCAACCGTGGGTCACCACTTCTTTTTTCTTTGTTAATTTTGATCGGTCTTCCATATCTGGGCCTCAGCTTCCCCTTGACATGCAATCTGGTCCTTCTGTCTCTCCATCCCTGGCCCCTCCATCTAGTCCTCTGTCTCTCCATCCCTGGCCCCTCCATCTGTTCCTTCTCTCTCTCCATCCCTGGCCTCTCGATCTGGTCCTTCTCTCTCTCTATCCCTGGCCTCTCCATCTGATCCTTCTCTTTCTCCATCCCCAGCCCCTCCATCTGGTCCTTCTGTCTCTCCATCCCCAGCCCCTCCATCTGGTCCTTCTGTCTCTCCATCCCTGGCCCTTCTATCTGGTCCTTCTTTCTCTCCATTCCCGGCCCCTCCATCTGGTCCTACTCTCTCTCTCCATCCCTAGCCCTGTTCCATCGTTCTCTCTCTCCGTTCCTGGCTCCTGTGCACTTCTACTTCCTATCAGCTTCTCATCCACATCACAGGCTATCACATTTAAAACTATCATCTCAAACAATGAATCTGAAGATTGCCTGCTTTCTCAGAAATAAGTATATGTGGATGCATTACCTTCTACCTAAACTAAAACATTATGTTTACCAAGAGAATGTTTTTTCAATAGTAGTGTTCAACGGAACCATTTTTTGATTATGTCAACATTAAAAGAAGCAAGTGGGAACCTCCCTCCACCAAAAAAAAAAAAAAAATCAGGTACAAAGAACATTGAACTTAAAAAAAAACTTTATTATTCATTTTCTTACCTTAATTAAAACAAATTCATTTTAATATTTCTCTATGTTAAAATTATCTGCAGACCTAATTACAAAGAACTACTTCTAAGATTCAGGAGGAAATGGCTAACTCAGTCAATATTTAAGGGAAGTTTTTGCTCTTAAAACCACATGTAAAACAAGAAAATATAGTTTCTAATGAACCACAATCATATCACATTTTTCCAAAATTTAGTTAATTATGTTAACCACAGCACTAGCCATGGTCTTCCTTTACACTTCCTGATGAAAAGGTGAACTTAAGAAAGGAAATGTGCTAACACTTAAATATGGCATAGTTGTAATTAAGGAAATACTGTCTTCTGAAAAGAACATTAAAATGTCAGAATTATAGCCTTTTATGTGGCAGAAGCACTATATGATATAAGGGCAGTTTCCACAAGTTCGAAAGTGATGCAGATAGTGTCACCAAACCCTTAGTCTCAAAGTGGTACCTTTGGGCCAATTATTTTTTTCTGTGCTTCTGTCTATAAGCATTATACTTTTCCCATTTCTATGAAAAAAAGAAACCCATAGTTGAGATCCATAAAGATTCCTTAATCAGCTTATATTGTCAAAGAGTATTTAAGTCTCCATTTTCACAACAGGCACATGAAGTGTACACTTTTATGATATATTACTAGCACAGGAACTTACATCTCTCTTCCCTTGAACCACCTGCAAATTTTAATAGTCATGTATCGCCAGGGTACCAGAAACTCATAAAAGTTTAACCTGCCAATTAACAAGTAGGTAAAGTTCCAGCCCTGTGCCATAATTCGTTTACTTCCAAACATAGTCAGAAAAACATTTTTAAAAGTTTTTTCTTGAATTTTTCTTGCAATGCATAGTAATCTAGGACTGAAACTTTACTAAGTCCCAAGAAGTAAAAGCTTACAAATACTGTTTAAAATTATGTCCTTATGGAGGGCATAAAGTCAGTTAAGATGTGAAAGTCTAAAAATGGATCTGATTATCCCTAGAAAGCTGCTGCCTGAAGGATATTATTTGTAGTAGGTACTCTTGTTACAGCTTTAGCATGGGTCTTTTTCAATGTGTGATTAGACCTGTGCCACTTTGTTCTTTTTAGCAAGAAGCTGTGCTGGAAGCTTGGACAACTGGATTCTATATGAATATCCAAGTTGTGATCCCAAAGGTGGGACCCACATGAACATAAACCTGCTGCAAGGAAGAAGAGGCCTCCGGATTGTTCTCTGTAACAATGGCAATGTCTACTGAGGATATCCCAGCAGGGTGACTTCAAGCTATTTAAGTTTCACAAATGGCCCACTGCTGTCAGGGTTCATGATCTCAGTCCCAGCCCAGCTTGTCATACCATGAATCATCACCATATGAAGAAACTGGTTATTTTTTCTGAACTTACAGTACTATGCAGAGATATTTTTTTTCTTCTAGTGTTTTGTTTATATAAATAGTCTCCTAGGAAGGAATTAAAAGATTTATGATAGAAAGCTAGTGCAAGTATTTTATGTGATGACTGTTTTTGTTATGACTGAAAACATCTAAATATTCAAATCTGATAGACACATTTATACTTGTTTTATTATCTTCCAAAACTCAAGAACTATACACTATAGACAAAAAAAAAAAACAAAAAAACAACAACAACAACAACAAAAAAACACCACACAATGCTGAACTCATGTATCTAATAATCCAGTTGGGGATAAACAATAAAACTGGTTCTTCTGTATTTACTGATTTAGCCAAATTCATTTTTACTGTCATATTTGTAAAATTATAACTAGTATGCACTGAATGCCAGCATTATGCCAAGTAAAATTTTGTTCATTTTATAAACATCATCTCATTTGATTTTCCCATTAATTTATGGCACAGGGACTACAGAATCCTAGGGTTGAGAGATTTGTCATCGACAATTGAGTAAGGCCAGAACACAAATTCAGTCTGTTAGACTGTAAAGTACTTCTTATGGCTTCATTACATGTATCTAAAAATAATAATTTGGGATCCAATATTAAACAATGTCAACTCTATCTAAAGACAGAACCTAGATATCCAGACAGGAGGAAACACAATTAGAGTTACTTTAACAACTGGGATGGCAGCTTCCTCTTTCTTAATGGACTCCAGAGCACAGTCTGAAATGAATCTGAAAACCAGTTTTGCAGACTTACTATTGCACTATGCAACGGATGCATCCCGGTGCTTGAGCATTTACCTCATAAAAGCTTTGCAAGCTTTCCAGAATCCCAACCGCATGTAACATATCAAGCACCTACACATACTGTGCCAGAGAATGAACAGCAGGAGTGTTTTTTGTCAGAGGTCTTACTTTCCAAACTGGCCAATCTCAGTTGCCTTGAATCTCCTGTTCCTATTGGCCTTTCAGACACTTTCCCATTCTTTGCCTAAATACACACCACCCTACTTTGAGATTTGTTATCTGTCATATTAGGGACAGTGGGAATATGAAGTTTTAATGTGCAATAAGATCGGATCTTGGTGAACAACTGAGACCCACTACATTAGAGAACATATCCCTTTGACAGAGTAGAAATTATTCTTGGAGCTAAAACAAATGGCCACATTGAACTCAATTTTTTTTCTGGAAATAAAGAATTCAAGAAACGGGTCTATAAAACATGAAGATTAAGAAAGTTGATAACCTTCAAACAGATTGAAAGGTAAGTGTGATCTAGAGTAAAAGAGGAAAAGACTCCAATTTAGACTTTGAGAAATGTAGAAAGAACTAAATAGAGTAAGACCCAGAAATTTCAGTATGGAAGACCACTCAAGCAGGCCCTGTATTCAGTGACAGACTTTGAACTACTCACAGATATGTAGTGTGGTGGATTGACTGAGAAATGTCCCAAATGGGCTCACATATTCGAGTGCTTGGTCCCCAATTGGCACTGTTTGTGCAAGGTTATGGAACCTTCAGGAGGTACAGCTTGCTGAAAAAAGTTTGTGAGTTCAGAGCCTCACCCTACTTAAGGTTCTTTTTCTTTGTCTTTGTGGTTCAAGATGTGCTTCCTGTTCCTTCCGTCAAACATCCTCTCCACCTAGGGATAGACTCTCATCCCTCTGGAACCATAGCCCAAATAAAGTCTTCCTTCTATAAGTTGCCTTGGTCATGTTGTTTTATCACAGTTACAGAAAAGAAACTAACACCTGTGGTTTACACAGTTGCTTTCATACAGAACTGGGGATTGAACCTTCTACTTCTGTGTATAGGCAAATACTTTGCACTGAACTATTTCTCCAGCCCTTGGTCTAGGACTACTTGTAGTGCATATAATCAAGTTTTTTTTTTATTTTCTTTCATCTAAGAATATTTATCTGATTTTTTATGGGAAGCTTTTTCAAGTGAGTAGTTTAGGAAATATCTTATTTACAGATATTAATTGCTATACCTAATTTTTAAAATTTTTTTATTTTTAAGAAGAAGCATTTCGTTAAAGCTTTAATGTACTCAATAGCAATTTCCAAAGCAAAGATACATCTCTTTCAAGAGTAGCTATAAAATTTTTAGGTTCACAGTTGAATTAGTAAAGTTATTCAATATTGAACTCAGTGTAAACCCTGTAATACATAAAATTGAATGAGTTTTTAACCTTTAAAAAAGATCTCCATTTCATTTTAAAATATACTGCTTCTTACAGATTCATTGTTTTTGCTCGCTCATAACACTGAGATGTTGGCGCATGCATCTCTAATATGTATGTATCTGATTATTACTAGTCATACTTGCTTGCATTCATTGTTTTTGCTAATAACACTTAGATGTTGGCACATGTATTTCTAATCTGTTCTATGCATGATTTTTAATGAATTGGTAGAGAAACAAAAAAAAAGGAACAAAAAGAAAGAACCAAAATTGTTAGTCATAAAAGAAATTTTATATGTAATATATTGAGTTCCTAGACCCAAATCAAGCATCCAAAATGTTACTCATGAAAGTATTTAACCAAAAAGAATAAAATATTGCTTTTATAAAAACGTGTGAATGAGAATATGGAAAATATCTTATATTCACTATAGTTACTTATAGACTATACAAGTCATACAAGTGACACAAATGATCTACAGATCTAAATGAGGCTTTTGTTCATTTTAGGGCACCTAATTATCAGTATTTTAAAGAATGCTTTCTTTAAAATATTTCTTAAATCTTCTGCCTTCATATTTTAAATCTTATTCATAACAAGAAATGTTCTGAAGGTAATTTTGTAAACACTGTGGCAGACAGGACTCACTAACAAAGCCCTGGCTAACAAAAGGCAAGTGATCTAGGTTCTGTCAGAAGAAAGAAGCTGCCCTTAGCCTAGCCCAAAGTGTATGGCAGAGAGGCCGTGCTCAGACAGCTGGTCAGTCTTGTTTGCTGATTATGCCCCAAATTCAAGTGCTAAAAATACATGTCGGTTCAAGGTTAAAGTTGGAGATGAAACTAATTATTGTAAGCATTGCAAATGAAAACCAGACAAGTGTATAAATGCTACAGTTTTTACCTATTTCTTTCTGTATTTTTTTCTCAAATAAAACAAATTATACTATATAAGGCATAGGGGCACACACCTTTAGTCCCAGCACTCTGGAGTCAGAGGCAGGCAAATCTCTGTGACATTGAGGCCAGCCTGTTCTATAGAGTGAGTTCCAGATGGGCTGGTCCTAGGGAAACCCTGTCAAAAAAAAAAAAAAAAAAAAAAAAAAGCTGCCCTTTCTAAAGTTAATTCTTTTTCTCATTCTCACCCATCATTAACTTTCTTAGAGACACCTATATAAACTAGATAGATTTCCAACATGATGATAAGAGTTGTTCAGTGTAAGGAGAAAGGGAAGGAGGAGGTTGTGCCTATTGCTGTTTCCACTGGGAGAAAGCAATATATACAAAATAGAAATATGACAGATGGGAGACTCTGTAGAGACACTGAGACACAGTCTAGATCCAGGATCGATGGTAACAATTAAATATAGCAAAGGAGCACTTAGAAACCGAACCACATCAGTGTATGTTTAGGTAAGAGTTGGGTGGAAACTAGCCTGAAACAGCTGTTTTAGAGACTTATGAAAGAACCAGATCTGATCTTCAAAGGAAGCTGTGTGTGTACTTTATGTTACTAAATAGTTAGTTAAGCACCCTGATTTCTTGTACACAAAGTAAAGAGAATTAACAAACAACATTGGCAATTACAGAGTACACCTACCCAGGTCCTAAACACCAAGGTCACATAGTGAGTTATATACTGCACCTGCCCTTGTAGAACCCACATTCTAACACGGCTCTACTGTAACTCAAGAGAACTCCAAATAAACCTGATTGTACACTACTTATCCTTATTTTGGATTATGCCAGGCATGAAATCATTTCAGTGATTTCCTTTATCTAAAAATATGTTAAATGAAGAATTCCAAAGTAAATTACAAGATCTTCTGAAGATTCATCCTCACACTTCTCTTGGTCTTAATTTAATAATCAATAAATTATTATATCACTGTAATAGATATAAGAGAAATCTAAATGTGACAGCATTATATTTTATGGCATTATATTTATGTCAAATTCCAGGTATAGAAGGCCAAAGCAAAAACCTGAACACATGTACTGCCTCATTTATTAGTTTCTAGTTAACTACTTTCCCTCCCTTTTCTGCTTCTGCCTGTCAATTCCTCCAACATATGCCATTCTGAGCTTCCTCAACAGCTCCAAGAAAGGTTTTCCTGTGCCTGAACGATTTGTCCCCTCTTTTTAACCATTGCATCCTGCAGATCCCAGCTTGAACACTGCTTCTTCAGAGAAGCTTTGCCAAGTCTCTCAGAGTGAGCCAGGTCTCTCTGAAGTGTTATCATAACCAACTGATTTCCATCTAAAACACAACATATCTTAAATACATATTTCCTTCTATAATTATTTAGTTAATGTGTCTTGTTTTAGAAAAGAATCATTGATGGTAAGCACTGTTTTTCTCAGTGTATCATGTGATAATTTGAGCCACAGTAGCTACACAATACGTGTTTATGTGCTCAGGACTGTGTTGGCTATCTGGAGTCTTTTGTGATTCCATACAAAATTTAGGATTTTTTTCTATTTCTGTGAAGAATGGCATGGGGATTTTTTATTGGTATTGCATTGGATCTGCAAATTGCCTTTGGTAGGATGGTTATTTTTTCACAATATTATTTCTACCAACCCATGAGCATGGGAGGTCTTTCCATCTGCTAGTGTCTTCCAGTCTCTTGCTTAAGTATCTGAAGATTTCTAATGTCTTTGGTTAAGTATATCCCTACATTTTTTGAGGCTGTTGAGAATGGGAGTGGTTCCATGAATGCTTTCTCTAGTTACTTGTTATTGGTAGGCTACTGACCTTTGCAAATGAATTTTGTATCCTGCTACTTTGCTGAAAGTGTTATCATTTCTAGACATTCTCTTGTGGAATTTTTGGGAACTCTTATGTATAGTATCATATCATCTACAAATAGGGGTACTTTGATCGCTTCTTTTCCAATTAATATATCCTTTAATTTCCTTCTCTTGTCTTACTGTTCCAGCTACAGTTTCAAGAACTATATTAAAAAGGAGTGGGGATAGTGGACAGCTTTGTCTGGTTCCTGATTTTAAGGGGAAGGCTTCCAGTTTTTCTCCATTTAGGTTGATGTTGGCTCTGAGTTTGCTGTATATAGCCTTAATAATGTTAAGTTACATTCCCTCCCAAGGCCAATTCCCTCCAGGACTTTTATCATGAGTGAATATTGGATTTTGTCAAAAGCCTTTTGACAAAGATAAATATACAGTAGGCCATGGCTTCAAAGTACAAACATTCAAATATTCAACCTAGAACAAAGACTTGGGAAAATAATGAATGTAATAGGCATTTAAGTTTTTGATAGAAGTGTATTGAGATGACCATGTGATTACCGTCTTTAAGTTCATTTATTTGATTTACTACATTGGCTTATGCATAATGAACCATCTCTTCATCTCTGGAATAAAGCCAACTTGATCATGGTTAATGATCTTTTCGGTATGTGTCTGCTTGTGATTTGCTAGTATTTTATTGAGAATTTTTGAATCTATGTTCATTAGGGATATGGGCCTATAGTTTTCCTTGATTTGTTGTGTCTTTATCTGATTATGATATTAGAGTAACTGAACACTATGCTAGTAGTTGGGCCTACAGATAAACATATGGTGGGTGGGCCATGGCTTCAAAGTACATACATGAAAATATTCAACCTAGAACAAAGGCTTGGGAATATAATGAATGTAACAGACATTCAAGTTTTTGATAAAAGGAAGTATGGGAGCATACAGGAGAAAACAGCAAAAATATTTAAATATGTTTTTCTGTCTGCCAATGAATTATTATTGATAAAATCATGAGATCTAACTTGGCGTTCTGTAATCATGATAACTTTTACCACAAAACTCATTGAATTTCATTGCTATGCCCTGGATAAGTTTCTAAGTGAAATACAATTGAAAACTATCAGTATCTTACTGTGAAAGTTACGTACCTCACTCAATTTATATACTTAGAGGGAAATTTAAGTCCCTGTGTGCATACAGTCAATATCATTCCCTGCTCCTTACTTGTAAATAAAGAAATTTTCTTCCAGTTCTTAAAACATGCAATTGTATGTACACTAAGAAGTGAAATGTAAACATATTCCCCAAAGCCACTAATTTACTATCAAATAGAGGACTTTAAGGACCAGACCAACTCTGACTCACAGCAATGCAATTTTCTGATTGCATGTGCTTAAGCCACAAGCCAGCATTTTATATAATCACTCTGTTTAAAACATCAGATTTCCCATGGATGTTTTTAGACTTGCTATGTCACCCTGAATTTTCTCTCTAAAAGATGAAAATAATATATATGGCTTTTTATTGAGTTTATTCTTAAAACAGTGCCTTCATCAAACATACTATGTACAAAATGCATTTCATTAATTACCAAAATGCATTACCAAATATGAACCCACTCCCTGTATCTGGATTCATTATCTATATTGCTGCAATAGGAGAGTGGGTTGTCTAAATCAACAGTTTTTATTGCTTGAGAATTTCACATGTGTTTGAGTCAAATCCAATGCATCTTCTCTAATTCCTCCTCTGTCACCCACATGCAGCTTACAGGTCTGAATCCGTCTGAGCACACTCCAACCCATTCAGCGTGAAAGTCATGGTCCTTGGTTTGGTAATCAAAACTCTCCCTGAACTGGTTCTTGCTTTCCATTCCATGTTCACCCTTTGCCCAATGCAATATTATGCTTACACTAAGCAATCTCAGGCTCCTCTACTCATCAGAGTGTTTCATCCCTTCATGGTGCCTTTGCTCACCCCTTTCTTAGCCCAGAACCTTCTTCAGCATGGATTTGAATTCCTACTCAGCTTCTAACATGTATTTACCTCTTCGTCTGAGAATCCTTCTCTGGCCTCCCATCTCTTTGCTCACTTAAGACTCTGCACCCCCATACACCCCTTTCCTTTTTCATTCCACCTGAGTTCTGCTATCCATGCTGCCCCTGCCCCACAAGATCCCCTGTCCAGTTTTTCAGATCCAGCCAGTCCTCCGATTTAAACACACATTCAAATCTAGGATCCAAATATGAGAGAGAACATGTGGCACTTGTCTTTCTGGGCCCAGGTTAACTTACTCACCATGGTTATTTCCAGCTCCGTGAATAAAGTGAAAATTTCATAATTTTACTTTTCTAACAGCCAAACAAAATTCTGTTTGATATGTAGAATTCCTTTTCATCATCCATTCATCAGCTGATGCACATCTAGTCTCTTTCCATTTCCTAGCTATTGTCAGTAAAGCAGCATGAACACGGATGAGCCAGTATCTCTGTAGTAGGATGTAGAGTTATGTTTGGGTATATGCCTAAGAGTGGTATAGTTGGGTCATATGGTAATTCCACTTCTAGTTTTGTGAGGAAATTCCACACTGATTTCCTTAGTGGCTACACCATTTGGTATTCCCACCAACCAGGGAACAAAGGTTCCCCTTTCCCTACATCTTCACCAGCATTTGTTATCAATTATTTTCTTGTTTTCACTCCTTCTGACTGGGTTAAAATGCTCCAGTGGCTGGCCCTATGCCCATACATGTACTGGAAACACTAACTGGAGTAAAGGGATTAAAAAACCCCACAGTATATGAAGTGGAAGGGAGACATGGTAGAGGAGTGGCAGGGGACGTAGTGAGGGGTGGACATGATCAAAACACATTATATGCATATATGAAATTCTAAAAGAATAAATACAATATTTTTCAAAAAGAAACCTCTGAACTCTCCATCTTTAACAAGATGGCTCTGTTTTCCAGAACGATTTGAAATTTCTGTTTTGTTACGCCCACTACACTATACTACTATAATTGGCTTATCTATTGTACTGTTGATTAGACAGCAAGATTCTTGAGAATAAAGAATAGGGAAGTAAGTCTTGATTTTCTTTTCTTTGGAAAATCCCACTCCCACAATTCAATCATAGTGTTTAATGCATGTTTGGACTTAAGAAATACTAGACGCATCCTTTCTCAAAAAGGCATTCAAAGGAATTGAGAAATGAACTAGTGAGAGAAAAACATGTAATGTATGAGTTCTGTTGAGGCATTAGGATTATTCTCCATCACCACCACCATTACCCCATTATAACCCAGCTGTCACCTACGATATGGATAGGAGTTTAGGAGTGCCCATGTTTACCTAGTATATACAAGATCCTTGGTTTACTCTCCAGCAGAACAACTCAATAACTCAATAAATAATTCAATAAATAAATTTAAATGTTAAATAGGCGATAGTAACTATAATCGCATGAGGCATCAGGCCCTCAGGTTAGAGAGGGCCATGTTCGTACAACATAGCCTCCAGATCCTAGTAGAACTTCTCCTTGCTCTTCTCCCCAGTTAAATGTCAATTCTGTCCTACAATCCTGCAAAGCAGTTGTGCAAATGGAAAAGAGGTACCCAGGAGATATGCACAACTCCAGGAGGAGTTGGCTTTCCTGGATTATACATCTCATTCATAGAGCCCTGGGGCTGACCATCAAGTCATTTAGTTTTATATCAGTCTGTAATTTCAAAACTGTGGCCCACTTTAAGTGTATGACACTTCGTAAAAAACCAATTCTAGGTAGTTTCCAAGGAGCAAATCTTTGACATGCCCCACAAAAAGGATTGTAAGTAATAAAGGCTGAACAAAATGAAAATAGATTTTCAAGACTCCAGAAAAGACATAAACAGCAGAAACATATTATGTTAAGAGTTATCCATCATTTTCATACTGAGGTGAAGGTATGTGAGCTTGGCTTCTGCAAATTACAGTCAGGCTGGGTGTGTTCAGCTGAGCCTCTCATCTGAAATGCTTAGCAGTAATCCAGATTTCAAACTTTGCTTTACATTTTAGAATATTTACATAATGATACATCTTGGGAGGTGAGGCCTATATCTAAATATGAAATTCATTTTTATTTCATACATAGCTTATACACAAAGCCTGAAGGTGATTTATATAGTATTTTAGTGCACCTGCATTTTGACTGCAACCTTCCACAGGTGTGGAATTTTCCATACCTGACCTCATGTTGTGCTTATTCAGTTGAGAATTCAGGGGCATTTTGGATTACAGATGCTCACTTTCGATAGCTGGTCCTAAACATTAGTATCCCTCTATACTGGTTGACATCTCCGCTCTAATAGGAAAAAGAAAACTTAGGAGGAAATTAATTTTTCAAAGTGCAAAATGTACAACACAGTCTCCAGATCACGAAGAGGACTGTCCAGTGATAGCTCCCTTTTTCAGACCTCAGTATGAATTGTTTTCAACACATTCCTGTTTTTTTCCTCACTCATCTATAAATACCCCATTCACTGTCATGTTTTCGAGCTGACTCACATAATTCCATGTTCAAATCTTAGCAGGACTTTCAACTTGCCATGTCCCCTATCAGCATCCTCTCGCACACCATAAACTGTCCACTTCCTTTTCCTACTCAGTTACCACTCACACCTCTGGGGACACCTGTTCAAAGAATAACCACTGGCCTGACTTTACAGGGAAATTTAGTCATCTGATGGGCAGTAATACTCCCAATCTCTAGCAGCCTCCAACCACACACCTATCTGAATCTCCATCCCTCCTTCATACCCATACCTCGCGCCAGTGGTAGGATACACCTTTCCCTGTCTATTACTATCCTAACCAAGAGAAGAGCTGTTGAATAGCAGTATGTTGGTAATTTCATAGACTTCCACCCTGAGACAGCACAAGTCTGTCCCACAACTATACAGCACCGCCTTCATTTAAAAAAAAAATCTAATTGAAATAAAAATAATGAAAGAAGTCCTTGGCTATTTCCCTCAAAGACTTTATTGTTGCTTTGTCTCTTTTCACCTCACCTAAGACACTGCTCCAAAGTAGAATGTTGCTCCACCAGTTTCATCCAGTGTCATCTTATTGTGGATCCATAGAATTCTCTGAGGAGCTGGAGAAAGAAATATCCCTTGAAATGAATGGGAGCAGAGCGGCCAGCTACACAGGTGCTTGTACACTTCATGTAGCCAGGCCCTAGCTTCATCCCTAGAGCTTGAAGAGATGCTCTATTTTATACTGCATGACACACAGCCAGCACATCCGAATGAATTCTTCTTGGAGGAAATGTGATGATTAGGGAAAGGGGACTTGCAGAGGAGATTACATACTTGAATGACACTTGCTCTCCCTGTTGCTCCTTAGAGCATCCCCTCACTCACACTTAGCCCTGTGAGGCTCCCTTGTCGATGACAAATGGAAGTCAGATTTTATTGTGTTTTAAACAATGAGTGCTATTTGTGTCAAAATTTAAATCTAAGTTTAGCTAAAAATGTCTATATGCTTTTCCTTCTCTTTCTGATCTCAGAAGATTTAACTGTTGTACTAGAAATCTACGAGAGCAAAGTTGCACTATTTTTCCATTTTGTGACACTGGGGATGAGGCTCACTCCTGTAAATTTGGTACAAAAGGGGTTTGCAGGTTCCCCATATTGTTTTATTCAGTACCACCTGATAAAAAGCTTATAGAAATTAGCTTTGCCACACACCACTGACCTATGGAGTCCTTTTTCAGCTTCATGAACAAGTCCAAAGGAGAGGAAATTATTTTTTATTAACCAGGTACTAAAAAGTAAAGCCTTTTATAAGAGTTGCTTGCTTCTTTCCACCAAGACCAGTGAGCAAAGGAAAACAAATCCAACTGTAATAACTTTGTCCATAGGCAGTTTTATTAAAATCTATAAGGTGAAATTTTTAATACAATCAAATCATCATAAAATATGTCAGGTATTTATGGTAAATACAACTATTATTATACACCTTTCTGCTGCGACACTACCCCAGGGAGAGGGGGATTTTGTGTGTTTCAAAAATGAGCCTTTTGTAAGGTGCATTCGGGTTCCTCTAGCTGAGGTCAAGTTGCATTTTCCATTATAAACCTGTTTCCAGGGGTTTATGACTTTGTCATAAAAATCTGCTTGAGGCTGAAATATGGCATACGGAGTCTTAGCAGCACATTCTTTTAAAAACTGTCTCAGGATTGGCTAAACAGTTTAGTCACATTTCAATGACATAATTATGACTGAAACATATCTTGATAAATCCAATAAGCTAACACAGCTCAAATGTTTTGTGGAGCAAATACCTAGAGTGACAGTCCTGTAAACTCTATTTGTCTTTCTAATAATCTATAAAGTGCACCAGTGTTTCTAAGCAAGAATCAGACTAACATGTTAAGTTCTAAACAACAAAAATCAAAACAAAAACAAAACATCAAATTCTACTCTAACTGAACATTTTCTGAGGTTTAAAGTCAAAGACGATAATCTTATACTCACCAATGTTCACACTGAAAATGCTTTCTTTTCTTCATAGGAAATATGCAAACACTTGGCAAAATATGAAAATAGATGAATCGATAAAAAAAAACTGGCTAAGGGACATTATTACATAATGCTAACCTGCCACATGCTTTTTGAAGAACTGTTGTGAATAGTTTTTTTTTTTCTTTTAAAATACTCTTTGTGGAAAGAAAAGAGTACCCTGAAACGGTTGGAGAAACTAGTCATAAAATGCAGTAAGTCAGGGATGCCTTTTAGGATTGGATTTGGAAATAAAGTATGCGCCCTAGAATACAAATCTGCTTTAAACAAACTCGGAA
Organism: Nannospalax galili; assembly: GCF_000622305.1. NCBI lineage: Eukaryota > Metazoa > Chordata > Mammalia > Rodentia > Spalacidae > Nannospalax > Nannospalax galili. Next base: position 2,452,423 of record NW_008329134.1, read on the forward strand.
TGCAAGACTTTGTACTGTAACTGTGGAAAAAATCACTTAACCTCAGTTGATTTCAGATTCTTCACCTGAAGGATGTGAGAGCACAGCTATGAATGGAGCCCCACACCTCTCCAGGTCCCCCTCATTCTTTTTCCCAATCAAAATTCCAAATATTAAACATGTTTTAGTGTATTGACTGAACACAATTATCACCACTAATTAGACATGCAGTATTTTTGTAAGATTTATTTTTGTCAGATTTATTTTAAGGGCTTGGAGAAAGAGCTTAGTGGTAAGGAGCACTTGCAGCTCTTGCAGAAGATCCAAATTCAGTTCCCAGCAACACACTGGGTGGCTGACAACTGTTTTTAACTATAGTTGCAGTGGATCTGACACCCTCTTCTGGCCTCTGTGGGCACCTGCACACAGGTGGTATATATACATGTACCCAGGCTCACATGCACATAAAATAAAATGTATTAATTTTTTAAAGATTTATTTTATTTTCAATTATGTGTATGTGTGTGTATCTGAGAGTGGATATGTGTACATGTGAATGCAGGTTCCTACCAAGAGAGACCAGAAGAAGAAATCAGATCCCCTGTAGCTGGAGTTAGTCAGTTGTGAGCTACCCAATGTGGGTGTTGGTAACTGAACTTGAATTTTTGCAAGAGTGTGTGTTAAGTGCTGAGCCATCTCCCTGGTCCTTAGACACCGAGAATTTTTAGGCTTGTTTTCCATGAAAGAACGTGAAACACAGAGGTATGATCTCTAAAGAATGCCAACAAAGGGTAAAAACCAGCACCTTGAATATATCCTTTAAATATGGATAGATTGGGCTTCAATTAAAAGGTCTAAACATGAAATGATACCACTTGGTATTTATGAAGGGCTTCCACACATTCTCCTTTAATCCATAAACTGTTGAAAGGGTGAAAGGGCCTATTTCAAGGGTAACTTAGATACATACCATATAGCTAATGGCAGAACTGCATTGTGGAACGTGAATTCACTTCAACCATTGTGCACTGTCCAGTTTATTATAACTGTCTCCACATACAATATAAAGTTTAACATAATTGTCTCCATAAATCATAGAATCTTAACAATAGTTTTCCTTCATCTGAATGTCAAGCATCATATAATTATATATGTGTGTGTATTTGTGTGTGTGTGTATATATATATATATATCATAGTGCTGCGTTATCATTTTGACCAAAATTTTCTAGAAATCATATCAACCTTCAAGGGAACCAGAATAATGTTAAATATTTGAATATTTGTTATTTAACCCAATTACATATTTGCTTTTAAAATTAAAGTAAGTGAAAATAACTTTCTTATTCAGTTAATAAGTACATGAATAAGTACTATTGATGACTTGCAAAGTATCCTATAAGAAATGAAGCATTCACACGTACTAAATTTCACCTCACTACCTTGTAATAGCCTTGTTACAGTGCAGCATGCAGGAAATATGCAGGGTATAGATCCTAAATAAGGGAATTTCTTTAAAAATGTTTGTATTACATGTATTTATTTACTGCATGTGTGCGTGCATGTGTGTGTGTGTGTGTGTGTGCACCTGTACCATGCTATTCTTGTTGAGGGCAGAGTACGACTCATGTGAGTCAGTTCACTCCTTCAACCATATGGGTTCCAGGGATGACCAAGGCCAGTAGGCTTGGCAGCAAGTGTCTTAACCCATTGAGCCATCTCATCAGCCCTAAACAAGGAACTTCTATGATAAGGAAACATAGCATATTGTATAGTGTCACCCTTGGATCAACTTTAGAATGACTAGTGGCACTTGATACAGACACTCACACAGGCACATACAAATGAATACACACAAATGCATGCATCCACATACACCCAGACCTATTTCCCTTGACCTACTGAATCACAATTTCCAAAATAAGGTCCCAGTATTTGTGCTTGCTGAATGCACAGGGGAGTGTGCTCGAGATTAGTCCTTGGCTATAAAATGTATCATTTTCCTCAGACAATATTTTAAATAGTATTTTATGCTATTATGTGAAAATAACTCTGCAAAATCTGTGTGGATTATGGCCTTTGTCTCCCCCCCCAAACATTCCATAATTACGTAACTATCAGTAAGCACAACTTTCCCAGATTCCACTTTTAATTCATTAAAACTAAGGAGACAACTACAAATTTTTCATAATAAGATTAAGAAGCCTCCCACCTCTGAGAACTCCTTTAGCAAAATGGCTGTGGCTGAAAAGGGCAAGCGTTTCCTAAATAAGGATCCTTATAAAAAGCATAAGTGGAGATTATTTAAAGGCTTAAGTACACAGAAACCTGATGCATTCATTTTTAATGGAGCAGTAGCCCATTGTTTATTTAGCTTCTGAAAGCCATCCTAATTTGGCTTCATAGACCAAGAGAGTCTAGCTTGAAATTAAGAGACAGGCTTCACTGTCCAAGCGATACTCTAAACTTCACCAAGACGTGACTGAATGGAAATATAAAAATAACTCACATTAAATCTAAGTACTTCTGTTCCCTTCACTGGCCACAAGGTCCATTGCTCAGTGGAGTATGTTCAATGAAACAATTTGCCATAACAAAGAATATGAATACCAAAAGAATTTCATAAAAAGAAAGAAGGAAGGGAGGGAGGGTGGGAGGGAGGGAAAGGAAGGGGGAGACTTCTAAGCCGAACACACCAAAGTTGCTTCTCCTGCAAAACTCCATTTTGCTGATTCTAGTTTTGACCAACTTCATAGTTTATCTCTTTTCCAGGTTTTTCTTAGGATCTTTCTAGTTTCATTCACTCTGTCCTATTGGTAAAATTAATTTCTTTAGAGCTTGGTGACCTTTAGTTTTTCTATTTCATCTTCAGGCAATATTTTCCCTTTTAGAAAATCTATTTTATCTAAGTTTTTTAATTATCTGCACAGTTTTTCATATTGTGCTATGATTTTAGTCTTTTGTTAAGTGACTGCTCCAATAAAGTTTATATGTCCCTCCATACTTGCTAGTTTTTAATATAAATGTTGGCAGAATTCAGGGTCTTTTAATGATCTTTTCAATTATTCTGCCCATCGCATGCCAACCTCCATTCAGCACCAATTATCATTTGCTGGGCTTTAATTCCAAGCCCAACAAATAAAGTGGGTTAGTAGGAATGCATAGTTTTCTGGGCTAAATTATGTCTCCTGTCACTTTCTCTGACACTGACATTCCAAACAGTGTAATTTTTTTTCTGAGAATTTTAGAGTAGATCCCTGTGTGTCAGACCTCCATGTCACCTTATTTGCTACATTACCAATGTCTTTGTATTTATGGTTTTTTTTTTTTAAATAGAGGGTCAGTTGATATTTCCTTGCAGTGCCCAAAGAAGTCAGAAGAAGGTGTCAGTAGCTGTAAGTGGAATTACAGATATCAGTGAGCCTTCATGTGGTATTAGGAACTGAACAGGGGTCCTCTGCAAGCACAGCCAACGCTCTTAACTGTTGAGTCATCTCTCTAGCCCATGAACCTACTAAATTGCTGATGAAATTGAATTACTAAAGGAAAAAGGAGACCATGGTAAAGAAGTAAGCTATCTGATCAGAATGTCCCCTGGGTCCTCATCTTCCAGCTCTCTGTAGTCCTCACAGGCTAAGCAGAACAATAATAGGGCTCTAGGCAAGCATGGATGGGAAGTCACTCTGGAAGCTATGTACCCCAAGAGAGGCCTTTCCTCACTGCCCTCTTCAGATGTGCCCAAGAAGGAAGCTGGCAAGTGCAGACTTTCCCAGAGATAATAGTGTAGAGTACCAGAAACATAAAAAAAAATTATGGACATTTTGGGGACGAAACAATATAAATAATTCTGTCTACCAACAACCTGCTGTATTTGTGTTTGGGTAAGATAAATAATAGTAAATTGTCTCCAGAACCATATTGTTTTTGAAAACAAGGTGGGCACATGTCTAGGTGAAATAGAGGCATTCTGGACAAAATATACAAGTCCTATGCATATCTGAAAATATGGAATTTGAGACTACAACTTCAGGAACACTTTAAAGTGTTTAAAAAATTAGGTAATTTAAAGCTAGTGTGGAAAAAGAAGCTTTTTCTTTTCTTACTTCCAAAATTGATTATTTATGGCCTACTTTGAAAAATAATTTAGTACTTTAAAATAATGAAAGAATTTATTACTTATAGATGGGTTAAGGTAGTGTCACATTTGTATATACATAGCACCAAGCACAACAAATAATCACATTATAGTGTTGAATTAAAAGCTATCAAGAAATGTTTTATTCAAAAGTCTTTATGACAACCACTACCAACCATTTACTCATTTATCTTGCCACTAACAGAAAGATTTTGAAAGCCACACTGCCTTAGTTATTTCTAAAAATCCAAAGATAAGCAATGTTCCTCTACCACTGGCTTGATAAGAATACTGTGTCCACTGGAATTTCTCTGTGCTCAGTTTGCCTCCTTACTCATTTTACATGAGCAGTCACAATAGCAGAGTGTCACTTTTGGAATGGCATGGCATTTCAGGAAAAGCCCACATGACACATGTTGAAAATATTCTTTGCAAGCTTTCAACTGAGAAATAAAACACAGACAATTTGGGGGAAGCTTTAATTGTACTCGGATTCTAAACTAGGTGATGTGGGAAATAAAATTGGGCAGGGTTATAAATCCAATATTTAATTGCGTACCTCCTATGAACAGGTTTTCCCACTTGGCTCCGATCTAAACATAAATACAGGGAGGATAGTAATGAACAGTAAGGCTGTGATGAGACTGCCACTCAGCGGTGTGCGTGCGTGCGTGCGTGCGTGCAGGCTGGTCATGCCATAATTTGTCTGTAGAGGTCAGAGGACAACCTCAAGTGCTGGTCCTCACCTTTCACCCTGTTTGAGACAGCGTCTCTCTTGTTCACTGTGACCTATGCCAGACTAGTTGTTATATGAGCTTCTGCGTTCTCTTGTCTCTGCCTCCTATCTGCCAGCAGGGGCACACTAGGATACCATAAGTCCTGCTCTAATTGTATCCAGCTTTTACAAGAGTTCTGGGATTCATCTCACCCTGATTAGATCACTTTTAACGCTCTTACTAACCTGGCTACACAAAAGGGACTAGGGGCCCACCCAATATAATAGAACGATAAATGTGTTATTTTTGTGTTTAATTCCATTTCTCTGGCAAATGGGTAAGTTCAAGGTGGGAGAGATCTGGGTCTCAACTTAGTTGTGACTGCAAAAAGGTATTAACTGACAAACATGGGGTCTGAAGAGCTCACTGCAAAATAAAAACTGCAAAATGAGATTTTCAATAAAAATAAGACCCCATTGAAAGGTATACAACTGGAGTCATTAGAAATAAACCAGCAGAGTGAGGAGTAAAGCATTATCCAAAAGCTTCAGGCACATGATGCAGATGGCCAGGGTGCCATATGCTGCCCAATCGCCGCGTTCATGAACACAAGTCAACCTGCCACTGTTAAATAAAGTTTTTGTATTAAAAGAAAAAAAAAAACATTTTATTAAAGTGTTAAAAAAAAAAAAAAGTTTCTGCCACAGCAAGAATCTTACTATAGGGTCTCTACAAGATGCCTGGTATCATGTGAAAAGAAAACAATTAAGCCTCAGAATTCAGGTTTAGGATGCAGCAAAGTGTCCTGGATGAGCTATGCCATATCAGTCAGGCAGGAATGATTTCATCAGAGAGCAAGAGGTGAAAGCAAATATATCAGGAAACCAAAACCTTGGGAATCAAAGAAACAAAAAACAAATATTATCATCTAATATTAAGTCACGGTGTGACTTGTCTTGACAAGTCATAAGAAAACTTACTGTAGGTATGGAAGGAAGGAAGGGCTCAGTGAGGTAGATGCTCTCTGCTCAGCAGCCCCCTGTCGGGGAATTCTTTCCTCCACCTTAGAAAATGTCCAAAATGACTCTTTGCTACAAACCATCTCTAGCCATGAACAGTGAAAGGATGGAGGTCTCCAGGATTCAGCATGTGTGTGCAGCAACATGCTCACCATCACCCAACTCAGAGGTGTTTTTTAAAAAACAATTATAATAAAACCATCAGCAAACAGTTCTAAAGCGACAGGGCCCTAAATATAACTATGGGCCTTAGTTTATATGTTTGTTTTTTTGGTTTTTTTTTTTTTTTTTAAGCTGGATGTTTTCAAGTAAGCACTCCTGTGAACAGAAGCAGATAAACCTGAAACTTAGACCAGAGACCAATGCCCCACATCAGCAGTGCTGTACTGAACCAAAGTCATGCATGTTTATTTTAGATTTTTTAAATATAATTTATTTAATGTGTATGGATGTATTGCTTACATGTAAGCAGGTGCGCCCATGTTGTGCAGTGCCCTCGGGGGTCAGAAGAGGGTGTCGGATCCCCTGGAACTGGAAATGGTTGTGGGTGCTGAGAATCGAACCCGGGTCCTCTGCAAGAGCTCTTAACCACTGAGCCATGCCTCCAGCCACCATGAATGTTTGTTTTAGTAAGCTAATGCAGCTCTGACTCAAACCGAAAACTAGCTCCATTCAGTAGCATACCAACATGAATATCTTATGATGATGTTATCCAGAAGCAAGTTATTGGGCTGAGAGAAGAGGTACTGAACACCTATCTATAATTCAGAGTCTCAGAACACTTCTGCATCTCAGAAATGCTGCTTTCGCTTTCTTATCTGGATTGTTGTACACACATTTGATTCTATCACTTTGCCTCTTTTTTTGCTGCAAGGTGCCAGTGACAGAGTCAAGGATTCCGAATGTCTATAATAAGAAAATAAACTTCTTTTCCAACATTAATACGTTTGCCAAGCACAGGAAGTCTAATACAAGCTTTATCAGTTGCTGGTCCAGAAAAAGGATGGAAAGATTAGCTTCAAGCACAAACTCCCATTTGCAAAAGGTAAACACAAACAGAACTCAAAAAACCTAACAAAGCAAGGATTTCATCACTTCTTCACAGGACTGAATGGGAGGTACATGGAAACCTGGGGCAGACATAGAAAGTAAGATCAAACAGAGACCCTCCTGCTGACAGGTTCTCTGACAGGTTCTCAGTCTTAAAAAGTCAAACAGGCTTCAGATCCACTCTTTATGGTGCCCAAGAACCTGTGAGATCACAGAGCTATAGGCTTCCAGTCACTGCCACTTGCAGTTATTTAATCTCACAGAACCTGAAGTTTCTGATGTGCAAATCCGGAATTTTATACATGGCTCAGGAGATAACTGAAGAAATTAAAAATATATTCATTTTCTATGTTTTCATTCATAATCCTTAAACACATTTCTTCCTAAAATAACTTTTTTATTACAGAAAATAAAATTACTCATACTTTTCTGTATTTTAATGAAAAACTACAAATGGATTGGCATGACGTGTTCTAATATTTTTATGTATGCAACTTAATTTCATATATTTTCAAATATTCTACAAAATATGACAAAAGAAGTCCTGAACATTCTATAACTCCTAAAATGATATTTCCTCTACCAGACCTTCTCTTATTGATTCCTTCCTGTGCCGTCATGTGAAAAAGATCTTCTTTACTTTGATGTTAGCTAAATATCATAGTATCTGTAAGCTCTTTCCTGCTTTTGTGTTTGCATTCAATTCTTTGATCCATCTGGAATTTATTTTAGTATATAACATAAAGTAAAATAATAACTCTGGCTTTTTGCACAGCTAGCCAGTTTTTCCATGATCATTTGTGAAATAATCCTTCCTCTCTTCCCTAATTGAAATGCCACTTTTGTCATATACCCAAAGAAAGTGCCAAAATACCTGAACTGTGTGCCAAGTTGGATAGCCTAGCAGGGCCTGTCTGCAGTGTGCTCAGGCTATGTCCAGCTCTGGGAGGGCAGTGTGCCAAACCATTCAGGATTAAGTGTCTGCCGAGGTGATGAGACAGGGACAGAAAACAAATGTGCTGCGGATTTCCCATCCTGGTGCTAGTCAGTCTCCAGATTTTCTAGATTGTTCCATTGCAGGCATATGATATAGATTTTCTATCTTGAGGCCCAGGTGCCATTTTATCTCTTAACGAAATTATTCATGATTGATCTGTAATATTTATTATGCCAGGGGACTGCTATATTGACTTCACAAGCTTCTTAAAGAATACTGTTATAACTGCTTTACAGCAGTAATTAAGATAATAAAAGAATAAAAGAAATGGCATCTTTATAGCCAGAAATATAAGTTTCTCCATTTGGTCAGAGATTCAAAAAAAAATTGTATGTGTTTGTGCGTATTGCCGGCTTAAATACACAGACATGCACATTCACATAGTTTTCACTGTATAGTACATATATTTTCGTTAAGTTTGTTCCTATGTATTCTGTTTGCTGCTACCATGGATGCAGAAATTCATCTATTTTAAGTTATTATTTAAAGTATATCACTTTTCTATATTTCCTATCCCCCTAGAAAGACCCTTCATTTACACAATTTCCTTTTCATTTCTGGGTAGGTAATGTCACCATGTCTGGAATCATTAGACTACCATCTGAAATGGTGTTCACTAGTTTCATACTGTCTTCCTCAACTTAGTCCAGACTCAGACACACTGAACATCAGATTTTCCTATTTCTCTTCCTTTTTTCTTTAAAAATGAGTTCATCAAGGATAGTGCTCATTTATCTTTATTTAACTGGTTCTTAATTGTTGGTTTGAGAATAACTTATTACTACTAAAAGAGCATGTTCTGTAACTGTTCTTATTTCTGTTTTCTTTGTGTGTGTGTGTGTGTGTGTGTGTGTGTGTGTGTGTGTGTGTGTGTTTGGAGACAGACCTTCATTTGATTCCTAAATAGATATTGCCATTAATCTCAGTGAAAATAACAACTGAGTTTATGAGTTAGATGGTTTAAATGAGAATGTCCCCCATAGACTCCAAGAATTTGAATATTTTATCCTCAGTTGGTGGTGCTGTTTTGGGAGGTTTATAGAGTGCTGCTAGATGAGGAAGAACTGATCTTCCTAAAACAAGGAACTCTAGATAGGCTGACCAGATTCAGTGGATGGACAAGCACTGGAGAATGGCTGGGGGTGCCGACAACACAGTGGACAGTAACAGGGATGACAGAGTATATGGGCTCGAAGGGGAGACTATGGGAGGGTGCCATTTGGGATGTGGGTATATAGATGAATAAGATTGTTTGGGATGTTCTGCATTAAATACACACTGAAAAACAACAAATTTAAAAAAAGAGTTATATTTGAGGAAGAATCACCAATACTTGTTTCATGTTAATTAGTAGAGGTGAAAAACATTACCATTGAAATCTACCTGGTGACTTTATATCCATGCTCATGTGCCAAGGATCTCAGAAAGTAACTGACAGTGACTAGCAATAATCAGATACATAGAGATTAGAGACTCATGTGCAAACATCTAAGTGTTAGTTGCATTAAAAATGAGTTTTTCTGTATGAAACTATTTTTTAAAAATTAAATAGAGATCTTTTTTAAAGATTAAAACCTCATTCAATTTTATGTCTTACAGGGTTTATACTGAGTTCAATATTGTATAACTGTATTAATTCAACTGTGAACCTAAAAGTGTATAGCCAAATTTGAAAGGGATACATCTTTGCTCTGGAAATTGTTATTGAATATGTTAATGCTGCAATGAAATGCTTCTGCTAATCATGTGGTTATTAAATAAATAATTTAAAAAACCCTTGTTTTGTGCATGCCCTGTTCTAAAAATATACTCTTCAACCTTTTTTTTCTACTCTATTAAATTTATCTTTCGTTAATTTTTAAAATTTTAAAATCAATTACCTTCCTACTCTTTCAGGACCATTATTTTGATTTGAGTACTGAACACATGCTTTATTATTGTCTTCCCCTTAATAAAAAAACATGGGTCTGAAGTTTTCCTATTAATTATACTTTTGTCATATGCCACACGCTATAATACTTTATCCCTTCACTACCACTATTTCCTTAATTGTCAGTAATTATAGTTTTGATTTCCTTTTGATCCAAAAATTTAGAAAAGTGGTTTTCTTTCTATGTCTCTAATAATTTCCTGATTTAAAAGCTTCATCATTAATTTTCACTGTAGAGCTTTGTGGTCAGATAATATAAACTATGTCCTTTCTTGTTTGAAATAGTTATTTAACCATATAACTATGTCCTCCAATTTTCTCCATGTCATTTGTCAAAGAAAGAGAATAATTATGTTTCCAACACAATTAATCTTCTTTCTTAAAAGTTGTACTTTTTAAATATGAAGAGACAGCTTCCTGGAAGTCTAGGATTCTGGGAGTAAAGATACATGGACCCCCTTTCCCCAGTATACTGACTGTTCTGTCTTCCTAGATTATGATGCCAAGACACAGGTCTGTAAATGAGATTGCTTAAAGGAAAAAAGAAACCTCTAAAGGAAGCCTAAAGACTGTCATACTAAGCTTCTCAGATGGCGATGGAAGTTCATCTATAAAGACTCTGACATAGACTAAAAAAGATCACACTACATATCACTGCACAGCTAAGGCTGACCTGCCTGGAACTCACTGTGTAGCCAGACTGGCCTCAAACTCGTCATCTTCCTCCCTCTGCCTCTGGCGTGCTAGGTTACAGGTGTGTATCGTCATGCTGAGGCTCTCTCTTCCTTGTAACCCTGTGAGGACCACACCTGTGTCAGGACATTCAGGACAGCTGCAGCAGGGCCAAAGGACCAGTCACTCAGTAACTTAGCTGCATTCTTCCTCTCCACTCAGCCAAGTCTCTTCTACATACTCAAGCAACCTTGACAAATTCAATGGCAGATGCACAACAGGCAACGCTTTGGTCTCTTCCTTGATTATAGGCATTGGCGAACTGCAACAACACGAGTGAACCTATGCTTTGAATGTTATGCTTTTTCTTCGTTGACTTTTGTTCTATCAGGTATACGAATGGTGTTTCCACTGTGGCTGTTTTACAAAGTCCTTTATTTCCTTACCTAAAGCCTTTTTTTGTTTCATAATCTGAAACATTTTATCTACTGACCATACATCATTTAACATATATTTGGAGAAAAATTCATTATTTTATTTTGCCTCACTGTGTTATTTTATTTCTGACCTTTTAGACACAGGCTATTAAAAAATAAAGTAAATGTAAAAATTTGAAATTCACTGTCTTCTAAAGTAGAAATTTGATACACTTGTATTCACTAACACAGTTAAATATCTCATTCTGTTTAAAGAGCAGAGGCATGGTCTCACAGGCTAAACTGAAGTCGCCTGCTCATTCTGTTCCATACAGAGGGCAGCAAGATAGACTTTGCTCCCAGCTAATGATTTTCTAGAATGAAAACCAAATACAAGGAACTTTAAGAACTTTGAAATGGACCCATCAGGAATACCGCACAGTGTTTGTGAAACTGGGATCCCATCTGATGGGTCCTTTTACAACTGCACAAGAAGGTCAAGAAACAGAGACCTTATCGTTGCTTACCAAGGGCATGATGTGAGCTCCAGGAAAACACAGGAAGGAAGGTGTAACCTCAGGTGAAATAGGAAAATCCTGAGGGGCACGATCCACCACTGTGGTACGAAAGGAGAAAGTCAGACAGAAAGGTACTGCGCGCTCGGTGTTCATGATTCAACAGAATTTAAGGGATGGGCTGCCAGTGCCTTGCCTCAGTTCAATTTCTGATATGGGACAGAAGGCCCAGCACAATACCTTCAAAGATCCATGAAAAGCTAGTATTGATTTCTCTCATAAATATTTACAATATAAAACAATTTTTAAATTAAAAGACAAAAGAGCTGTTTCACTGAAAACATGAATTTGATTTCCATATGCTGCACTAGGAAAAGCAAGTTGTTGGCTCTACTACCAATTATTAGAAGTCAAACAGCAGAACTAGCCTAAGACAATGTAGCCACAGTTTTAATCTACAATAAGAACCAACATAGACCAGCATCATTCTAAAAACAATGTAGTCATTATATCCATTCTCTTAAGCACATTCTCTACTAGTCTTACCATCAAATATTGCATAGTCACCTTAAAAGTATTACTAACAAGAAATCATTTATGAATTAGGAAGTTGCAACAACTATGCCCCAACTAAGATCACAGATCCCTGTATGCTATAAGGATTTTAAGACATAAATTCCTTCAAAAATAAATAAGCTTTGGTTTTATTAAAGTAGGTTTTGAATAAAATTATCTGCCTAGTACATCAAATCACTAATTGCAGCTTTAGATAAAATCGAATTAAGACATAACTTCCCATACACAGTTCTACTGAAAATAATTACGATATCATTTCATGAAGATAAACTCCACTGGTATCTGACTTTCACTTCAGTTGCTCAGACATATTGAAGGGAAGCCATTTTGTTTTGTTTGACACTGGCCACAATTCAATAAAACTTAAATGTTTACTCCAAAGGAGCAACTAAGTTTATGTATAAACATATTTATATGTACATAAGCACACATACATAAATAAAAATGAACCTATAATGAGATGTGTATGTGGACTTTTTAAAAAAAAGATTTTAGTTTTAATTATGTGTATATACATATGTCTCTGTGTGTGGGGTTGTAGATTGGGGTACTGTGCCTACAGAGGCCAGAAGAGGGTGTCAGATCCCCTGGAGGTGGAGTTAGGGTTGGCTGTTGGCCATACTCATAGTCACTAAGCTATCTCTACAGCCCCCTTTGTACTTTTACATCAATTAGCAGAAAAATGATACATTACTAAAATTCAATATGGAGTGATTATATTGCTTTCCTCCTTATTATCCTTAATATGAAGTTAATCCAGTCGCATATATTTTATATAGCATTATTATCAAATAACTATACCAGAGCATTATCAGTGATGATGTAAAACATAACACATATATTTTCTAAATATAAACATAAAAATACAAAATAAATACATAATTCAATAATATGACTTGTGTGTACAAATATATAAACAGTAGATAAATATGCACCAAATTATTCAGCCTCTCAGGAATTGAGCTGTGGCATCTGCTTATACGGAAAGAAAATTTCTGCTTGCTTTGACATGTGTACAGTTGACACTCTTTCAACTTGTCACCTGCTAGTGACTTCAATCTCTTGTATTTTCCTGAATCTGAACTCAGTCACCTGTCCTGCTTGCTAGTTCCTGGTGCTGTGAGTGTGGGACTCCTTGACAGAGAGTGGCTCCTAATTTAGTTACCGTGCCTCTCCATTATGATTTGGTTTTCTGCTGCTTCAAAACCCTTTGAGCATTTCATTTTGCTGACAAATCATTTTAAACATCATCTATTTTCAGGTCTCCGGGTTTACTAGCTTTGTTCCACCTACTGAGGAATCTGAGAACTCCTTTCAGTGTTCTGGAATGAAAGTTAAGTAGTTTTCAAGGTGTAAAATTGAACCACTTCTACATTTCCTTGTCTATTTAAAGGACCATGTTTCTGCTTTAGATATAAAGAAAAAAGGAAAAAAATAATTAAAAAACCTTTATCATCAAAAATGATACTTCATCTAGATTTTTTAAATGATTAAATCACATCCTTAAGGAATCATTATTATATTGTTATTATCTTTGTAGCACAAGACACAGGAGACAGATCATCAACATAGCTGGTGATATACATCCACAGTCTGCAGGATTTATGGAAAGAATAGAGTGCACTTGAACTCTTGGGGCTGATACTTAAATTTCAAACCATGCTCAACAAAGCACATTCACTCTGTTCAGGAGATATGAAACTTGCAATGAAATCATTCTCTTTACTATACTTGAGCTTCAACAAATCAATGGTCATTCACAGAAGTAGACAAAGGGGACAATTTTCTATCCTTTAGGGGAAAAATAAGAACTCTTTCAACAGAGCAAGTAGTTAATACAGTTAACAAATACTCCTTGCTGGTAAAGTATCTACAGCATTTTTTCAAATAAAACTAATTTTTTTTAAAAAAA